>NC_134278.1:7210986-7519156 GCF_949628215.1 Phalacrocorax aristotelis
TGCAACTGAAGCTGTCTGAGTCTTCATGACAGCTCAGTAAGTCTCCTGGGAGGGGGGCGGGGAACCATAATATTGGAACAATTATTTTGGTTAGATGTTAACTCTGAAACTTGTTACCGGCTGCAATGTCTCTGAGGTTTTTGGTTCAGGAGAAATCTCTAGTGGAATTTATTTGTTCTGGTTCTGGTCTGTATGAATCGCTAAGAATGAAGGGAATCTGGGACAGGCTTTCATGTACTCTTATGTTTGTCTGAGTAGTTAAAACCTGATTGCCTGTTCTGCTGAGGTGGTGTATGGCTACTGAATATTCCCACTTTATTCCAGTACAAAGTGGTCAGTGAGTTACTTTCTGCAGAGCTGTTGTTCTGGGCTGAAGGAGGCAATTTTCAGGCTAATGGAACAGTAACACTAGAAACTACTGAAATATGATGGCAAAAGTGTATCTGGCAATGTCCTGAGACTGGTTTCCAGTTTGAAAGCTGTGCTGTGTCTTTAATCAGTAGACAAAATTCTAATTGCAGTGACTGTAATGAAGTAACTACAGTAAGTTCAGCACTTACTGGGAAAGCTCACTGAGTGTCTTGGAGATGGTCATTTGTGTCATCTCAGCAAATGAAAACTTGAGTGCGTCCTGTAGCCTAATCAAAAGTAAAACTCAATGAATTTTTGTTAACATAGTTCTTTTGTTCATACAGCCATCACCTAACCATCCCCCTGGAACAAAGCTCGTTCATTTTCCCGGTACAACAAAAACTGAAAACTTGTCAGAAGTAGTAAAATCAGAAACTGAAAATAAACCAAAAGGTAAGGCTGATGGAACTTTACATCTATTACTTGGTAGCCCTCTCTAGAGAAGTGTTTGGTTGTTGCATTTTTTTATTGCGTTAAAATATTCAACTTTTCTGTATACTGGCTTTGTGCATAATGCTCTGTACCTTTGAGGAGTTACACAACTGCAAAAGAGTCTGCAGGAGTTTTTGCTTGCATTTCTGTGGAAAATGAATCCAAAACATTTGTAGGGTTGTCTCCCATAAGTAAATAAGGCTGGCGTATGAAGTTTTATTGCAGCAGGCCCTTTGCATTAATTTGCTACGTTGACATGCTCAAACTGACTTACTTTCTGCCAAGCTTTTAGCATTCAGCTGGGATGCCAAAAAACTATTGCTATGGAACAGTCCCCTAACTCGGTTTCTGTCCCTAGGCTATAGAAGTGACTCTCTCGGCTCAAGATTTATTGTGGAGTTGCTAGTGTGTTGTCATAACTGTATGCAAAGTTTCTGGCATCAGAAAGTTGGTGCTTATGTTGAAGTCTGTTCCCTAGATAATCCAGTTCCATTGTGGTTCTGTTTATAACAAGTACTTTTTTATTTTTCTTTTTTGTTATCTCTAAGAATTTGACTTCATTTAACTACCAAACTATATAGTTTTAGCTAGAGAGAGATTCTTAAGTCGACCCAAAACATCTCGTGGGAGCACCAACCCCATATAAAAAATTAACTTCAATTATATGATGTGTAGACAGCTCATTTAGCCTGGTTCCAGAGCAGACACTTTTTTAACTTCTGTATTGTAAATTCAAGTATATTTTTGTTTCATGCGGAAATACCTTATTTTGGTGTAAGTGGGTTGTTTTACATGGAATGCATAACCTGCAGAAATAAGAAATCTGCACCAAATAATTGACTTTTTTGCCTGTGCTCAGGAGTTGTGTAATCCAGCACAACAGGGCACTTGAAAGAGAGGTTCGTTGCTCAGAGCCCTAGTTTATCTGTAGCTATAGCAGTATATAGGGCGCCCATGCCATTTTAGCGATATTTTGGCTTTGTTGAATTCAAGAGCTATAAATAGCATTACCGTCTTTACAAACAGCTGATTACCATCAAGAAGTGTTTGGTGTAATGGCTTGGGAGTAATTAATGCTTACATGCTTTGCAATGGCAAAACTTATCAAAAGTTTGTGTATGATGTATTTGATGGAAGTTGATGCGCACTCGCAACTTCAAAACCTTTACTAAACTTCAAAATCAGGATAGTCTTGGTATCTTGCTTTCAAACCGTTCCAGTGCTGCTATTGTAAGAGCCAGCAAGACAGTGTGCTGCCCTGAGCATTGTGAAATTCAGTTTGTCTAAAACTTTGCATAAAAATTAACCCAAGTCTGCCTAAAAAATCTGAGCATTCAGTACTAGACTGAGAGCATTCGATCTGTAGCTCTTTTTATTATTTCAGGTGCATCTCATAGTGAAAGCATAGAAAGTGGACTACTCCAGTAGTCATGCTGAGTCGCTGCTCCCCAGAGAAGCAAATATGTCAGTGGGGAATTAAATATGGTGGTAATAGATGCTGTAGGAGAACATCTGTAGGTAATACCTATAGACACCATTGAAAAGCATCTTACAGCTTTTGGAAGGACGCTTGGTTTTCTTCCTCAGTGTTTTTGTTTTAATACAGACGATATTATAGTTCATGTGTATCATCCTCAGTTTTGAGAGAGCAATTTTAAAATAAGCTGTGTTCAATATCTTAGCAAATAAACAGAGATCTCTAAAATGTTTAGACTAGTGTGGCTTACTTTGTGGTGTGGCTCTGCTGTTTCTGGGAAGCTTGTTTTGGCTTCTGGTGCAAGTATGTAAAAATATTTTGTTTTTAAAATAAAATAATTACAATTTGACCCCTCTTTCCCTCCATATTGTTAGAATACAACATCTGTGATTCCTGCTACTGTGTTATTAGTCCTGAGTCTTTGGAAAAGAGTAAATTTTAAACTACCTTTATTAGAAATCTTTGCTGTTTTGTAAATACAATCTTAAATTTAAATGCTGGAAAGTTTAAACTGGACTCTTTCTTCAGCCTAACTACTAAGAGAATATCAGGCTCAGAAAATAAGATGTTGAGGTGGCGAATTGTACGTAATCTTAACATACGTAGCTGGGCTTCTCAGTGCAGACTGCTGGGGTTCGCAGCCTGGCACATACGGGGACCTGGCAGCCTGCAGGGTGCAGGGCTCCCCGTCTCCAGCCTTGCTGGCAGCTGGAGCAGAGGGAAGGGTTCCCTTCCTGGCATGGTTTTCTGTCTGTTGTGGGACTTGGCGTGTGTGAGTGGGGAGGGGAGAAGTGCTTGGAGGAGGAGGAGGGAAGGGAAGGATTGTATAGTTCAGCTGTACTGGCCAAATCCCTAGGCAATAAGTGAAATGCATGTATTTTTATAGAATCATAATGTATAGAAATGTTTTACACTTGTGTTACACTTATTCATTAGTAATGAATAAAGTCCTGGAATAATTTAGTATATATTTGTGGTGCACCTGCTGAATTTTTTTTTTAATAGTCAGTGTGATTTTTTTTTTTTATTGGGGGCACACACACACTTTGATTTAAACATTTCTCTCTGACATGGTTCTGCTTATGTTTCTGTAATTCTTCACAAACGACAACCTAGTCCATCTATAGTTGAGCATTTTTGATCACTAGATGAGGCAGTAAAATAATGCGAGTTCTTGTACCTAGGATTACTCACGTGGTTATGTATCTATGTCTGTCTATATGTATCTCTTAAGCTTGGCACTGTGACATAGTGGTTGTCACTGGCCAAGTTAGATGTTCCTTTAAGAATACAATTTGTGCATTTTTGAGTGAAAGATCTGTATCTCGATTAAACAAAACACAACAACAACAGCAAGATTTAACTGCAACTCCCTCATTTATTTTCTCACCATCCAGCAAAAGGCAGTCATGGAGACTTGCAGATGATCTTAATGATGACTGGGTGTTGTGCTGCTCCCTAACGGGGGTTGATGCAGCTGCTCACCTGTGTGTGTTGTCAGTGCCAAATACCTGATATATGGCAGCATATTAGAGTCCTTTTTGTTTGCTTCCTCTTCCTTAATCGGTCAGATACAGAAATCCAGCCTTTTTACCTGAGAAATTATTTTAAATGTGCTAGGGTTAAAAAAGGTGCAAAAAACGCTTTGCAATCAAGACTTCTATATGGCCTTTCTCATGTTGCTTTTGTTCCAGCATGGGAAAGGAAAACAAATCCTCCTGCTTTTTCACCTGAAATCCTTATCACAATTTTAAATGCATTAGTTATTGAACTGTACCAAATGGAAAGAAAGCAATTATTCTTTCTGCTTTTGCAGAAGAGGCTGTGACTGTCTGAGTTGGTCGCTCAGATGAGCTCTGGTTTCAGATGCTCAGCCAAGGAATTCCTTTGCTTCAGTTACTTGATTTCACTGCAGAATTTCAGCAAATGTGCTGCTTGGGTATTTGAAGTTTCTGTAACTGTATTTATTAATAAAGGATGTCACCTTGAAACAATTGCGTGTATTTAATTAGGACTGTAAATTCGAAAGTTAGGTCAATTCTGAGAAAATAGCATTTAAACTCTGTGAAAAGCTTGAAACCATTTTTGTCTAAAGTAGATTAAAATTGGAGATATAATGCAATGGGAAGGGTTAGATAGGCTGTTAAAATTTTAACTGAGTGGGCTCCTCTCTTCTCCCTCTGAAGTCAGAGTACCTGAATTAAGTTGCTGTTGTGGAAAAAGTGTTTTAGACCTTGAACTACTGACTTACAAAGATTTATCTCCATTGCTCTGTAAATATAAAATCTTATTTTTCTTGTGATAGGAGTGATATAGTGAACATTTGTAACGCAGTCTCAGGCGGCTGGTCTAGAAGGGAAGTACGGTTATAATGTTCATTTCTGAGCTCTCCTTTCAGACAGCATAAGTGAGCAGGTATTATGTATGTTACTACCTACGGTATTCAAACGTAGTAAATGGTGCTGCTCTGTTTCAGCCAAGGAATACTGCAGGACAGTATTTTCCTATGAAGGCTCAAATGATGAACTCAGCTTTAAAGAAGGCGAAATCATTCAAATAATCAGTAAGGTAAGATGTTTGGTATGCTTTAACCATTCATCTAACTTTTGTGGGTTTTGTACAGGTAGGTAGTGTGCAAAATGTGAAAGCAGGAGAGTCTGTTGGAGTGGATATTCCCATAGACTGATCTGTCTCATGCGAGTCAACTCTTTGCTGCTGCCCTTGGAGTTGCAGATGTTCTTAAAGATCGTTCCAGAGTGGGAAGTTATCTTGGATTCCTCAAAGGCCAGCCGGATCAGTATACACGCAGTACCAAATGCCTTTTCAGTGAGGAAACTGGAAAAGTTTTGCAAATAGCCCTTTCACCTTCACAGCTTGGACTTTTTCTCTTGTGATATGTCAGGCTTACCTAGAGGTGATGGTTGAAAAGTATTATTGTGTCAGAAAGTGAGAAATTAAGATCTGTACTTACTGATTTTGATCTAGGTGTAATGAAAAAAACTGAGCAAATTTTTTCAGTAGGAATATGAAGTCCAAGTGTTAGAGATACTTGGTATTTCGGAATAATGTTACAGTAGTTAATGATACTGTCTGGCTATTTAGAGAAACATGGTTATTTAGGTGAAATCCTTACTTGTGCTGAATACTGAAACCACCTTTTTGAAAGGTCCTCTTGTTGCAGAGATGGTTTTAAAAAAGGAATAAACTTACCCATGCTTAATTTCCCTGCAGTACTTCGCAGTCTTTTCTTGGTTTCTGTGCTGCTATATTAAGGGATAAGTTAATGGAAAAGATGGCCACTTTTCTTAACAAAAAAAATGATATATTCAGTATTATTGACTGTAATTACAGTGGAAAAGAGTAGTTATGGAAGGCACTTTAAAAAGTGACAGCCTTTGCCCCGCCTTCACTGAATCTCTTGCTTCTCTGTCCTTTTTAAACCAATTTACGCAACGTCTGTGTCACTCCAAACTGGAGCGAAGAGTTATCCAGAGCAGAGCTCTCCCTCCAAAACCATCTTCTGAAGTCTGAGCATATTGGTGTAACTGTCAGGTGGCTGCCTCAGTCCACTTGAGCTTGCCGAGATTCAGGTATTTTTCTTTCAGCACACAAACTTTGTGCAAAGCCTGTCTCCCGTGGCCATTTCTTTTGTTTGTTCTGCCTATGATTGTTTCCCATGGAGTTGTCTCTGACTTTCTAGCATACCTCAGCGCTGTCTAAATGAGGATTAGCAAGAGATGCCTCATCCCATTTACGACTGCACTGTTCAGAAATGGACTCTGCAGTGCTTAACTGGAAGGAAGACGGGAAAATGAAAGAAAGCTTGAGCAAACTTTTACCTTCAGCACTAATCAGCTATTCAGGTCTTTTTCCTGCCAATTTCTCCTTTAGTTTAATGTGGGGTAGGATTTTTTAAAAATAATTACTTTGTTTTATATTTTCCCCCTCCTTTACCTGTTCAGTGTCTCGGCTGAGCTGCGCGCTGAATTGTCCTTGTGTACTGAACTTGGGGATGAGCTGCCTGCTGCTGCTAGCAGTGGCACATATCAGCAGAAATCCTCTTGGACTTGTATGGAGGAGTGACATCTGCAGTATTTTGGATCTGAGGCAAAGAGAACAGCTGTTATTTTTGCTGCTAAAATATTCAAATGACGTCATACTTTCTGTTACAGACAAGCTGAGGCATTGAGGCATTGATCCAGTAAGATCATGTAATGGATTTCTGTGGCACTGAATTAATTCTCTTGTTTGTTTTTTTTCTTTTTCTTTTTCTTTTTTCTTCGCCCCTTATGTCTTATTGTGGCTATTTTTTTTCCCTCAGTAGGGTATATCCTCTCGCTTATTTACCCTTTTCAGACCAGGGGACCTGATCGCTCACATCAGAATTACTTTTATGTAGTAGAATTGGGTGTTACTCCAATGACACTTGAAGTATTTACTGAACAAGTTGGCGGTGAAGGAAGCTGAGAGTATTGAATGTTTTGCATTGGGTCACAGCTGGGTTTATGTGCTTTCCTTCCCTTTGCAGGTCTTATCCTTATATCCTTATATATGATGTAATATCACTTTGTCTGCTTTTTAGACAGCAAACAAAAAGTGACCCAACTCAATCTGATCTGTAGTTCTTTCCCCTTGCTAAGGTGGTGAAGGTATTCCTCTTATAAATGCAATATTTCAGACAGGTGATTATTTTATATTGTGGATAAAAGCAAAAACGTTCCTGTAACTGTATCTGTTCTGGGGAAGAAGTAAATATTAATTGAAATGTTCTGTTGTTTGGTTTAGGACACTGGAGAGGCAGGCTGGTGGAAAGGAGAACTCAATGGTAAAGAAGGAGTCTTCCCAGATGGTTTTGCTGTTCAAATACAAGAGTCTGACAAAGACTTCCCTGTAAGTTCTTACATCTATCGTTAGTATCACAAAAAAGCATTGATGGAAATGCAAGGAATAAAAGATTTCGCAGCACATTATGCTGCTTAAAATATTAATACAACTGTGGCAGTTTTTAACTTTATCTTGTATTGGCTATATCAAAGAAGAAAGATTTAAAGGTTAACATTTGTGTTAACCTGCTCCTTAAATAGTAAACTGAGACATGCTTTTCGTGATTAATTAACATTAATGAGGATGATTATACCATATATAAAAGGATATAGTTCTGATAACATAGTGTTATGTGTAATTGATTACTGAATTAAATCCTTACTGTTTTGAAAGGAGATAAACAATTTGTCTCTTCCATCTGTAGTCCTGTAAGTAACGATAATGGCAAAATGCTGCATGACCCCTGTGGGACCGACTGGGATTTTTCCATGTTAAGTCTTGGCAGTGGGTTGCAGTGTGTGAAGGATAATCTTTGAGTGGAATCTAGAAATAATTTTTTCACCATCTCACATGCTGACTTATAGAAATACATGTTTTCATGTGGTACTGCTTTGTCTTGTAATTTTGGTTCTTACTTTAAGCGTTTTATGTTGTGATTAATACGATGTTTTGGTTCTGACAAATTTGTGTAGCAAAGATGGCTGTGTTAATTCACAAAAATACGTCATCCCCAGATGGAACAGATTCAGCTCCAGATCAGGACATTGAAATGTTGAAGCCTGTATCTCAGCAGAACAGAGTTTCAGAGTTTCATGGTAATTTAGTGCCATTTGGTCTGGAATTGGAGACATTCACAGAGGATTGCTAGATAGTTATTAACTTAGTACTTAACCTCAGTTACTGAACATACACAGAAAGTCTAGTTACTCCAAGTCAGCATTTCCTTTTCAAATTGATTCCCAGCTTTGCAAGGATGGTATAAATGCTGTAAATATGGCTGACTTGATTTGAGAGCTGGGTGGGTAGTATCACTCCTTTGCAATACAGAATTGTCCCCTCTCAAGAGGGGAAAAAAAATACTCTTTTACCATAAACAATGTTTCCTGTAGACAGACCTTGCTTTGATCCTTTATTCTGCTTTGTGTGGTGTGTCTCAGTGATTCACCTTGCACTGAGCAGCTTTGAAGTTCAAGGAGTTGGATGGCCGATTATTGTAATCGGCTATTTGATACCTACTTAATAAAAACAGAGATCAGAACTGTATAACGGCAAGTTGATGCTGAACTCTCAGTGTAATTGTTTTTCATACAGGCAGCAGGGCTGTAGAGTTGGATAATGTATTTGCTTCTTTGGGAAACAAAGAATATCCAGTCTTGTTACTTAAGTTCAGTAGGTTTTGTGTTCTCTGGAACTAGAGAAAGAAATTTAACAGGGGGTTTCATGCTTCCTTAATTACATTTCACTTGACAGAATAAAATCTTTCTGCATTAAGAAGAGCTTATTCAATAGCAGTTGGGACACAGAAGTGAAAGCCATCCATAGCGCTTGTTTCAAAAATAGCCACTACAAAGCATTTTTGGCAGGGCTGTACTAGACTGAGCCCATACGGTTTCAGCAGCTTTAAGAACAAGAGTTTTTGTAGGCTTTTGTGATCATTTTAATCAGTGAGTTTTGTCCTTAGCACAAAAGAGGCTCCTCTTCTAGAGCATTTTCATTAATCAGATTCTGAGGATGAGGTGGCTTGACATGTCTGTCCTGCGAGGTACCAGTACTCCTCCGACCCGAGAGAGATTCACATCCAATTTTACCAGTTTAAAGAAATTAATGAGTGACAGCATTTTAAAATCAAGTTATTTTCAATGTACAAACTGTGGCACCGTAATACCTGTAAAATTTTAATGGCTAGAGTAGTTTGTCCACCTTTCCCACTTAAATATACAGTGATAAGGAAGCTCAGAACAATGTTTTTCATGTAACTGCAGTGTTTGCAAATGCTGCCTCTTCTTCTTAACACTTCTAAATTACAAGTCAGTTAGTTTAAATAGTTCTTCTGATACTGACTTTAGAACTTTTTTTTTCTCAGTGAAAATGACCTTTTTTGGTTCCAAAAATTTTACCTGATTATGCTTTTAAACTTGCCTGTGTTAACCAAGATTGAGGTTTACATATTGAAATTAAAATGAGTGCGATCAGAGCAATTCTTTGGACTAGAAAAGATGCAGTTCTTAGTTTTTAGTTCTTTGTACCTGTACTGCTTATGCACGTTGCTGAAGCACTATCTGATTTGAAGAAACCTGCATTTTGTTCCTGTTTTTTTTTGCAAGTGGTTGTGTGGGAGATACCAGAGGAATTGCTCCAGTTTTCTGTGTTTCCTGTCTGTGAATTGATTGCCTCCTTTGTGAAATACTTTGAAATCATCTAGTAAACAAAACTATGCAAAACAAAGCATAAAAAAGTCTGTCTTTGATAGAGAATATCTGTTTCTTTATTTATTTGACTTTTTTTTTATTTGGTTTTTCTTTTAGAAGCCAAAGAAACCTCCACCTCCAGTTAAAGCTCCAGGTAAGTGGTCTATGTATAGTGGTATGTGTCTGAGGAAATATTAAATTTCAGGCACAGTGCATGACTTCAGAAGAAGGTTCAGAAGTAGCTTTATATTTTCTAGTAATGCAGCCACTCACAGTCACAGTTTGAGGTTACTTTTTATTTATTTTGCCGCTGCTATATATTTTTTAAAATTATGATGGAGCCTACTTTGGAAACATTTTAATAAAGGCCTGCCATTTTCTAGGCTCAAATGAATGTTTATAAATGGTATTACACTCTTTGCAGAGGAGAAAATATAAACACAAATTGGTGTATGTCATATTTTTAGTTAGTGACTAAGATAATTAAAGCTCTTTGAGAAATGTCTGTGGTTTGTTTTTGCGTTCAGCTCCAAAGCCTGAATTGCCAGCTGGAGAGAAGAAATTCCCTTCTTCAAGGGCTGAAGAAAAAGGTGAGACCAGGTTTCTTCATAGTGAATTTCAGACTACGCTTGTGTAAATGAGTTACAGTTTTTAGCTTGCCTGCTCTGTGCAGTAGGTGCCTGTTTGGAAGGCCACATACAGGTTGTCTTGATACCATCTGTTGAAGCTGTCGTGGCTGTGATCTTATGGAAGTGTCTTCAGAGCTTCTAAGAAACGTGTATTTCTTGTTACTGCATTACATTCTGAAAAAAAGTTGATTGCGCTGCACAACATAGTTACTATTGAATCCATTTAAGAATCGTTCTGTGACAGTGACTGCAGTTTTGAAGAGCAACACTGAGTTACTAAAAACGAAAACGTTTGCTGCTGCATCTGAACATTTTGGCCAAAATCAGTCTCTAATGGAAAATATTTTTGAAACAAATACTCGGAACAGTTGCAGCACTCCTGAGACAGGTGTTACAGTCACAATGCTCAGAAACTGAGGCTTCTCGTCCTGTTAATTCTTGCTATATTCCAAGTTTTCCAGTTCCACAGACTTTGAAGATGTTTACCAGTTTATTCTTAAAATTTAAAGGACACCTTTTTTTCCAGAAGAAAAGCTGCTATTATCACCCAAACACATTTCTAAAAGGCTTCTTTTCATATTTGAAAAACTTGCCAAGTCAAACTGTTAAACTTTTTTGATTGTGTTTAAAAGTCAGAAGCTTAAAGAAACATGCTGATTGAGTCTTAAAGAAGAAAATCTGATGTTACTGCATCTTAACCACATTACAGAAACACTCTGTCCTGTGAATAGTGAGCTGTAGCTGACTCTGGCTAAACAGCATTTTGACAAGTAAGCTGGCTCAATAGGTTTCTTGGCTTCCTCAGGCAGGTTTTATAAACCACACTTTAAACAAAGCACATTCTCAGGTGTTTCAGGTGAAGAATACTTGTTAACATCAGCTATGTTTCCTCTGCCTGTGAGCAAACAGATTATTTTTGTGTCTTGGAACAGTATCTCCAGGTGTGAATTGAGATCAACTGTATGAGTTTGATGACATGGCTCTTTAAGTTTATTTAAACTGAAGTAAGCTTAATTTTAGACTGGTTCTGTTTGTACTACGGTGTTAACCTTTGTATAGTTAAGTTCAACTGTTTGTGGAGAAATACTGGGGAAAAAATATTGAGTGACACCATCCACAATGCTTAGGAACGTGAAAGCTTCTGAAAAGTTAAGTAAGGTAGAGAACAGTCCTTTACTGTGGTACAGGAAAAGATGGAGGAAAACCTTGTCATGTAGTCGGTTGAATGTCAGGTCTTAAGAGTTACTTATTGAGATAGCAGTAGTGTTTTACTAGAAGAAATGCCCATTTATCCATGCAGTTTTACTTGTGGTAAAATAACCGTGTTAATACTAGTGATTAAGTTCATTAAGTATAAAATTGTGCTGTAATTAGTGTTAAAAATATTAATTGAGCAGCTCTAATCACAAGCTATCAAGCCATGTAATTTTTTTATGCCTATTGGGAAACTAATAAATCTGCTTATAATTGCAATCAAAAATTGATCAAAAATTAAGAGCAATATTCATATAAGTATTTCTGTATTTATAGTGAAGGACACTTAGTAGTATCATGAAGAAATTTTTGTCCAGTGTAAATGTTGTCACATTAATATTTTTATTTCAATATGAGGAGAAACCCCTTCCCTGTGCGGGTGCCAGAGCAGGGGCACAGGCTGCCCAGGGAGGCTGTGGGGTCCCTTCCCTGGAGACATTCACCCCCTGCCTGGACGCGGTCCTGTGCCCCCTGCTCTGGGTGTGCCTGCTCCAGCAGGGGGTTGGACAGGATGATCTCCAGAGGTCCCTTCCAACCCCCACCATTCTGTGATTCTGTGATTTCCATTACTAAACTGCTCGGTTTTTGCCAAGCTGTATCTTTTTCACTGCGGAGCAAAAGCCAAAGAAGAGGCATGCTATTTTGTCCAGTGGAATTGTCCATTTTCTGCGCTCATGGTGAATCTTGACCTTTGGTATTAACTTTTTCACTTAGCTGTGGACAGTTTTTATATTCAGGCTTTGAGTGGGAGTAATTGAAGGGAAAACTGACATGATAATTCAGGAATACGATTTGATGACAGCATTTTTCCTGTCCTGTTTATGAACTCACTCATTCTTAAAAACAAAAGGCATACTTCTCAATTTGTGTTCAGCATAGCTAAAATAAAGCTAATGGACCTTCAGTAATACTAACTGCTACTGGCAATTTAAAATTTAAATCTTGCATGTAGGGTCAGTAGGCAGAAGTGGCTACCAGCACTGTTAACAGGCTGCCTTACGCAGGACAGTCAGCACCACCATGTGGTGAAATCCTTCCACTACTTCCATATTTTATGACTGGAAGGGGGTGCAACCAGTTTAGGTTTTTTGTTCATATCTCCTCCTAATGTTCAAATGTCCCAAAGCAGGAGGACAATTCTGCCCTGGATAAAGCTTTTTTGCAGAAGTATCTCTGTGATCCGTTCACTTACCAGTACTCCTGTGAAAGAAAATTGGTGTTTTCCCATTTTGGAGGAGGGCTGATGCTCAGCAGCTGCAGGATTTACCCAAAGGAAGCCAGTCAGACCTGGCAGTTCAGGCACTTTGCTGGGATGGAGCTGAAACAAATCTCCAACCGTACCCCCAAATCCATAGCACATGTAAACACTTTACATTAGACCAATACTTGGTTAAAAGTAAAGTCATAGGAAGGGGAAGGTGGGGAGAATCAAAGCTAAAGGTCAGTCTCCATGCCAGTTTACTGATTTACTGCCCTGTAAGGGCATAACTGTGAAGGACTGTAACTCCTTACTGTAGCACAACAATAATCTTTTCAGTCCTCGGTACTTCATGCGTGCCTGACTGAGCCGAGCGTAGTTTTACAAGGAAAAGTGGAAGGTATGCTCTGGATATCCCACAGGGTGTGGTTAGAGAAATGGATTCAAGACTGTTCAACTAACATTTGTGAAGCAGCTTGAATTTTTCAGTGTCCTATATGTTATATGTCAGCTCCTCCGGACAGTGCTCAGTCAGGTCATGCAGTCATTGAACAAGAAATTATTTTTGTTTGATTATTCATACTTAATTTGTATGTTGAATTTGTAGGAAGGTAGATGTTATCTAAAATAAATTCAGTTATTCAGATAAATATTCTTTTTTTCCTGCCTCTTTTCCATAGATAAATTATGCTGCTTGTGTTTGTGGAAGAAGCCTAGTTAGAACAAAACAACAACAAAAAAACCCCAAACCCTACCTATTTAAGAGGCTATAAGGTAAATTCATAGCAAAGAGAAAGCAGTAGCAGTACGGAGATTCTTAGTTCTTAGCTGTCATTTGCAGCACAATAACATGAATCCATAATTTCTTACTACTGTTTCATGTCAGTAGAAAGGCATTTTGCTTACTTTTAACATAATGGTTTTTAAGTTCAGGTAAGTCTGTGTGTTTTGGTAAGGTATTGCTTAAGACACTGGCATATCTGTATTTCACTTTGATCTTCAAAGAAGGCATTTCTGACAGCAGTTGCTTTCTAATTGATCAGCATTGTAAGAATTCTAGACAACGTGGGTTTTTAAAATGTTATGATTTTTCTGTCAGATGAAAAAGGAGCTTTGGATCAGAAGCCTTTGAAGCCGCAGGCTCCTCAAGTACCACCCAAGAAGCCTATTCCTCCAAGCAAGACTAACAGTTTACTCAGAGCAGGGCTTCTGCACCCAAAACGTCCAGATAAACCTGTTTTGCCATCATCTGTACCCAAGTAAGTATAACCTAATCATACGCCAAGTATATTTTATGTGGCTTGTTCATTCTTCCTTGTGGATGAGATGGGAAGAAACATATGTTTTAAGGGTGAAAAGGATGCAAAGATAAGTTTTACCCTACACCTACCAGTGTCTTGGTTCTCCAAGTCTTTATCAATGTGAACTTGTAACTTCCTAATTCTTTGAGACCTTGAACCCACCTCAGAATAAATATTACAGCATAACTAACCATGGGGCAGATGAAGTTACAAATAAATCTGTGGGCTGCTTTGCTTTAAGCCTGCCCCATAACGAAGAAGTTGTAGCTACAGTATCAATATGGTGTAAAAGAATCTGTGGACATGGCACTTCAGGCTTTTTCCAATGCAATAATAATTCTGAAGATTTGAGCTGCATCAACGTTCAATGTTTCAGCACTTTATATAGAAAAAAGTAGATGAAAAGGAAGAGTTGAGCACAGTTAGTACCTGTGCTAAATGTTGCTCAGGTGCTCTTCTGGGGAAGAAAGCATTTATTACGGAACCACACCCAGTATCTATACTCTGTCTTGATTATTCCTTGTTGAGTTACTGGACAAATAGGGAGGGTAATATTAGGTAATTGCTCACTATTTCCTTTAGATCCACTTTTAATATTTTTTTTCATGAGTTTGAAACAATTATTTACGGTGTTTCACTAAGACTAATCTTGCATCAATACAATCTGCCCCCCCCAGTTTCCCTTTGCATCTCCATCAAAGTACTTGCAGATCCTTACCCAAAACTGTAAATAAATTGCTGATGAGTAACTGTCCCTTTGGGATGTTTAGCTGGCTTGAAAGAACCATGAGAAAGTAAGGTCACGATGCACTTGGCCTTGTACAAATAAAGGAGCAGACAGCTGCTACATCAAAGAGCTCGGACCTTAAATACCTGCAAAGATACAGGGTGGCAGCGAGCATTTGTCAACATATATCTCTTTTTACAGCAGGTCCTGTATAGCTGAACCAAAAGGAAGAATAACTGAAGGAAGAAAACAATGAGGAGGGAGGGCAGTGGGGAAAGGGAGCGTGGGGAAGGCATGCGCTTTGGACAGCTGCCTTCAACAGAGGACGATCTAAGCAGAGCTGCCTCTGATCCCACCCTGCACAGCCCTGGGAACGTTGCATGCCTGACTGCAGAATTACACCACTGCCACTTCAGTTTAGGTTTTCACCATGTAATTGTGTTATACCACTTGGTATTTTGGAGAGTTTCCCAAGTCAAGATTTTTTTTAAAATTATTTTTTAAACCACAAGTCATGTTCCTCTCCCCCATTTTAGAAAATAATTGTAGATATAAAGGGATACACATGTGCCATTAAATAAAGATCAGTAGTAAACTGTGGTCCTTTAATAATTGAAAACTTTAAATCTTAAGGGTATTTAAATATGTTTAGATGTCTGAAAATGTAACAGTGCTCTAGGAAGATGAAGCTGCTATCTCATTTTCTACCGCAGTAAAAGTTCCAAATAAAGTATTTGGGAGACGAGTTACTGACAGTGACACATTGATGCTGACAAATGGCCCATTTATATACTTTATTTTTATGCTGTGGCATAAATAATGGCAAGAATTGTAAAGGAAGTTTGTCATCTGTCCTTTTGTTTTATTTTTTTGGTTTGGTGAAATTTTTTTTTGTCCCTGGATGATGTGACCAGGCGTGCAAAGAATACATGGTAGAATAAAAGCCATATATGCAAGGTACTTTTTTCTAAAACGAGAAGGAAATAACTTGTTCTTGGCAGCTTTTTTTCTTTATAGAAGGATTTTGATGTCAAGGAGTCTGAGTATGTCTCTGAATATTTCAAGAGATATCACTAAAGGTGCTATTCAGCCCGCTCGTTTTTTGTTGCACTGAAGTGTGATATTCTAAAGTGCCAAAATGTGCTGTGTAGTAAAAGTTTTGGATTATTTTTACAAGGGGATTGTACATGTCTGACAACTCTGCAAGAGCTGGGACAGAAGGATTGGCTTTTATAGGATAGAATTGCTCTCTGAAAGGCTTTAGAAAATGATAAAATCTACCAAAATTTTTCCATTTACATATAATTTTTGGTATGTTTCAGTTGTAAACTATTTAATCTCCTGACTAGGTATGTCATCTTCCGTTTTTTTTTTTTCTTACTACAGATCTAATGGAGAAGTTGTTTCTCTTCGACCAAAATCTGAAGTTGAGCCGTTAGCAAGACCAAAGTTAGACTCTGAACCATTACCACGTAGACCAAAATCAGCAGAGGAAGATTCCCTTGTGGTAAAGAGCATTAAAGAATCAGGTAAGAAAAGAATAAAGTTCTTTTGGGTCTTTCTGTTTGGATTGCAGTATTTCACAAGGTTAGAATAAGCTTTTTCAGTAATTTACTCAAAATGCCACAGAGTACAATTTTGCCTGTTCAGTAGAAAGCCTGTGTTTTTAGAACTGTTGTAGGTAGCTGAAGGTATGAGTCAGCAAGCGATGAACAGGCTATTTGGTGGTGGTTAATGAGCTATAATAGATTAGTTGATGTGTTATAATAGATGATAGGAAGGGAGGAACATAAGTATTGGTTAGTTCTTATAATTTGAAAGCATGTTTTTTCGCTGTCACTCTTATCTTGCGTTTTTATGGAATTGTTTTCCTTACTGACCGATTCTGTTTGTTCTGCTCTTGCATTTCAGGTAACTTTTGCTTTTTTTAGCTAACTTGTGCATTTTTAGTAATACCATTACCTTCAGCGTTCTGTGATTAAGTTCATAGCTATTCTAGATTATGACTTTATCATACCTTAAATTTGGGCCAGCATGCTGTATCGTGCATTTGAATTCCATGCTTATGGCTTTGCTTAATACACCTCAAGCCAAACCTGGCGTCTCTTTAAATTTGTCCAGTAAAAACCTTGATAATGGTTGAAGCACCCACATTGATGATCAGGCTCTCTGAGCCATTATAGAGTTACATTTTGTCCTTGACGGAGCAACTGATTTCTCTCTGCCTTTTAGGCAGAGATCATCTGCTGTGGGCATTTTTTTTTCAAACTCTAAATTATTTTTATTGTATGACTGCAGAAAAAGATTTAGTAAATTGTACCTGCAGTGTTTGGCTTACGTATCTCAAATGTAACCTTTCACCTCCGAAGAGGTTTTAGTAATCATACATTTTGAAATCGTAGTACAACTTGATGTTAAGGCCAGTTAAGATATTCACGTTGTAAAATAGTTGATCCTAAAGTGTAATAAATTTATCTGCAAGATAAAAACAACTCATCAAAAAACTGAGGCAGTTTATGAATAGAAAGGAGTACTCCTGATTTTTTTCCAGTAGGCATTTTAAAATGTGCTTCTAATCTTAAATGCTTTCTATGAGGAAAGGTTAGTCCATGTATATTTTTAACACAGAAGTTATATTTTTCTGAACCACAAAATGCTGGACTTCAGTAGGTATTAAAATATCCTGGAAATATTACAAATACTATCAGTGCTACTTATAAATACCCTGAAGTATTTATAAGTTCTTTTTTTATTCCTCAGTAAAATCGATGCATATGCTGTGATATGCCTTGTTTTAAAGGTTTTGAATTGGCAGATTAACTATTGCCTCTACTTAAAGACGAGATTGAGTGAGGGTACGGAAGAAGCACTTTCAGTTCAAAGTAAGCTGAGAGATGAAAGAGCGATGCATGATCTAGGCTGGTCCTAATACTCAGGTATTTATCTCCAGGAGTGTATTAGATATGTTTCTGTATAGCATAGTGTCATTTATCCCCAGGAAGAAGCTCCCCATGAAAACAGACAGACCTTTTTCTTTAGGTGCAATTATCTTGACATCTTCAATAACCAGAGTGCCAATGTAGTAGCAGTGATATTAGATATTAATTTTTATATATATAAACTGATTTAATACAGATTTATTTTATTTTTAAATCTATGAATTCCTGTTTGCTGACATGAGATTTTACAGGCTCACAGAGAAATTCAAGATTTTAGTATCTAGGTTGGGCAGGGGACAGGAGTGAGGAACCAACAAGTGGGTAAGGTCTGTTCAGTGGTCCTTGTTTGAGCCTCCGTTCCTTGCTCTGCACCAGGCAGTCCACATGGGGATGCAGCACTGACAGCGTCCGGGAGCTGCCATCTGCGCAAAGCTTCAAAAGTCCTCTGTTGTGTGAAATTGCCCTTGTTTAAAACTGTCTGCATAAGTCTCACTGCATTTGTGAAAGGGGTCTAGCCCAGAAGTAAAATACAATGAATCTCATGCTTTATGTCTCTGTATGCATTCTGCTGCTGCAGGCGTAATATTCCGTGCAGCAGCTGATGCTGTATAAAGCTCCAAAGATGTTGGGTCCTTATATGAAGTTTAAGATTAAACAGTCTTAGAAGAACTAGTTTAGATATTAAAACATGGAGAAAAATGTATGGCTGGGGTTGGCAACTCTGTTACCAGGGTGTCTCCCCCACCCTCCCCACCCCCTGCTTTTTTCCTCTCTCTTAACCCCCCCACCTTTAGATTGAGATCCTGAAGTGAATGAATTTTTAGAAAACCAATATCTTTACATATGGGTTTTTTTTTTTTTTTGCAACTTAGTTTGTCCATGAAGTGTGGTATAGGTTCAGCCACTTTCAGTTTAGCCTAAGGAGAAGCTGTAAATATTCTGTATCTACAGGAAAAAACAACCCAACCCACACACCAAAGTTAGGCCCCAGCCATCAGATAAGGACAAATACTCAGAAACATTCAGAAACTTGGATCTTGTTGAAATACCTCCTCTTAAAGCTTTGTTTGAAAAACTGCATAAATGTTTCTCTGTTTGGTTAGAATTAAAATATGGTAAAAGACTGAAGCTGTAATGCTAGCATGCTGAACATGTAAAGCGATTCTGTTTCTTCTACAAATGTTTCTTTTTCCTGCTTTGTAAAATAATTTTTTTGTTCAGAATCTTTTTCTAGATATTCCTCTCCTTGACTTTTCTTTCCAGATTTTGTTTCCTATCCTGTTTGCCATGTTTCCCTTCTTACGTGTCAGGAAATTACCCTACCCTTCTCCATTTTGGTAAGATAACAATCTATAAGGAAATCCAAATGCTTTATGCCATACACATAGCCTCTTCTTAACGTCATAAGCGTAATTTTCAGTTGCAGTTATTGATACTAAAATTTTTGGTTTTCAATTTAAAATGCCTTTTTTTTTTTTTTTGTTTCTTTGAATGCCTGTTTTCCGTAGCTGTTAAACAAGAAGTTACTTTAAGTATAATTTTCAGTTAGGAAATTGTAGAGGTGGAAAAGAAACCCAAAACCCAAGAAAAACGTTACAGTCCAGCTATTGATAAGCCAAACATAGTGTTTATAGTGAAATGTGTTCAATATCTGTAGTATTTCTGGTGTATTTAGGTTGAATGGCTTTATCTTTCTGAAGCGCAAATTAGCCAAAGACTTCCTAGTTGCATATTTAGTATTATGAGTCTTGTAAAATAGTATATGTGAAAGTCATGTATTAAACACATGCTTAATGGTAGCAAATGCCTTACTATTGCCTGAATGCAAATTTAAATATTGTAAAGCTTACATCTGTCCCCTAAATGTTTTGGGATGCAGTCTCTCGGCAAGATGAGTAGCAGGGAGAAGGGCTGCTACCTTCTTGTACTCTGCAGGTCAATGTAAGGTCTTGTCTTCTGACATACTGGATACGTTGCACTTCTGTCATGGGCTTTTAAATTCCAGCCGCATGAGATCTTGGAACCATAATTCCTTTAGACACACCTTCAGCTTTGCTTCTTTTTGTGAAGGCTTTTTAAGACAAACTGGTATGAATACACTTGAAGCATTCACAAATCTTAACAAAACCTCTCACCTAATTGTATCTGTTAAAGCGCCTAGCAGTCCTGTAATGTATGGATCCATGTTAAGCTTGCAGAAGGGGTGTTTCTAACAGTCTGTCCTAAGTAACTGCTTAAATTAGCTCATCTTTCTAGAAAGGAAAATGCTCTTGCTCAGCTTTAAAATCATTTTTTGACTCAAATTAGCCCCACATGTATGGTATTACTCATTTGGTGTTATGATGGGATTCCCTTTAACGACACCTCTGTGTCAGAGGCTGTCTGTCAAAAGTTGATTGATGAATCCCATTATTGACTGAAATGGGTGTAAATTGTGAACTTTCAGTGGGTTTCACGGGTATCTCTATTGGTTTCAGTGGGGCCAAGCTTTCTCCTAAGATAATTGAGAATGTTGTTTAATAAGAAAAAACAAAAAAAAAGCCAAACCCGCCACAGAACAAACAAAAACACCACCACCAAAACCACAGACCCAAATCCCCACCACCCTGTGTTTAATTTCTTCCCTATACCAAAGCAACAAAATGGAAAGGTAAAAAGCAAAATGCAAGTACAGTCAGAATTTCTTCCGACTGTTATGTGCTGGTAATATTTTAATGCTGAGCAATTATCTCGAGTGTAGCAATTTCCTTTAGAAGCTTTTACAAAGTGGGGGGGGGAACCTGGCTTTAGTGTCAAGAGAGTAGCAGTCTTCATCTTCAACCCTTGTCAAATGTTGTGATGTTTTTCAGAAGCACAGATTACTCTTAATATGTTGTTAATATTCTTAATATGCTTGATGTTTACTTTGTTCATGGAGGCAGGGCTGGCACTACAATCATAATAGTCACTCAATTTAAAATTCTTACTTCAATTTACTGCCAAATGGCTTGTCATTTCTGTGGAATGGCAAAAATAGGATCATTTAAAGACAGAAATTACTGAGATGGGGGAAATGGCATATATAATATATTTTTTTTTCTCTATCTGCTTGTTAACTTTTCAATAATATGTAACTAACATAAATCCTGATTTACATTTTGGCATGGATTAGTGCTCTGGGATTACTGACGATTGAGTACAGAACATGAAGATACACCTCTTGGTCACTATTGCTTGGCTTCTAACAAGTTAAATATTTTATTGGCGCAGACTACAATGGCAATGCCTTCATAGCTATTTCTCCCTCATCCTCTTTTCCATCAGCCACTTGCCATTCATCACTCTTCTCTTTCTTCCTTCTTTGTTTTTCTTCCCTGCTTTTTTAAATTGCAAATTTGATTACATGTTTACAAAAGACTGTCTTTACGTTCTCTTTAATAAAACTGAAAAGCAGCAAAACTGATTGGTAACAGATAGTGTTATAAAAGCTTGCATTCCGGCAAGGCAACGGATGATGTAGATATGTTCAGGGATGTGCGAAAGATGTGAGTATTTTGAGGACTTCAAGGATAATAACGCAGAGTAGAAGGCATTAGAATCAGTTAAAACACTTGGTGGAAAACTTAGTTCCTAAATGCATAAATTAGCTTTGACAATGTGTGAGTAAAACTTGGTTTAATCAGATGATTTTAAGTCATCCAGACACTGAAGTGTCTGTATGTCTGTCTGTCTGCATGCTTTGGCTCAGTGTTCTTAGAGCTTTTTTTTTCTTATCTGACCTCTTGCTATAGATTCAAAATGAATGAGAAAATAAAGAAGTATCATAGCTTCTGTTTGATAAATCATAGTGTCGTGTGAAAATAGGAGGTTCCCACACCCCTGACCCTGCAGGAAAAAAAAAAGCCAAAACCCACCCCCCCCAAACCCCAAATAATAATTAAAAAAAACCAGCAAACCACCCCAAACCCTGAATGTTACTGTTGATGCCCGTACTCAATGCTGTCTGGTATTTTAGTTAAACGTTTAGGCTGTAGAATAACTCTAATGAATTTGTGTTGTAAAAACATATATAATAGCCATAATCTTATGTTGATGTTTAAATAAAAAAGCCTATCTCACTGCACGTCTGTTGGCAGGTAAGTATTATTTTTGTGGAGAAACAGTTAAGAAGATGAGTTGTTAACTAGGTGAACTACTTACATTATTGGATTAGCTATGTCCTGTTCTTCCAATTAATAGTTTCTTTTGCTAAGCTTGTCTGTTCCCATAGGATGTAAAGAATTTCTACTGATCTGAGAGAGTGTTTACCCAGCATAAAGAGACTAATAAGCAGAGAGATCTGTATGATTTAATAAAGTATGAGAATGGAGTTTTGAAATGTTTTATTAGACTTCATGAAGTCATGTATTTTCTTTACACAAAGTACTGCATAGCAAAAAAACTACCCTAGACAGAAGAATTTGCAGTTAATGCCTTGTTAATTTACCTTCACCAACCCGTGGACATGTAACTTTACCATGTTGCTTTTATTTTTGTCTTAGTCACTGAACTTGGGTTTTCATGCAAGTTTAGAGACAAGAAAATATGCTCTTTTAAGTAGTTGAATAAGGCATCTCTCTCAAAAAAAAAAAGCAGTCATAAATATATTTTTCTCTAGACACCTGTTCGATCTTTTTTTTATGCTGCCATGTTACTACAGCACTTCTTCCGTTGAGTACGTGAATCTAAATGCTAGTTAACTCTTAATTTTTTTCATGGGGAAAATGCGGTTCCCCAGATGTCCCAAAGTCACGTAGTTGTTTCATATTGCTTATGTGTTGTGTATGCTGAAAATCTTTGAAACAGCAGGAATTCTGATGATTGTTTTTTTCTTAAGGAAAGAAAATTACAGAAAAGAATGGAGCAAAACCTTTCTGGTCTTGATGGTGGTCTGTGTTTTCATCTTTTTCTAGAAATGTTAAGCTTTGATGATGTAATAGCTACCTCAAATAAACTATCGCACCCTACTGCAGACCGACCCAAGATGGCTGGTAGGAGGCTGCCTTCCCGTTTCAATAACAGTCCCGTGAGTATATTTGGTGTGTTTTCCTAGTAGTGAACTAAGAAGTAACTCCCCAGGAAACAGGGTTGAACTGGAAACTAGTCTTATGAACCATTTACCTGGGAGCAAAATGCTGCAGAGGTTCAGTTCCTATAGACTTTGTCTACAAGAATATCCATTCCCAGAAGGAAAGTGTACATAAGAGGAACAGTGTGACTGCGTTGCAGCTGAAGGAGACTTTCTGTTCTGTGGGGTATTACTGCAGCAAGTGCTCAGCTCTTCTAGCGTCATTGATGATGAAATAGGTGTTGTGCATGCACACAACTCTGGAAGTGTCTTTAGTGCCTAACAATATATAGTCTTTGGCCACAATAAATCTGTAATTTAATGTTGCTGTAATGTGGGACTTGTGATCTCATGTGTTAAGACATGAGATTGCCAGACCATTGGAACCAGGCGGTGCGGGGTCCTTGAAATCAAATTATACCCTCAGATGATGTATAGTTCAGTCATGCCCGATACCATCTACAGTTACTGCCTGTTAAAGTTTGTGTTATACGGAAGTACCTACAGGCTCCCAAAAGCATCAAGGACTTGTTAAATACTGCAGAGATGCTTGAAAATCCTGCCCAAGATTCCCATGTTTGATTTAAATTCAGCTGAATGAGTATTGTGGGGAAGGAAAGTTCTGACTGGCAGGGAGAGAGAGCTATGGTAGTCCAGCAATTTAAGTTTGGTTTGGTTTTTTGTGGTTTGGTTTTCTGTTTGGTTGGTTGGGGTTTTTTTTACTATTGCATCTTTAGAAGCATGTGACAGTTCTTTTGTTTATTTATGTTATTTTTTTTTAATTATTCTGAAAACCTTTTCATTTTTTATAAATGGTTTACCAGGCAAGTCAAAATGTGAGTCCAGAAAAAAATTTGAAGGTGCAAAAAGAAGAAGAAAGTGCCAAACCAAAGCCATTTGAAACAAAAAAGGTATGATACCAAGGAGCTAGAGAAGACCAGGCAGCTAGGTGTTCTGCTCATCTTGCTTGTATTGCCAGCTTAGATTGATGCAACCATCTAAAAGCAAATGTTTGTATTTAAACGCAGGTGAGCCATGTCATTTAGTATAAAGTTCATAGTAGGAATTTTAGTATAAAGTGCATCAGTTCTGATGAGAGCTATTGTATCATGTAGCATGAAACTAGGGTGGTATTTCCCAAATAAGCTTCGTGTCTGCTCAGTCTTTAGTCTCCCCTACTCAGTGCTTGTCAGGCCACACCTGGAGTACCGTGTGCAGTTCTGGTCCCTGCTATACAAAAAGGATGTGGACAGGCTGGAAGGGGTCCAGAGAAGGGCCACCAGGATGGTCCAAGGACTGGGAAGCTGCCATATGAGGATAGGCTGGGAGAGCTGGGTTTGTTCAGCCTGGAGAAAAGGAGGCTCAGAGGAGATCTCATCCCCATGTACCAGTACTTAAGGGGTAGCTACAAAGAAGATGGAGACTCCCTTTTTACACGGAGTCCCATGGAGAGGACAAGGGGGAATGGACACAAGTTGCTCTTGGGGAGATTCCGACTGGACGCCAGAGGGAAATTTTTCGCAGTGAGGACAGTCACCATTGGAATAATCTCCCCAGGGAAGGGGTTGACTCGGCCACGTTGGACACCTTCGAGAGTCGTCTGGACAGGGTGCTGGGCCATCTTGTTTAGACTCTGCTCTTCCTAGAAAGGTTGGACTAGATGACCCCTGAGGTCCCTTCCAACCTGGGATGCTGGGATTCCTGACAGACAGAACAACCGAGCAGATCACAAAGGTGCACAAAAATTGCTTATAACGAACCAATGGGCTCCATTAACTCACAGGATTTTTTAAAGCGTAGAGAACTGCAGTGTGAGTGCGTTTTTTTTTGTTTTTTTTTTTTTTTTAATTGACTACAGGAACCTCAGGGAAATGCTTAGTAAAGAGCTGTATAAAACAATTATCTCGTACACTAGAGTAGTTCATTTGAACTCGACATTGTTGTTGACCTTCTGGGTAGAAAATTAAGGAAACTTGTGCACATGCACCTCCCATACCAGTCCAACCTGTGTGCTCTGAGTGGTCAGTTCATAAAGATTTCATTTCTTAGCTTTCTATTGATATCTATCTTTCAGCCATCTGCGTTCAGTCCACCAATTCCATCTTCATCTCAGAGACCAAGTTCTGTTATACTCAACTTTTTTCCTGGAGACATCCAGTTTAAAGGAGAAACGGATGATGAAAAAACTTCTCTGGAAGAGCTCAGGACTCAGATTAATGATTTGATGGGTTTAGTAGATGCACTGAAGAAAGAACATGGGTAAATATTTTCCTTCTCAATCTGCAAAGGAATATACAGACATCTTCCAAATGTCTTTAATGCCAGACTTCTTAAAAATAAAAAGCAATGCCTATGTAATATATTAATTCAGAACTTCTTTCTTTAGAAGTTGATCCAACTAGATGTCCTAATATGTAAACATTTTATGTCAGAGTATTTTTTGAATTTGTACACATTTTTTCCTTCCTACTTTGTACTCCTGCATTTATTACAGCTTTTTGAAAATATTTCTTAAACAGTACTTTCACTGTAAGGAAAAGTAGATAATTTTTGTGCTATTTAACAAAAGTACGTGTGCTGGCCCTGTGTAACACTGCGCACAAGTGATTGCAGTACTGATGTGACTGGTAGTAGGGAAAGATATTACTGAGCTTTTCAAGTTGATGATCATGGTGGCCCCATCGTCTGTGTGCATGTGAGTAGGGTCGTGTTTGGAGAATGATGTAGAGGAGAAATGTAATCAGTGTTTGAGTAAACATAGTAAAGACCAATCTGCAGGAAGTTTACCTTTTCTGGTTTTAGTTTTACAGCACAGACGTTCATGTTGGCACTATTTAAATGACAGCTAGTGCTACCCAAACCAGCTTTTAGAGTGACCTCTTGAGAAGTGATAAAGCATCAGGATCACTTGGTCTGTAAAACAAACTAGTGAATTTTAAGTTCTGGAGATTAATGAATTAGTTCTTCAGTGACTTGATGACAATTCTTAGCACTTTCTTACCTGAACATAGTTATGAAATAAAACATGTTTTAGGAACTTCCTATTCTAGAGAATTTCTGTTCTCTATGTAGAAGCTGCCAGGCTATTTTGGCTTAAATTCAACTCTCCAAGCAGAATAACAGTACAAATTTTCAAGTAGCCTACTTAAAATTATGATTATAAGTTAGGGCTAAGTGCATAGTGATAGGTAAGAAGTGTTGAGAGTTGGTGGAAGCTTGTGGAAGATGTGAGTACCGGCTCACTAGTGGGCATGTTCTCATATATAAGTTTTATTTATAAGATGTAGCATCAGACAGTTGTTATTTGAATTCCGTTTGTAAAATTTAAGCAAGGTGTGTGCTTCCTTTTCTCAGTCATGTGAAGGTTTTTTTCCCCCTCTAACTTGTATTTCTGATGTCTTCACTACTATTAGGAGGGAACTGGAAAAACTGAAGAAGGATTTGGAAGAAGAGAAGCTATTGCGAAGCAATCTGGAGGTAATATTAGCAATCTGAGGGGGGTCCTGTGTTACTGTTTGGTTGAACGAATGCCTCACGAGGCAGTTGGATGTATATAAAAGATTCATAGTTCACCTTAGCTCAGCCTTCTTTATCTGGAAAATTATTTTTAACAATATATATGGGGGTTGGTATGTGAGTTCAGTTTAGTGTTGCTAGATTCTGCTCTTTGCTAGAAATAAGTCCAACTGGGTATGTTCCGAGAGAGGAGTTTAATGCTTTGCTTCAAGGACAAATTTACTTTATGTAATCAAAAGAAAAGCAGGTTAAAGGTCAATTTTCTGAAGTTTAAATATTAAGTGGATAATTTGCCAAAAGAACAGGATGCCTGTGAAAAATTTCCTTATGAATGAATGCCATTCCTCTCAATTTCTGGATGAAGACAGGTACCTGCATTACAATATGGTGCCGCTAAGTAGCTAATAGGACGAGCTCATTGTAGAAAATTACTTAGGTCTGGTACAAAAGGGCATTTTATTTGTGTAATAGTACTTCTTATTGACTCCAAAGCTGCTTTTGAAACTTGAGAAGAACTTCTGGTGAGTCCTCTCAATGTGTCTCTAAAGCAGTCAATGAAGTTGCCTTAAATATGCACTGGGGATGGAGAGGGGGTAACCTCCATGTGTCCTCTAAATCAATTTGAAGACATGCAAATCAATGATGGCACAGTGTTTTGCATGAAGGCTGCTTTAGGAAGTTAGTTTGAGGTGATGAGGCAGCATCGTGCAGGGACAAGTCAAGTGATTCCACAACCCAGCTTTGACTGCTTTATTCAGGGTGAATTTCTCCCATAAAATGTACCAGAACTATAGGCAATCTTTAAATTATATTAAATTCTTGTTTGTTCAGCAATATAGTAATATAAAATCAGCTGTAAATATTGAGCTGTCAAATGCTTCTGTGTTACAATTTTATTCACTTCAGTGTCTTTGAAATATAAAGGTTATAATTTTGATGAAAGCTCTGAAGATTTTAGATTATTGCCGCTGTAATACTGACTCATTTTCCAAATGTCCATTTTCCAGCTTGAAATAGAAAAATTGAAGAAAGCAGTGATGTCTACATGAGACAGCTATGGACTCAATGTTTTTAACTCGCCAGGAATTCAAAGCTGAACACAAGGAGAATTGACTTATTTCTTGACAATGGATGCTGGTGTTCTACCATCTTAAAGAAAAAAAATATAATTAAAAAAAAGGAATTTAGTCTTTTATTCAGAGAGATAAGAAAATGAAAAAGAATAATGGTGTAATTTTTTTGCCAATATAAAAGAGGCCTTATTTCTTACTGTGCTGGAATTGCAGACCTTGTTTTTTGGTTTGCTTGAAAATACTACTGAATCTGTACAGAGAGGAGAGGGAATTCTTAATAGATTTTTATTGAATACTTGCAGCTTGATTTTTAAAGAGATCTATACTATAAATAGGGTGATCTATCTTTACAAATAATCTGTAAAATAGTCTATTGGGAGGGATGGAGTAACTGTATCGTAATAGTAGTCACTACTTTTCCCCTACATGCAAAAGGGAATATATGATATTTGTATAACTTTGGCAGACTTACCCAGGGTTATGCTGTTGTGCCTGTCTGCAGTGAGAATATTCATAATATGCTGTTTATAAGTTGAGTAATTAGATAGGAATTTGTTAATGCAATGAAGCAGGTGAAACTCCTATGCATTGTAGTAAGAACGAATGATCTAATCTGGGTAGCCTAGCGGAACGTTTCGTCACTTGCACTATTGGATTAAAAAGGGATTTAGGACGGAATCATGATGTTATGACAAAATTAACTTTTAAAACCACAAAATGCAAGAGATACAGAAACAAGACTAGAATCCAGTCTTAACCTGTGGTGCCTAAAATATTACAGCATGAAAAAGTAAACCTTAAGTCACGACGTCTGTGCTTCTGTGTATCTAAACTGAAGTCATCAGTCTTTCTAGTGGTTAAACATGCATCTTGATCTGTTTTTACAGTAGTCAAGTTTTGTTTATAATATGTCTCCAAATAAATCCCTTTGGAACTTTGATACTCTCAAAAGGTCTCAATATTTATATATTTATGCCATAAACTTTATCAGTATATTGTGTACCTCTAAATTTAATAACATCTTTGTATTTTAATGAGTGATTGGAACAGTTGCTTTGACAGCATTGTGCTGGTTTCCAAGACAGTGTCATTCCCATTTTATGGAAAACAGTTGACATCTTGTGGATTGCCATTATCTTTAACCCTGAGCTCAACACAGTGCACTAGAATAATATACGGTTGATATGCAAAGTGATGGGAGACAATGATATTTATTGCTGTGTTCATTTGATTAAAGAATTAAACAACATAGAGCTTTAGAAAGCCAGTTAAATGCACTACTTCTGTTAGTAATCACCGTATCTCCTTTTGGTCTACTGGAATTTAACTGACAAAAATTGCCACATGGTCTGGCAACTTCACCAGCGAGAGAAGTAATTAAGTTTCTACTCATGGAAATTGTCATAAATATAGTAATTATTTAGTATGTCAACTTGAGCAAGTGACATGGAAGTATTACTTCTTGGGAGTGTACTTTTTCCACAGTTGATGCATCATAAAATACAAACATCAAAAAGTCAATTGGAGGATGTTTGTCACTTGCTGATCTAAATCGTTCATAAAATCTGATTAATATACTATGCAAGTATTAAGTAATATTTGCTAGTCACATTGCTAATGAGCTGATTCAATATTAATGCTTTTAACTTTTAATTGCCTAGATGCGTCACAAATGAAGACTTGAGCCAGATCTTTGTATTGAGGAATCATGTGTGGCAGTAATGTTTCCCGTCAGACACTAAACTCTTGCTTAGAATTCAGACCCTGAAGTCGGGTGATGAAAAGCAAGAATTGAGCCTAATGGGACAGCCAATTTTGTTATGCAAGCTCTTCACTGTGATTAGAGCATGAAACAAATCCTGGAATGGATTGCTCTGCGGAAATCGTGTCTGCATGTAAGCTTGCAGCAGGCAAACAGAACAAGACAATCAGTTAAAGCCACAAATGAAAGGTGTTTGTTATTTAATGGCCTTTGTTCGCTATAGCAATAAGTGACCCAAGTGCAATGACTTGATTTAAATAAAACCCTCCTTTAAAAGTCGCTGCTATGAGTATTTTTAGCTGTAAGGAAGTTGCCCTGATATATGTCTGTCTTGTCTTCAGCTAGTGTTTCGTACTAGAGTGGAAGGGGTGAGGGTAATGGTTTTGAAGACGTTCCACAGTACAAAGCAGTATGCTTCACTGACTTGTTTACCGATGCTGTACAATGATGCATGCTATACAAACTCAGCAAATAAAATAAGTTTAAAAACCTGTTGAAATGTCTGCTCAGTTCTCTCCAGGAATGTTTCATTCGCCACTAAGTTCCTTGCAGCAAGAGTTTGGAGGCTGGGAGCAAAATGTATTTTTATTTATATAGTCTCCCTTTGAGGCTTTTAGATTTTAATTTACTCGCTAGGATGCTCTGGTTCCTGTCAGGATGGCTTAGGATCCAAACAGTTGGAAAGCTTACTGGTTTTCTTTGCAAGTGTAACTGGGAATTTTAACTTCTCAGTGTCTCTTTATTCCTTCCCCACCTCCCCCCACGCATTGGTCCGCATTGAACTGACCTTACTGTGCAACTTCAGAGCCTTTTTTTAAGATCCCTGTTGCACTCAGTAACATGGGTAAATGCATGTTTGAACCAATTCGGAAATACATAGTGAAGAACTGAAGACTTGAGAGTATGGCATGTTTAAGAGGTATGGATGAGGGAAAATGCAAATGAGGAACAGAACAACAGAGGGGCATTTTTAAACTGCAAGGTTTGTATTCAATCTTCATAATGTTCTCTAAAAAGCTTTTGTTTGCATACAAGGTACAGTTTAAAAAAAAGTTACAGGTCTACTTACAGTATAATTTTATTTAAATAATCAGCATGAAGCTAACATTTTTCATTAATGTTTCTTCAGAGGAAGGAAGTTTCTGGTGAAAATCTAATGTATTGCAAGGTTTGGTCTTGAATTGTGTAGCAAAGTATCTGCTGAACTTTAAATACCTTGTATTCGTTGAAGTGATAAATTAGCATGAGTCTGTTAACTTCCCCCCCCCCCCCCAAAAAAAAAAAAAAAAAAAAAATTAAATAGTAAAAACAGGTTTTCACAGCTGCCTTACTTTTGGCTGCTATTAAAGTTCCCTAAGATGTTGCCTGATTGCTGACTGTTTGCCTTCTCAGAGCAGTGTCAAAGAAGCTGCTCGTGTATCTTGGGTAACTGGATTTTGCAAGAGCTGAAGGACAAACCACTCCCTTTTCGGGTGCCCAGGCACATACCTCCCAGCTTGAAGAATGCAAACAGCCTTGACCAGATTGCTGATCATGAGACAGATGCTGCTGGTTTGGGGGTTGGAGTACCCTCCGTGCTTGTTGCAAGTGATGGTTTGAATATCCTTCTAAGCCCCAGGAAGCGTAGGTGCAATCTACGCTTGAGAATTGAGCGGTATTTGGTCTGGCCATCATAGCAGAGGTGTGGGGGGTGGTGCGTGTGGAAGCACAACTTCTAAGGGAAAAAGTCTTTTAAAACAGGTCTCCATACCCTGACACGATCTGGTCTTTGACCCTTTTCTCACTTAAAAAGTTGTGAAGGTGCCACCTTACAATTCATCTCTACCTGGTGCTGTATAAAGGGCAAGTCATTTAGCCTTCCCAGGTGGGTTGTGTTGACTATGTCTAGTTGTGCTTGGCTGAATTCCTACTTGATTCCAATGTGTGATGCAAGGCTGGCTGTATCCATACAGAACAGTAAATAATACTACCTTTAGGCTAAAACTGGGGACCTACCTTGTGGCTGAGGACTGACTGAAGTCGTGGTAGCAGACAAAACTACTTTACTTTAGGAAATCTTATAAAATCATGACGAATGTGTTGCAGGGCTGTGGAAAAAATTAGTGCCTGAAGTTCTTCCAAAGCAGCCCTGTGAGTTGAAAGAGCATTAGGAATGGCTATTCTCTTATGATAAACTACTTGCTGTAAATTACTGGCTTTCGGAAATCCTCAGAAATGGAGGACTGGAGTTGAGCTAATACTAAGCGAGCTGACACATGCTGAACGTGGCACAAGATCAGACATCTCTCACCCCTTACCGTGGGTGCAGCTTGTAAAGAAAATACTGCTCATTGAGCTTTTTAGCTGCACAAGACGTGGTAAGTAGTGTCATCTTTGATTTATGAAGAGTAAGGCATTAACTTGACCAGGGTTTGATATTGATTTTTTTTCTTTTTTTGGTCTTTAAAGTTTAGAAGACCTGTTAAATACAGAAGAGCAGAAGATACCTCCTCCACCAGGAGGAAGGGTACAAACCACGCAGGCGTGATTCATCTCTGTAGACGCCTGGCACAAGTGGCAATCTGGCAGTTCTGTGGGTGTGTTTGTAGCTTGTGTTGTCATTTTGCAGTGCAATATTTCTCATCATCTGCAGGTTCCTCAGTGTTAATCCAGTCGGGCAAGAAAGGAAGCAGGCTGAGGCCCAAGGTTATTTCTTCATGGGAAGACTGTAAATGAATCAGAGCACCCAAGCAACGCTGGGTAAGACCGTGAGACTGGGGCACGATGGCAGCAGAGGAATGGTTAGACGCTCGCCTGTGATATCGTGAGGATCTCTGGCTGAGTTAATTTTGCTTACAGTAGAACCCAGGCTTCTGAAAAGGGTGAGTACTATCACAAAACGACGTTTTTCGAGCTGTGTGAAAATTATCAGTGGTCTGTGAAATTGGTTCATTCATAATCTAAAATGCACCTGACTGCTTAGGCTGTATTTACTTTGCACTTATTTCCTCAGTTTTAATTCTCCTTACATGAGAGGATAATTAAGATGTCTAACTATTTCCACATATCTTTTTTGCCTGTAGTTTTGTAACTGGTCTCTAATCGCAGCGTTGTCGCTTTTAAGAAAATCTGAGATTTTCTTACAGCTAAAGTTACTGTAAAGACCACTCCCCTCGCAGAACTTGCTTTACTTAGATTCATGTTTTCCAAGTGTGGCGCCTTTAAAAATACAACTAATACCATTCATGCTTTTGTATAATTAAGAGCTTTAATTTTGATCCTCAAATGACTATACTGAAGACTCTTCAGGCTCCTGCTGCTGCCGTTATAACTTGCCATGTAGCAGTGGTAAGTGATTGCATTGTGGTGGTTTATGAACTGTTTGGGTTTTAAGCTAGCCGTGTTGCCATTCCAGCCCTGAAAATAACAGATTAGGTTCTGTAACAAAGGATATAATTTTTTAAAAAAATGGTAAGTACAGATAGGGCAAGGTCGCAGTGAGCGAGGAAATATATTTATTTAGCTAATTATGGCAAGCCCAGCATAATTTTGTATTTTGTACAATATGTGGTTGTAATTTCTGTGCAGGATAACTTTACCCATAAGCTTCACTGCAGCTTGTTGTCTGGGGTAGTGGAGAGGGGAAAGCTTTAGCCCAAAGGTGATGGAAAGCCCCTGGCCCAGAGACCATGGGTCCGCCAGCCTTGGGGTGTAGTTCCCACAGTTGCTGCTGCTTAGGCTGAGCCTTGTGGTAGCTGTGACCACGAGGGGCCAGACTCGCTTGCAAGGCATCCTTCCGGAAATTAAAAGCAAGAAAATGCTTGGGGTAGAGGAAGGAGGTGTAGGTGTGAAGGATTTTACAAAACACTTTGATTTCAAACCAACAGAAGCCGCAGAGTAAAGCCTTGAATTTAAGGCTACGATACAGTAATCGAAGTATGGATCACTTTTGCAGTACGCGATGGGTTTACCCTTTTTCCTCTCTCATAACTGCTATCTGGCCACTCACTCCTCACTCTTTCCCTGCTGTTGAGGGCCTTGCCTCCCCTGGGGTGCCATGACCAAAAGAAGTGAGCTGGAGAAGGGGAATGAGGATCAGCAGCAGGTGATGATCTCTGAGTTGGGTGGGAAACACCTGAGGGTATGCAAGTGTCCTCTTATAAAAAGTCTCTTCCACATGAGAGGGTTTTGACAACTCAGCTGCTTGTGTGCCTGTGCCCTGATGAAGCAAAACCTCTGAAAGAAAGGGGTAACATGTTTACAGCTTCTTAAAAAAGGAGAGAAAGTGAGTAGCCTAGTGCTCCTGCCATTGCCCTGCAAATACGAATGAGTACCAGCAAGGATGGGTACACGGAGGGGCAAGATGTTCTCCAACCAGGGGGTGATTTTCAGAAAGTGTCAAGTTTCTAATTTGTGGTGTCTAGGATTAATAGCTCAGTTGCTCTTTATGGGCCTTTCTCTGACAAGGGAAAAAAACAGTGCCTTGCCTCAGTTTAGACCAGGACATTGAGGTCCAATGCCCCGTATGCACATGCTATGTCCCTGTGAATGGCAGTAGATAGTTTATGATTAGATGTATAGTGTCTTCTATCAAAAGTACCATAACTGGATATTTTGGAGGCAGAGAAATAGCTGTATATGCTTCCACAAGGCCCTATGGCATTGTATCCATGCTTTTCCCCTAAAGTGACAGTGACTTGCTGCTGCATTGCTTGTTTCCCCCTATGATCCTGTTGCTGCACAGTAGTTACCTTGGCACGTTCCTGAAGTGGTGAGCCTGGGTGGTTTCCATGATGAGTCAAGCAATGCAACTGAGCGAGATCAATGTTTCGCTGGTAATGTGGGCCGGTATCTTGGGGAGCCTTAGAAACCTGGAGCGTGGGCCGGTACCTTGGTGAGCCTTAGAAACCCAGAGCTGTCCCAGATTTCTACCTCACTTAAAGGTAACAGCCCTATGTGGAGTGACATCAGTGATTAAAAACAAAATAAATATGAATTAATGATGAAACATGATGAGGTCAAGGATTCCCAGCTGCGAAATGGAATTAGGACTACGAGCATACAATAAACATTTAATGACTGTAGACATTGGAAAAGAATTCAACACAACCCTTTGCCTCAAACCTGCAGGAGTTTCCCAGCCACCTCCTGTTCCTCAGCAATATTGATCCAAGTCTTTTGGTTCACTTCTTGTAACTGTTTTATTTCCTTAGAAGGGTTAATGGTTGCTAGTTTTAAACTGAGAGAATACTTTTACTAATACCAGTTGAATTCAAGAGGCTGGCATGAGGCTCTCCTTCAGAGCTAGCTTAGAAATTCACTGCATCAAACTAGCTCTTCCTTTTATGATCTTTTCATAATTAAGTAATAAGCTTGCGGATCTCAAAATACAGTCAGGTGAACAAATGTCACAGATGAAAGGGGCAGCCAGCTGTGTGCCGGGCCCTTTGATGCCATCAGATGATGAGAGCTTGAAGTTTCTTGGATAGAAAAATAGACCTCTGCTCCCTTGGTGAAGATCCCCTTCTGTTTCAGCATCGTCTGCACTGATCAGTAGGTATCAGGGAAACTTGAGTGTCTTCTATCAAAGCACGGTGATTTGATGAGCCTTCTCATGTGTTCATCTTCTGAAATCCTGCCGTGGTCCTGCTTTGTCACCTTGCATTTCCTTCCTGCTTTAGTGTTTTGGCTCACTCATTTTATGGATTTTTTTTTTTTTAAGTACATGGCTTAATCAACTTCCAGCTTCCCAGGCTCTGCCAAGGTGCACAAGAAGCCGGGAGGGGAGGGGGCACAGCCACGAGAGCAGATTCAAACTGGCCAACGGGATATTCCATATCATGTAACGTCATGCCCAGTATGCTAACTGGGAGGGGCTGGCCGGGGGAGGGGGGCAGCAATCGCTGCTCGGGGACCGGCAATATCAGTCGGTGGGTGGTGAGCAGTTGTATCGTTTGTGGTTTGTTTTTTTTCCCTTTTTTGCTTTTCCTTTTTATTATATTATAATCATTATTAGAATCATAATCATTATCATTATTATTTTATTAATTATTAATCTGTTATCTCAACCCACAAGTTCTTTTTCTTTTGCTTCTGCTCTTCCGATTCTCTCCCCCATCCCACAGGGGTGGGGGCAGTAAGCGAGCGGCTGCGTGGTGTTTAATTTCCGACTGGGGCTGAACCACGACAGTCTATTCGGTGGTAGAAGGTCAGTGTCCCCGTTCTGCTGAATCCACTGCAGCTGTCGCTTTTGCCTTGGACATGTGTGGCATCTAACAATCAGATTTGATATAACACATTATTTTTCCTTCGTTCCCTTTACTGGCTTATTTTTCTCCAGCAAATATGCCTGTAACAAGTTGCATCCCAGGATATTAGACTTTTACCAAGGACCATGGGAAGCTTCACAGAGGGGCAGAGGCCTGAATGCTGCTGCAAAGCAAATAACACTTTACTTCAGTCTGGTCCTTGTTTCTCAGATCTTGATACCCGAGCCCTGAGGTCCTGAGTTCCCTACCTCGCGTGGCAGGTCTCATCAGGAGCTGCCCGAGGAGGGACAGTAGCAGCATTGAAGCCAGCGGAGGCGAGGCTGTCTTAGAACACTTCAGAAGGGACCCTCAGACTGAACTGCTTTAATACGCTCTCCACCTTGTGGTTGACAGTAAATTATTAATGCAGTAACTTCCAGTGTTGGACAGATTTTTTTAAGAACAGGTTCACAAATTGTTCCCAGTAAAAAGTTAATAAATTATAGATGTCTGAAAATCGCCTTGCAAGCCCAGTAAGGACAGTCTTGGGGATGGGTTTAGCTGCTCTCTTACTAGCAACTGAACTGTGTGCTCAAGATGAAAACAGAGATATCTAAACGTCTCTAACATATCTCTTTTCCAGGAGGAAAGCAGTAGATGCGAGGTGATGGATGTGAGGGCAGCCCACTGCCTGCTCCTCTGGGCCGTGCTCTTCCTCCCAGCCGCGCCGCGCGCTGCTCTCAGGGTAAGTTTCGCTAAATTGGGTTGCTCAAATCCCTGCCCCACCTGACCCTGAACGCTTCCAGGAGACGGGCGTCCGCAACTGTTCTGGGCAAACTCTTCTAGTGTCTCACCACCCTCATCATAATGAATTTCTTCCTCATATCCAACCTAAATCTATCCTTTTTCAGTTTAAAACTGTTGCCGATTGTCCTGTCACTACAGGAGAAAATACTGTGAAGTATTCAGTATGTTCAGTATGCCAAGCAACCTCCAGCACAACTCTTGGAGTGTTAGAAAGCTGCTATTCAGCCTGCTCCACCCAGCAGTAACCTCAGTTTCCTCCAAGGCATCGCGTAGTCAGACTTTGCTTCCAGACAGACAGGGTTTGTGGGTGAGAGACCATTTGACCAAGCAGTGTTGGAGGCTGTTCTGGATTGTGCCTGGCTGTACGACATAGAGAACATAAGCTTACTGGAGAACGGAAGCCTAATACAGGCGTTTTGACTGAGGAATAACGGCTGGAGGCACGTGTGATCCTGTCCACTAGCTCTGTGTCACCTCAGTAGAAGGGTGCAACTGAAGGCTTAATACAAACACATGACAAACTGTGTCATGGTTTTAGCTGGGATAAAGTTACCTTTCTTCACTGTAGCTGGTACAGTGCTGTGTTTTGGAGTTAGAGTGAGAATAATGTTGATAACACACTGATGTTTTAGTTGTTGCTGGGTAGTGCTTACACTGGTCAGGGACTTCCAGCCTCTCATGCTCTGCCGGGTGCACAAGGAGCCGGGAGGGGAGGGGGCACACCCAAGACAGCTGATCCAAACTGGCCAAAGGGATATTCCCTATCATATGACGTCGTGCCCAGTATGTTAACTGGGGGGAGCTGGCTGGGGGAGGCAGCGATCGTGGCTCAGGGACCAGCAGCGCGGGTCGGCAGGTGGTGAGCAGTTGCATCACTTATTGTTTGTTCCCTTCCCCCACCTCCCAGGTTTTGCGTCTCTCATTTTCCTCTTCATTATATTATTATTGTTGTTATTATTGATATTATTGTTTTATTTTAATTATTAAACTCATATCTCAACCCACGAGTTTTCCGACTTTTGTCCTTCCGACTCTCTCCCCATCCCGGCGGGGCGAGTGAGCAAGCTGCCGCGCGGTGCTCAGTTTCTGACTGGGGCTAAACCCTGACAAACTGTTAGTGGAGAGCTCTGAACTGGTCTGTATGAGCAAGAGGCTGAGCGCTCTGCATTCTGGACCTTGAAGAGGCTTCTGGACCTCAAAAGACCTATTTTGCTGTTGAAATCACCTTTCTGTTTTGTGCCAAGGAGTCATCTTTTATTTTATTTATTTTAATCTTCAATCTACATTCCACCTTTCCTTATTTTTCAGGTTCTCAGTAAGGAGTCAAAGACTGGTAATCAGCAAGGTACGGTGAATACCTATGTGTCTTTTTAATTCTTTGTGAAATATCATTGGTTATCAATTCTTTACCTGCCTGATACTCACCTCATGGACCATGGTGTGCTGTTTTACACCTTATAACAATATCTGCTTGACTTGTTTTCCAGATGAGTGTGTAAATCTCACTCCCTGCAAAGATAATGGAGCTATGTGTATCCAGCCTTGTTCTCCCTCCTTCCATGGGGAGACAAGCTTTGTCTGCAAAGACAGAAAGTGGCAAATGTTCACCGATGCCTGTGCAAGCCTGGATATTCAGTCTCTTTTTCAGGTGAGGTAACTGTTATGCATCTACTTTGGCCTGTGCTCGTAATTTCTTGCAAAGACACACCCTTCCTCCGTACCTTTTAAAACTTGAGCCAAGGGAAGAAGATGGGATCCTAAAACACAGATTGCTTTGGTAACAAGTTTTGACTTCATCTTAAATTAAGTGAAAGGAAATTTTGGAAATTTCTGTGTAGAAACAAGGAAATAGTCTCGTTCACTTAGCTAACGTTGTCTTGGTTTAGGTCTATGTGAAGAATGATACACTAGGATGAACCTTAGAAAAGAGCAACACAAATATCTGTAGTAATCAGATTATTCATCATAAATTCTCCCCCGACAACAAAATAAACAACCTTATTCAAGTCACTTCAAGAATAAGGCACTGCATGTAGTTCTGGCCCCTTCCTTCACGTCTGTTGTACAAGCAAGACGTTCTTCTCAGGTGAGCTTTGGTCCTGGGCTTCAGGCCAGCCGGCACATTTGTTGCACACCCCAGCACTGTAAGTCTTGCCTGGTTGTAGCTGTAGCTTCATTTTCATTCTGTTCATTAATTTTCTCAAATTTATTTTCCTCCCTCCAGAGGGTTTCGGAACGTGTACTCATTCCAAGCTTTGGAGGACACCTTCCTTTCGTAGGGGAAGGAAAGCCAGTACATGGGAAGCCTGGAGATGTAGCAAAACATTTTGGTGGGGATGACCATGGGAACAGTAACTGCCAAGCTGACTTTTCATGCATCATCCCAGATATCCTCTCTTCACCAGCCATTCCAGGAAACATTGCTGATATAGTGGAACTCTTACAGAAGATTACCCTGCTGTTATCAGAGAACGTCAATAGAGGGAAAATGCAGGTATTTGCTTTTATGGGCTTCAAGAGTTGTTTCTGAGCTTGCCAGAGCATCAATATAGTGGTTCGTCTGTATAGCCGCTCTCCAGTGAAGTAGTGGCTGCAAATCCCATGAAGATCACCTGGAAAGAGTTTCTAGGGAGGGCCATATTTTGTTGTCAGAGAAACTGTTTAATCTGTCCGTGTGTGGTGGACGTCCTCTGTTTCACCCAGGAGTGGAATTTACTTTCTTTAAAAGCAAAAGTTTGCAGGAACTGCTGTTATAGACATGGGAGAGCAGTACGAGGAAGAAGTCATTTTTCAAGTATGACACTGTAGGGAAGGCAGCCTTGGAGATGCTGAGCCATAGCTGTGTTGTCATGTGTTGCACAATGGAAACTGAAATCTTTCCCTGATGAACTCAGAAATCAGAGACATGGGGGAAGAAATACAGGGGGGGTGATGTAAAGCAGACCTGCATAGCGGGTCAATGCCCAGAATAGATATTAGGTGTCCTGATTCTTGATTTATACTTCCTTCTACAATCACCTTTTGAGCTATGATATCAAGAGGATAGGACAATTCTGGTAGTGTCCGTGCAAGTGAGATGTTTGGGTTTGAATTGGATGGACCACAGGAACCTGTTCATTGCCAAAGAATAATATTCTCTTTATAGAAATCACTCCTGAATTAAACGAGCCTTTCTGGAGACTCTGCCAGTGGAATAAGAGTTGGATTCTTTTAACTTAAAAAAAACACTACTTTTTTTCTTCTTCATTTCAGAGTTACAGCAGGATAGCAAACCATATTCTGAACAGCTCCATCATTTCCAACTGGGCTTTTGTAAAGGACAGAAATGCTGGTTCGATATTACTGGACTCGGTGAATTTATTTGCTGGGAAACTTCTTCTAAAGAATGGGTCAGAAAGTATACAGGAGCGCTTCATCTCTACAGAAGGCTGCAGCATACATAAGAATACTTCAGGAAAGAGTTTTGCTTTTTCTATGGAGTTCAGTGACACAGGCAATATCACTGGGCATGTGGTCATTCCAAAAGAAGAGCTTCTGAAGTTACCCAAGACTTCCAAAGCCATCAGCATTGCTTTTCCAACGCTTGGAGCCATTATAGAAACCAACCGTTTGGACCCTCTTCTTGTCAATGGAATGGTGTTATCGGTATCTCTGCCAGAAGAGCTGCAGCATGTTTTGCTCACCTTTGAAAAGGTGAATAAACTGGAGAATATCAAGGCGCAGTGTGTTGGGTGGCACTCTGCCGACAGGAGATGGGATAGCAGGGCATGCACAGTGAAGTCTGACAACATCAGCAGTGTTGTTTGCATCTGCAAGCATCGACATCGGACATTCAAATCCTTCTCCATTTTGATGTCCCCCGCCACGCTGCGAAATGCAGTGCTGGATTGCATTACACGTGCAGGGTTAGGCCTTTCCATTTTCAGCCTGGTCCTCTGCCTTATCATCGAGGCTGTTGTCTGGCATCATGTTACAAAGACTGAAATAACCTACATGCGCCACTTCTGTTTGGTCAACATTGCCACGTCGCTTCTCATCGCTGACGTTTTGTTCATCTTGGCGGCTATTGTGCACAATACAGCCCTAAACTACCAGCTGTGTGTAGCAGCCACTTTTTTCCTTCACTTTTTCTATCTTGCCTTGTTTTTTTGGATGTTTACCCTGGGCCTCTTGATTCTCTATGGATTATTATTAGTTTTTTTTAAGATAACAAGATCTGTGTTCATAGCTACAGCATTCTCTATTGGATACGGATGTCCCTTGGTCATATCTATTCTCACTGTTGCTATTACTGAACCAAAAAATGGGTATTTAAGGAGTGGAGCCTGTTGGCTTAATTGGTATGAGACAAAAGCCCTTTTGGCCTTTGTCGTACCCGCTCTGAGCATCATTGTTGTGAATGTGGTGGTGGTGGTGGTGGTTGTGGTGAAGACGGGAAGATCCTCCATTGGAGAAGGCTGCAAGTCACAAGATTTGAACAACATGATCCGAATTAGCAAAAACGTGGCCCTTCTGACACCTCTTCTGGGTCTCACCTGGGGGTTTGGATTAGCAACGATTGTCGACAGCGGCTCTCTGGCGTTCCACGTTACGTTTGCAGTACTGAACGCTTTCCAGGTAAACTCTGCGAGACTGGGAATAGTGTGAGCTCAGGCTTTGCTGAAGTTGGGAAGAGGCAGCAGACCTAAGAGGGGCTGGCAGGTTGAGCTGTGCATGAAAAACAGGATCTAAGCTTTCCTTTTAGCTTAACTATTTTACACAAGGCGTGCGCTAGGCATCCTGCATTGACATTGTAGATGCAGATGGGTAACGGAACAAACTAGTTGGGGTGAAGTGTGATGAGAATTAAGATGATGAATTTATGTTCATAAAATACCCTGGTTAATGTCTAGTAATTGCAAAGATGTCTCAATTTCTCATCCTTACCATTTAACAAATAAACAGAAAATTCTCACTTGCCACTGAAGGTGGTTTTGTTTAACACATCAGTATAAACATCCAATGTTACCTGACACGCTGTTGTATACCCAGTCTGCCTTAGCTGCTCTTGGCTAATACTGCCCCTCAGTGGGTTGCGAAAGTCCTGGTATGTAACCCATCAGTCTGGTTCGTAATGAGAATTAGCATGGGTTATATATCCATTCCTGACATTCCCAGAGAGCCCGTGTGACCTGGGTGGATAAACTCATTTTGTACATTGCTGTTATCTGAGTCATAGGTGAGATCTATTACACTGACAAAAACATTGTTTTATCTATCCTTAAGGAAATAGCATCTAGAAGCGCTTAAGAAACATCATGTGGTTATGCTGGTTTTGTTAACTGGTTTTGCCATTTTTTCAGGGATTCTTCATCCTGTTGTTTGGGACACTTCTGGACCGAAAGGTACTTAAGTCACTTCTGCGCTTATTCTGGATTATATGAACATTTTCTATACTTTGAGAAATTGTTCTCTTAATTTTATTTTTTTTTAATCTGCAGACAAGAGAAGCCCTAAGGATGAACTGCCTTTCATCAAAGCGGACATGTAGTCTGGCAAAGGTAAAAGATTTTCTCCCCTGCCCCTTAATGGCTTAACTGAAAATCTATACCAACTTAGACACCTTTTATTTGTACATGGAGAGAATGGAACTATCCACTAAACCTTACCTAGATTAACATGTTCCTAAGACAAGTGCTTGATGAAGGAAATACAGGTATCTGAAAAGTATGATGAGGTTATTAAGCTTCTAAATATTGGAAGTGGCAATCTGTAGATTTTTGAACTGTACATAACCTGCTGCTGTTGTTACAAAATTAAAAATGGTATTTTAATCTAATCTCTTCACCTGTAGAAATCAAAGCCCTTTAGATAAAGAATGACTATGATTTTTCCCACCTGTAAAATGAATCTACTTCAAGGTTATTGACTAAGTAAGAAACAGAACTAGGAGCCCAAAATCCCATTGTAATGACCTGTTTGCCTCCTTCACAAAAATGCGGATCCGTATGGCAGCAGGGCTGCTCTAGGATGTCAGAGGATTGTTCTGCTTCCAGCTGAATGTCAGCTCAGGATGGAAACCACAGAGCCCAGCCAGTGCCTGTGGTGCTAATCAATGTTGTGTACTTGTAAGAGCTTGAGGGTTTGTTTTTTTTTTTAATATCAGGGAAATACGTTAAAAGGAAATGTTTAATCCTGGAAGAAACAACAGTGTTTCAGCAGGTTCCTAGGAAAATGTTGACAGAATTGATGTGTTGAACATCATTGAGGTAGTGTTTCCTACCTCTGCTGGAAAACTTCCATCTGTTGTTAGATTTCTTTTGGTGTACCAAGGCTTTAATGCTTTCATGCTGTGCTTATAAAAGGGGATGCCCTTTAGCTGTCTCACCAGAATCATCGGCAGTGCTCCTGCTGTCTGCCAGAAGAAACTGTCAGTTCAGTTTGGACTTCAGAAAAATAAAGTTATCTCCTTGCTTTTCTCTAGTCTGTTTGTTAATCTGTCCTGACTCTAGTATCGAAAGCTGCAGAGTGTCTTCTAGTGACAATGTGTCCAAATGTACTTGGTTTATCAGGAAAAAATAGAGGGGTTAAAGAAACTGTACCTCCTTTCTGCTGTTAGCATTGCCTGGTGTGCTTTGGGCCATTTGGTGCAAAACAGGATGCACGTATGTGCAACTTCTGATTCGTCTGCATCCTTCCTCTCCAAGCTGCTCTTCAGTCGCATCCAGCTTTGCTGTTCATGTGCTAAGGTTAAATACAGTGTAAAAGGTCCTTCTTAAAACAACCACAAAAGACCCTACCCAAAAAACCCAAACTCCACCCCCCCAACAAAACATAACCCAAACCAAAAAAACCCCAAACAAAAAGACCAACCCTAAAACCTCTGCTAGGATTAACTATTTCCTGCCTAACAGAAGAAGAGGAGGAAGGGAAGTGCTTGAGACTGCTCTGAATTCAACGACCTGAGATTACAATTCCTGCTTTTACAGATCGAGGATCGAAATAACAGTGAAGATGTGAAACCTTTTATCAGGCTTTAGGTCAGGATTGAAAGTTTGAAAGTTAAAATTCTCTCAAGTCACCACCAACACAATACTCTGGAAACAAGAGACAAAATATCACTAATCCCGTGACTCGGTAACATTTACTAAAAGTATTAAGTGATCTCACTGGGAAAAACTTGGTGTGGAAACCATGGCTCATGTGCCCAAGAGCTTGGGTCGACGTTGCCACTCACCCGGGAGGAAGAGACCACGTGTGGGTGTTTACCATTGCATAACAGGGAGGGGGAAAATGTTAGTCATCTGCTTTTGTAAACTTGGGGGTAAATATGGAACTCAGCTCATGGGAGCTAGAAAAGTTTGTCAAACCTGAAATGGTTGTTAAAAAAAAAAAATCGTGTTTCAGAGAGCTTCAGAATGGGACTGTGTGTCTGGGGTTTTAATGGTGAGTATGTAAAACATCTAGAAGGGTTATGCAGTCTCTTGCTTCAGGTCTTCTGGTTTCTCCTGACGCAAGAGCCTTTCTTCTGGGTCAGATTTTAAGATGATCATCTTGTGGCATTTCTTGCAGGACTCTGAGGCACCCCTTGTTTGAAATGGAACCTCCACCTTCATGGAATATATATTTAATCTGACCTGCCGATTTCTTTTTCTAGTCGTAGCAGAGGACAGTTGTCTTCAGTGGACCTGACCAGTGAGAGGAAAAGGAGCACTTCTTACACAGAAATCCTGGTTGGAGATAAGCCGAAGTGGCTGAGCAGCTCGGAGCATGGACATCACTGTCTTGGAGCACAACCGCAGGAAGCATCGTGAAAACCAGAAGAGAAAAGGCCCTGAACCTGCTGTCAGGAGCAGGAAACCATCAGTGTTGCTGCAACCCTTGAAGGAAACACACTGTGATACATAAAGGTTGCTTCTTACCTTTATGAAAACTGCTGTGAGGAGAGTTTGTCCTCGTTTGCCATTTCAGTGCTTGCTTTTCTTTTTTTACGTCAGTGCAATAAGGAACTGTAAAGCATGGGGACTGTTGTAAAAAGGTTTGATTTGCAATGTGATGTACAAATACAAAGCATTATCTAGCTGGTTTTGTCTGTCCTTGATCATGAGCGGTTCTATTGGGTGACGCCGTATTCATCGTTGCCATTTGTCCTCTCGGACTGACAGACAACGTAACTCTCTCTCTGCATCAAGGCTGTTCTCTCCATCTCAGTATTTGTGTGTCAGAGGAATTGTACAAAGCCCTTTTTTGGTCTGTCAGGACAGAATTTTCATTCTTCAGTCCTGCAAAACAATGACGGAGATAAACAAGAAAGAGCACTCTGCAAATAATTGCTTTCCCACATCTAAAGAGGGGAACTAAGCTTTGAATATGCTTCAGAGTTAATCAAGTGGATGGAGATCTCCTGTGTCCCGTGCAATGTGCTAACAAAGGGAATGGTTCGTCCATGTGAGACCGTGTACCTGGTTTCATTAGAAAATCAGTCCTTGGTCTGAGAAACCCTTTCTGAATGAAAGCTTTGACAGAAACATTACTGTCTCTTGTCAGGACAAATCGATGCTTTCAAATGGAAATAAAGGTGAAATTTTGGTCATTGTTTCTAATAAGTGATCCTTATTGTCCTCTACCAAAGAAAGTAGATACCAGCTAATGTTAAAGGACACTTATCACTCAAGTCACAAATCACTCATCCTCCTGTGACTTCACGTATGTTTGAAATACAGAAGATATAATCAAAATAATATTGTTTTGTGTCATCAGCACCCCTTTACTGAAAAGGGAGAAAAATATCCTGGCAGATGAACTGTGGGATGTGGGACATGTGGTAACATACCATGGGAAAAACACCCAGCCAGATGTCTGGGAGGGGAGAAGCCGGGGCTCTGGAGTGGGTGATCTAGAGGGCAGAGCTCTGGCCTGAGCCATGAGACAGGTCTTGTCCCTAGGACTCTTATTTCCTCATGTTTTCCTCTCCTATTTTCTCTCTGCATAGACTGTAGTCTTGTTAAAAGAGAGTATCCCCGTTTCTTTCATACTGTGGGCTTGCATGTTGGAGAGCTTTTGATCAAATGGAGATAAAATTGGGCTTATGTGCTGCTGTAACATAAATGTAAAAAGACCATTAGCCCAAAGTCTGCTTCTTAGTGTCAAGCAGCATCTTCTGTGCGTTAGCTTCTTTCTCTCCTTGAAGCACTTAGAAGGTTCTTTTCTTTCCTTCCCTTCCCCACCCCCCCCCCCCTTAGTAAGTTACATATACCTTGGAGTTGTCCCTGTTAAACCTTTTTCAGCATCAGTATCATGTCATCCAAGTCCCTGCATGGCCTTTTTCAATGTAGTGTCACAGCTACCTGCTGCTCGTGCTTGAGAGATTTATTTCATTGTGGTGGTATCGTGCACCCGAGTTGGGAATCGGCTACTGTATTTTAAAGACTAGTTCAAAGACTGGCACGGGATGTGTAGTGTAAGGAGATGGTGGTCGGTGTTCAGTGTGTGTCCTCTGCAGCCATGAATCCTTCTACGGTACCTCTGAAGGAAGGGGACCACATGGTGCAGTTTGCCCGGAGCATGGAGAAAACAACTGCTTTGCATCTGAATTTGCTGCAATATATTTAAAAAGATCTCTTTTTCCCACCGCTCTTCGGGACCACATTTAATTCAGCTGCTATTTTTTGTTCCTTTGATTTACTGTTAACAGTGAAATTTTATTAATGAAATGTTAGGATTTTCTTGATAGCACCTGAAAATTTAAGAACACTTGCCTCAACCTAGCACTTTACCGTTCTCTCAGGTGCGCACATACGTGCACATGAAACCACAGTCATTACAACTGTGAATTTACAGGCAGTCTTGGATGAGGCTTCCCATATTATGTGCACCCCCACCCCCACCCCACCCCCAAAATCCCAGGGAATTCATCAGCAGTCTTGCCCAGGCAGTAGTGCTGTGAAAGGAATCTGTTTAATCTGCGGTTTGCAGAGAAAAGTATCGAAGCCATTTATCAGAGGGTGTTTGAAGTACAGTGCTTATTTTCCAAAGCAGGTACACAGCAACATGTTTTACCCTGTGCTTTCTGATCATTTACCTATTTAAAAATAACTGGGGGCTTACAGAGAACTAGTTAACGGTACAGGATGAGGGTGAGCACTGAAGTTTTGTTTTTCATACCCCAAAATTAAACTGACCAGGAGCATTTCATGTATAAATGTTTTTGAGAGCTGAAAGCTGTAGCTGTCCTCTGTGGGTTGTGAACTGGTATTTCTTTAAATGCCATGGTCTGATGGCCCAGTTCTATATGCAGCTGGGGGGTGGGGAAGGAAAATCACTAGAGTTGAAGGTTTGATGGTTTCCCAAATTATCAATGTAGCAACAGCTTAATAACGTCAGCGCTGAATGGGTCAAATAACTTCTTGGGGTGCAGGAGCTTGTTTTGGAGCCGTTCCACCCTGCCTGCCGAAGTGGTCAGTCTTGAAAACCCCAAGTGCTCCCCAAGTGCTCTTCTTCACAAGGTGTCACAATTAACGGGACAACCCTGGTTTTTTTGTTTGGTTCCCCCCCGCCCCCCCTCCCCCCATAGTGTTACAGCGTTGGTTGTGTTGCCAAATGTAGAGACATCTCAGAGCTCCTCGGCCAGGCAGGTAAAACTGAATGTTCTTGCGTCAAGTTTGACGCCAAAACAAGTTCTTGGGCAGAACGTTAATTTGCCTCAAATACCTCAAGTTTTACATTGCCATTCCAGAGCCAGGCAATTCCCCCCCTATTTTTCTATCTAGCACAGGCACCTCCTTCGTGGTTGGTGAATCAAAAGAGAGAAAGGTGCCAAAGCAGCAGAGTCTTGGCAGGCTGTTGGCAAGACTGCTGGCCTGGCCTGTAAAAATTTCCTTGTGGTAGAGGCTCGCCTGCCCTGCGAGGCTCGGCACTAGCTCCAGGCACGCTCCCAGCCTACTGCCCGCGGCTCCACGAGCCGGTGGGTGCTTGACCTGTGGTACTTCACAGAGGCGTTGCGTGGCTCCGGGTCTGGCTCGCTGGTTCGCCGTGCTGAGAAGTGTCATGGTGCCCTGTGGTCAGTAGCACTTGTAGCGCTTTTTCACCTCTACCCCCCCCAGTGAAGATGCACCTAAAATTTCTGCGGGGTGCGCTCCGGGAACAGAGCCCGTTGGGAGCACTGGCTCCTTCTCTGGCTCCAGTTTCAATGTTTTTCCTTAGGCAAACGGTACTATGTGAATGGACTTTCACCATGTCTGTGAATGTGAACCAAGTCAAAATTACAGAGCCTCCCTGCGCCCCAGGTCAGATGTCCCATTTGTGTCCTGTAGGCAGAGTGATGCTGATGACTTAGTTTGTGATTTCTAATATATTCTGCACTATCGACAGATATTTTTGTTTTCATTCTCCCAAGGGGGGATAATATCAATCAATATTGATATAATCAATATCAAATGCCATTACAGTTGGAAATAATTTTTTCTGTTATCTTTTGACATAATCAGATCTTTCCATGGTTTTGCTCTGAATGCTGTAGATGATGGTATTCCTCTTGAACAGCTTCTATCTGGATGTAACAGAGAAATCTTTCTAATGGAGTAAAGCTTGTAAATTTGTTTACATGCGGTCTACATTTCAGATCAAATCTGGCTGGGCACCACATACCTTTGGGCCCTCAGGTTCCCATTGTATCTGAGACCGAGCCTGACTCTAATGACACCTTGAGGCTAGTTCAAGCTTTGGGAAAAGGCACATGCCTCTTCTGATTTTACAAAAATAGTTCATCTGTCACTAATTACTGCAGCCATGTGCTAAGGTCATTCTTTTTCACAACTGGAAAAGTAATCTTTGGTCAATTTACTTAATTAACTGCAGCCTGTAAATGGAATTGCACTTTTTTTGCTCAGTGGTGCTAAACTTGAAAAGCCCAGTGCTCTTTCGCTTGCTTAAGCATCAGTGTTTAATTATAGCTCTTCATCCCACATGAAAGTTGTACATGTACCCTTTGGGTACTTTTGTTTTGGGTTGAGAACAGTAATAAATCGTGTGTTTGGGTTGTTTGAAAGTCAAGTGTTGAACAACGTATTGATTAGAAAGACCATTCCTACCCTTGAGGAGTGCAAGTTGAGTTTTATAATTTACTTCTTATTCATGCTGCAGTGTCTCTGACCAGGGAACAGTCAGACTGTTATAATTACTGGGCTATTGGAAGATCAAGCTATATTTAGCAGGAATTTATCCAGCTTCAAATACCCTTCCTTAAGAAGGGTAAATTAGTAGTGGAACAAAGTATTTTTGAGGAGGAGTGTGTTTTCCTTTCTCTGGTGTTGCTAAATCGGGCTTGCAGTAAACACTAATTATTGGGATCTGTACAGTGGTGTGAAAGCAGTTCTCCAGCCTGTGAAACAGTCCCTTCTGGCCTTAACGCTCGATAACTATCCCAGGCTTTTCTTCCCATTGCGATATTGTTATCAGTAGCCAAATGTGAATTTCTAGTATTATAGGTGGCCAACCCCAGGCAGAGCTCTCTGCTTTGGCTGGCTCTTCGATTGCAATTGTAAGGAAAAGGAAGGTGGGTAATTGCGTCGGTATACTTGCATTGGTGCCAACCCTCTTAAAAACCCGTTATTCATTAGTAGTATCTTTAGCCCCCTTTGGAAGAGTGCTTTTCTTCCAGAAATACTCTATTGATGTCAGTGGTTAATCCTGACTTCTTGTGGTACAAGAGAGCAGAAGTGGAATTGGGGTACCACTCGCCTGATTAAATCCCAGCAGATCCACCATACTGCTGTGTGTCTCTCTGAGTGATTGCGATTTCCTCCGTAAAGGATTCATTTTTTCTGGGTAACGACACTTACTCATGCAATTTTTTTTTCTGTCGTGGTGTAGCTGAAAATCCCCCACATTGCTGGGATGGTTGGCTTGGGAGCTCTGGGGCAGCCTGGATTTCTTGCTTAGCTTCTGCATTATTACAAAATATTATCTTAATCTCTGCTTGCTGCAGAGAGCCCAAGGCATTCACCTGAGCAGCTGGAGAGGTACAGCAGAAATCCTCTCTCTATCTCCTGTACTGCAAGTGTAGGTGCTGCCAGGCATAGAAAGAATAGGGCAGTAGAACAGAGGATTTTGACCTTTTCATCAGTAAGCTGTGAAGCTACTAGAGTATAATGTGTGTCAGGATCTGCCAAAAGATCTATTGAAGACAAGACTTGAAGGCTGACTTTGAAGTGTGCTGATCAGAATTCCCACTGAGTCTAAAACGAACTGCCAAGCGATAAGTGTCTCGAAAATGCCTGTTTTTCAGAAAAGGGTCACTGATATATATTTTTAAGCTTTTATTTTTTAGGCCAGAAGTAACTGTTGAGAATAACCAGAGCCTTCTCTCAGATGTGATCAAACCACCTTTCAACCTTCTTTTGGGCAAGCTGGATAGATTGACCTGTCCTTTTCCTTTCAGAAGAGGAGTTATACTATTCAATATCTATTGGTTTCCATTTTTGCAGACAGAAGAACTAATCTGGTACGCAAATGCATCTGGACATGAGCCAACAATGTGCACTCACAGCCCAGAAGGCCACCCATGCCCTGGGCTGCCTCCCCAGCAGCGTGGGCAGCCGGGCGAGGGAGGGGGTGCTTCCCCTCTGCTCTGGTCTGGTGAGACCCCCCTGCAGTGCTGCGTCCAGCTCTGGGCTCCTCAGCACAGGAAGGACAGGGACCTGTTGGAGCAGGGCCAGAGGAGGGACACAAAAATGATCTGAGGGCTGGAGAACTTTGCCTGTGAAGACAGGCTGAGAGAGTTGGGGTTGTTCAGCCTGGAGAAGAGAAGGCTGCGGGGAGACCTTATTGCAGCCTTTCGATACTTAAAGGGGGCTGATAAGGATGGGGACAGGCTTCTTAGTAGGGCCTGTTGCGATAGGACAAGGGGTAATGGTTTTATACTAAAAAAGGGTAGATTCAGACTGGATATAATGATGAAATTCTTTACAATGAGGATAGCGAGACCCTGGCCCAGGTTGCCCAGAGAGGTGGTAGAAGCCCCATCCCTGGAAACATTCAAGGTCAGGCTGGACGGGGCTCTGAGCAACCTGATCTAGTTGAAGATGTCCCTGCTCAGTGCAGGGGGGTTGGACTAGACGGCCTTTAAAGGTCCCTTCCAACCAAGCCATTCTATGATTCTATGATCCTTCAGGTCATCTTCTAATGAATGTGCATGAAAACCTGCAAGAGAAAAGGAGAGTAAATGCAAGATTTGTGGTTACTGAGGCTTAAGCTGTAAATACAAGAATGAAATTAATAAAAATTAGTGGTTGATATCTAAAACAGATACGAGACACCTCAATCTCAATGTTGGCAAAGAAAAAAAGCTACAAATCCTTAGGTTTTTTGACTAGCTTAGGGGAGACCTTACGCTTCAGCAACCAGCCCTTGAAACACCATCTGGGACCTGCTGTCATAGCCAGACTGAAGCTGGATGCAGTGTTTTGGCCATCAGGCTGCTTCAAGAGAGTATGTGCTGTTGTGCAGCTCCACGTTGTGTTGTGTGGCTTCTCTTGGGTTGGTCAGCTCTAACTTACTCTACTCTACTTTGCTATAACTTACTCTACTCAGCGCTTGTCAGGCCACACCTGGAGTGCTGTGTACAGTTCTGGTCCTCGCTCTACAAAAACGACGTGGCCAGGCTGGAAGGGGTCCAGAGAAGGGCCTCCAGGATGATCAGAGGACTGGGAAGCTGCCATACGAGAATAGGCTGGGAGAACTGGGTTTGTTCAGCCTTGGGAAAAGGAGGCTCAGAGGGGATCTCATCCCCATGTACCAGTACTTAAGGGGTAGCTACAAAGAAGATGGAGACTCCCTTTTTACACGGAGTCACATGGAGAGGACAAGGGGGATGGACACAAGTTGCTCTTGGGGAGATTTCCATTGGACACCAGAGGGAAATTTTTCACACTGAGGACAGTCACCATTGGAATAATCTCCCCAGGGAAGGGGTTGACTCGGCCACATTGGACACCTTCAAGAGTCGTCTGGACAGGGTGCTGGGCCACCTTGTCTAGGCTGTGCTCTTCCTAGAAAGGTTGGACTAGATGATCCCTGAGGTCCCTTCCAACCTGGGATTCTGGGATTCTGTGAACTTGCACCAGACCCGTTTCATGGTGAGGTCTACATAGGTTGCAATGGTGCAAAGAAGTGGGAGCATGTTGTGGGGCAGAGGCGGGAAGACCATTAGCTGGTACTACCATGGAGACCTTTGCATGGGGGAGCTTTGTCCCAAAGAATTTGGGACATCTGTGGGTTCAGTGTGTGGCGATGGGAGATAGCAGATGCCTGAGACTGAAAGCAAAGGGTGATGCAGGAGGTGATGAGGTGTCCAAAGGTTGTTCTCCAAGGTAATATGGAGCTCTGCAGTTGTTTAGCAGCAGCAGAAGGCAGCCTTTATGTAGGTTGCTTTACTATGGAGGGTCTATGAGGAATAAGCATGCAAAATGGGATGCTCCTTATGAACGCGTGACTTCCTTCTAAAGGAATGCTTCCCTTTTTGCCTGTCACAATCCTACATTACTTGAATTATTGAGCTGTATAAATGCTGGCATGTGTTCCCGATCACAAGGTTCTTAAAAATAAACATGCTTTATGGAAATGGAAGTTGAGAGCCAGAGGGGAGACATGGACTCATGTGTTTTTATGAAACAGTTTAAAATTATATTATTTCAAAATTATATTATATTATATCAACTGGTGAACTCTGGGCTTGAACTCTAGTTTGATATTTTTTTTACATAACTAAATAATTGTTTCCAGAAAATAAAAACTAGTCATGTGGCTCAGAGACAGATTTTATGACAACCTAAATAAAAGCAAATAGTATGAAACTGGGGCACTTGTTTAAAACTTTCTTTGCCCTCATGTAAAGAAGTCTGAAACTTCAGCTGTCTTGCTCTTATATGGAGATCATCTTGGCATTCATTCAACCCAAATTCTGTACAAGTTGAGTGAAGGAAGCTTCAGTGCAACAAGATATGGATTTGGAAAATAACATCTGAGACAAGTTCCATCTGAATTTAACATTTTTTCTGGTCTTTTCCTGGGCTACCCAGTGAACTTAAAGCCTTTCCTGCATAATTCTTGTTAGTGTAATAATTTTACGTTGTTCCAGTTGTGTTGCTTCTGTGTTGAAAGGTAACTGAAAAACAGCAGTCCTATGAGTCTTGAGGAAGCTTTTGCCCATGAAGTATCCTCGGCAGGGTTGGTCTGTCTGCGTGCAGGACATGAACTCAGCCAACGTGTTAGGGCAGCTGGATGAGCGTCTCGGAGACGCTGCTGTCAACAGACTCACTGAATGCTGCTTAAAGTTTTTCCCCCAAAAAAGTAACCCTAAATACGAAACCCTTAACGCTGCCTCAGGTTGCGTGCCTCTGTAGCATCTTTTGGATGGCATTTATGATTTTATTTTCTCAAGCAACACAGTTTTCAGTCCATTATCTTTAAATTCTTCACTAAGGTGCTGTAAAGACAGGAGGCGGTAGATGTATTTGTGGATGAAAGCTATTTCTTTGGCTTTATCACCAGACTTAAAGGTGTGCATGTGTCAAAAGACATTATATAGTCTTTCTATGTGCAGGGAAAAACAAATCTCTCCATGCAATATCAATAGAGACCGTGCATGGAACAAATTCTTTTGTATGTTAACATCTTTATAGCGCTGTGGATATGTAGAACTATTAAAAATAAACACCAAACCAATGAAGTGAAATATGTCTGATAGGATTAAAATGTATCAATTTCTGGCCAGCAGCAAAGATGTGAGATCTGTTAGAGCATGCATGGCTGGGGCTACAGAGTAATGCGATGGTTTGTTGCCTGCGCTCGTCTAAGAGAAAGATGAGGAAAAACATAAATTGATTTCCTTGTTCTAATTTTTTTATCATCAAAGATACAGACAGTAATTTCTTGGAGAGCCTGAGATGAAGGCAAGAATTTTTCCCTAAAGGTTGACTTGAAGGATTTAAAAAATGGAAGCCATGTGGAAGAATGAAAATACGGAAATAATATAAAAAACAAAAACAAAACCAAAGCATTTTGCTTACAAAGAAATCATAACTTTTTGTTCAAAAACTTCATATTTTAGAGGTTTGCTGTTTTATTAACAACAAAAAAGCAATTTTCGAGGGTGGGGTGGGGGAGCAGAAGGATCCTCCACCCCCTCTGAAATGGTCCACCAAAAGCACCGAAAACAGCTTCATTATGAGAAAATGTTAGAGAAAGCAATTCCTTTTGACAGCATTGAATCTGAGATGAAAATCTGACTTTGAATCCCTACTCAATATTTCCTGTCTGTGGTGTGAGCCCAGTAACGGCTTTTCTTAGCTTTTCCTTGCTGCTTTTGCCACCCCAGGAACTTTCTGGCATACTTTCAGGTGGGCTGTTTTTGGTTTTTTCTCAGTTCTCAGTTTGTTTATGCATGTGTGCTTGGTACAGCACTAACAGCCATCTCTGAAACATCCTTTCCTGCTGGGTTGTGAGCTGAGCACCCTTCAAAAAGGCCGGTCTGACTCTCCACTGTATTGAGAGCACCTTGCTAATGCCATGTAAAGCCAGAGACGAGCCAAGGGCAGGGTGGGCATCCCTGTGGTAAGGGAACAGCACCCAATTAAAAGTTTGGGCTGCTGCGTGACCTTGATAAAAGCGCTTTTTAGAAGTCAAAGTCGTCTTGCTCAGCACATTCACACTTTCTTTCTCCTGGCCAGACAGTCACTGAAGGTGCAAATATAATGGAATCTGTCATTTTAATGTCATAGATTTTCCTCCTCTTTCGTTGGTGTTAGTACAGACCCTTGGGGAATTTGCGGTGTGAGCTCTGAGCTCTCCATCCTGCGAAGCATCTTATTTATCAACAAGAGTGATCTGCACAGAGGAAATCAAAAATACATTTTTAAGGGATAGTACACAGAAACATCCAAACTTGCCCTCTTTGTTGACCAGATCCTGAACCAAAATGCCAGGTTTTTCATCCCTGGAACCATGGCATAACCATAACTCTTCTCTCCAGATATTAACAGTTCTGGAGAGGTATTAGAGATTGACATAGTCTCAGATCCAGTCTAGGTTTTTCATGTTTGCCATATGACTGTGTAAGTCTGTAAGCAAAATACAGGGAATATGTATTCTCCCCAGTGAAACAATTCTCCACCTTGCGAAGCCCAGCTCTTCACAGGGAGAGTGTAGTGGAAAGCATACACGAGATTATTAAACACAGCCTCTTTTCAGTGGTGTCTGTCTCCATGCAGGGTGATAATCCATGCTCACTGCTAAACATCTCTTATACTATCTGAATATACCAGGAATAACACTAACAAGCACCATCCCCTCTGACAAGATTTGTAGAGATGATTTAGTAGCATCTACAGCTCTTCTTGCCTTTACCTTCGGGCAGAAAAAACTCCCCCTGGTAAGGCAAAAGGTGCAACCTGTTAGCATTGAGTCACTTACCTTAAAATGGTGCATTTATTTCACAACATTTATCAAAGAACTTGCAGCATCCAAAAAGGCATGGTGAATTTAGCAGTACAGTTTTACCACAGATGCAAATGTAGGATGAATAACAAATGTCATCTCCAGTCCTGCTTCCTGCGTTGTGGGCAATCATGAGCAGGTGTTTTAGAAGGCTGCTTACTCCTCTCTTGCTCCATTTTTTTCCATTACATCTGTATTTGTTCCAGGCCCTTCCTACATGGCGTAACTGATACCAGTTTGGTACCTGACCAAAGGTTTAACTCAAATTTATTAAAAGTGTGTCTAATCTTAAAAAAAAGAAACAACACACACTTTCTAATTAATCCACAACCTTCCTCCCTTTCACGTTTGACACATTCTTCTCTTTTTCTTAGTATCAAGATATGATTTTGCTGATTTGCCTCTGGCATTAAATACACTCTCAGAAAATCACCTTGTCTGAATTATTTTCCTAGATTTTCTGTGCTGTTTGGGATTTTATGAATCCCCTTTCACTGGGGCTGTTTGTTGTGGGTTAAGAAAAAATCATGTGTCGGGGAAAAAATGTTTAAAGAAATTCCCCGGGGACAATAATGAAAACATCTTTTTGCCTTAGAAAGTAAAGGTATGATTTAATTTTTGCATGTGTAAAATGGCTGCATCAGCTAAACATTTTATGCTGTTGGTATTGCACAGCCAAGCCACTTGTACTTAGATATATTAGAAATGGTTTGTTTTCATTAGAAATATGACAGGAAGTGACTTTTCCTATTTTCTGATTTCTCTTTAGGGGAAAATGTCAGGGTGACTTGATTAAATTAACATTCCTGAGGCAGTATTTCTGACTGTGAACTTTTCTCAGAAAAATCACCCATATGTACTGATTATCTTGAACTTTAGCATAAATCTGGCAGGCACTAATTTTGCTGGAAAATTGTTAATTAAACAAACTTGAATTATGGTTAGCAAAACTGCAAAAAGCTGATCACAAAGGACAAGTATATCTTCCTTTGGAAACAGTAATCTTGGAAACTTAGAAATGCTATAGCTCTATTTCAGGACTCCAAAAATCTCAAGGAGTTTGAATGGGAAGGAGGCACCCTGTAATTTAACTGATAGTATCATAGATATAGAAAAATATTACTTAAATAATTTTAAAATTAATTTGGGGTAAGGCAAAAACATTTCTGTGCCATGTTAGTGAGTTTTTAATTAAATAGTACAATTGTGTGAGAACAAGAAATAAAAAATTATCTACATTTTCTGCCCCAGAGACTTTGAATAGTCTCTTTAGGTTTACAACCTGAAGTAAGAAGCAAGCCTTGCAGTGTCCTAATAAGTGATTCAGCAACAAATAATTTTGCACGTCTCAAGCATGTGAGAGTTTAGCCAGAAGACCTTTCCAAGCTTAAACAGACCCTCTTTATACTGCTACTGTAATGTGGTAATGGAACAAAATAAAATTATTACAAGAAGTCATCTCCATTGTGCATGTGAAGGCAGACGGACACTTTTCCAGCGATGCATTAGAGGCTACAGCTTCTATGGCGATTTCTTCTGTTTTCCAAAATATGGCAACTAAGTTCCCCAAGAGCTAAAAAGCACTAATTCTCCCACTGAATTCAAGATATGGAAGATCCTGGCTCTTCCAGAGGACATCTGAATATCTCTTTCCCCTCCCTTGCAGCAGTACGTCGTGAACACACAATCCTGCTATTACACTGGCCAAGCGCCGGGTCCTGCCCTTGGGTCACACCAACCCCAGGCAACGCCCCAGGCCTGGGGCAGAGGGGCTGGGAAGTGCCCGGCGGAGAAGGCCCTGGGGGTGCTGGCTGACAGCCGGCTGGGCATGAGCCAGCAGTGCCCAGGTGGCCAAGGAGGCCACCAGCCCCCGGGCTTGTGTCAGCCCTGGTGTGGCCAGCAGGAGCCGGGCAGGGATGGGGCCCCTGTGCTCGGCCCTGGGGAGGCCCCACCTCGAATGCTGGGCTCAGGTTTGGGCCCCTCGGGACAAGAAGGCCCTGGAGGGGCTGGAGCGTGTCCAGAGAAGGGCAGCGGGGCTGGGGCAGGGTCTGGAGCACAAGTGTGCTGGGGGGCGGCTGAGGGGGCTGGGGGGGTTTAGCCTGGAGAAGAGGGGGCTGAGGGGAGCCCTTCTCACTCTCTGCAGCTGCCTGAAAGGAGGCTGTAGTGAGGCGGGGTCAGTCTCTTCTCCCAAGTAACAATCGATAGGACTAGAGGAAACGGCCTCAAGCTGCACCAGGGGAGGTTTAGGTTGGATATTAGGAAAAAGTTCTTCACCGAAAGGGCTGTCAGGCATTGGAAGAGGCTGCCCAGGGAGGTGGTGGAGTCTCCATCCCTGGAGGTATTTGAAAAAAAGGTAGATGTGGTACTTGAGGATATGGTTTAGTGCTGGACTTGGCGGTGATAGGTTAGCCGTTGGACTCGATGATCTTAAGGGTCTTTTCCAACCTTAACGATTCTATGATTCTATGATTCTACATTTCGTGTGGGGCTTGCACACTGCTCAGCGTTCTCCTTGGCCGCGTTGTTTCACATCCCTCCTTGGAACCACAAAGATGAGTTCATATTCTCCGTCTCCGATTCTCAGGAGTGAAGGAAGATACTCAGCCTCCTGAATGCTTCCCTCACACTTGTATTTGTGCCTCTGTTTCCAGAGCTACTTTCCATATATAGCTCTATACTTCACTGTTGCTATAAGAACTCAGGAAAAAAAAGTCTTGCTGGATAGAAGTGGAGCTTTTCTGTTCTTGTTGCTAAAAGAAACTGCCAACGTGCCATTCCAGTCAGTTTGATCTGCATTTCCCGTTTTTGGTGGGTTTGAAATAATGAGGGAATTTACTAATGGTTTTTTTCTTTTTCACTCCAAACATGAATGGCAAAATGCTTTTTCCTAGAGAAGAGCTTATTTACCTTGGAAATACAGACAGCACCAGCTCCTACCAGCATATTTGTTTGCAGATGTGCCATGTATGTATGATATATGTTGATCCCCTTGAAATAATATAAGCAAGTTCAGCAGTGGCTGGTTAGTGTGAAATTCCCTGCCATGATATGCCTGAGTCTTTTTTTTAATCTCTTTACTTCAGTAGGAGGACGTTAGCTGTTTACTAGTCCTCCAGGGATTGCTCTCAAAGCTCTGAAAATCCCAGCTAGCATTCTGGTAATTACCTTTTTTTTCCTTCTGTGCCTTCCAGAGAACATTAGGTTGAAAAGATATGTTTGCAATTACAAAGAAATTATTTGTTAAAGCATTTTCTGCTTCTTGGATAGACTTTATTTTCAAGTTCCAGGTCATGTTATAAGGTCCAGCCCTCTGAGTGGGAGCTCCCAGTACCCCAGCAGAGATCGTAACAGTCATGTGTCGCCATTTGGAGAGAAAGACTGTGAACAGCAAGGGATTTAAAATAAATAAATAGATCTCTTCTGAACACTTGGAATGATGAAAGTGAAGGCTTATCCACCATCATGGGTTTGTGTGTTTTCAAATCTTTTATTCCTTTAGGAAGAAAATATTTTAGAGGATAACACCTCAGGTTACACATTTTTACTGGAACTTTACTCAGTTGCTATGTGGGCCATTAGGCTCTCATAGTGTGAAGACTGTAAAATTAATCCACTGAGTGTAGAGGGCTCTCTTATTTACGCAGAAGTTTTCTCCATCTCTCCGGTAGTATGATTTATACTGCAGTGAGAACCTCGTGGAAGACAGGCTTAGAAAAAAGAAAATTGAGTTTTCCTGTTGATTTTTCCAGACTGCACTGGGCTTAGATGCATACCATGGCCGTGAGTTCTGGTTACATCTTCACCTCCCCATGCCGCAGTCACTCAGTGCTCTACTTCTTTGGTCTATGTCTGTTAGTGAATATAATCCATTATGAGTACCCTAAATAACTGCAGTGCCTCATTTGATTTTATTCCCCTGTAATTCTTACTCTGTTAATTTTATAATCTCCCAATTAATCTACTTTGGAGTCAGAACTTCGATCATCTTGTTAAAAGTGTATGTATTATACTAAAATAATTTAAAAGCACATTGAACTTTCTTACGCTAAATATATGCTTAATATCTTAGATATATTGTATTTATATAATAGATATAGATTCTATGCATGTTGAAGTAATTAAATGGATTTAATGATAGCTCCCAGTTTGAGGGCAATAGCAGCATTGTCTCTGCAGTACTTGGAATAGTATAAACAAGAATTAGTCATTAAAAGGTAATCCTCTTGTTTGTGGAGGAAAGATACAATTAATACAATGGCTGTTTCAGGAATTAGGCAATATTTTTTTGTTGTTATTATCAGGACATGTCTTCTACAGGAGCAGATGTACATTTGTTTCCTATTAAGTTAATGAACAAAAGTCCTTAAAATCCACTTCATGCTTGTTCAAAACACTTTTAGTCTGCTTTTTATTCAGACTGCAAAAGCTCTTGGTGCTGCTTCCCTTAGTAAGAAGTGGGGGAGTAACTCTTATTAGAAATGCATCGATAGCATGATGAGTAGTCAAAGAATGAGATTTTATCTGTGGGAATTGATTCCTTTTACTACCTTAGCATCTTCTGTAATATTGCTTCAGGGTGACACAAAAATGCTACTCAGGATTATTTGAGGACATTATTTTAATTGCTATCTTAAAATAAGGAAAAAAAAAGAAAAAAGTTAAATCTCTTATAAGCTTTAGTATTTAAAAGGACAAAGTGCTCATTTTTACTAATGCTATATGGTCTCCATTCTGCAAGCTTTATTCTTTCAAAGGTCATGTACATACTGTTTCTGGAATTCTGTGACAGTCTTACAATTTCTCTGCTGTAGATATTTGTAGATAGATGTTACGGGTAGTAATTTTTTTCAGTTGCTTCTCAATGTAAATAGAAGTCACTACTTACCTTCTACAGTGTCGTGCTACAATACTTTGTATTCAGTCATCTAGCATTAAGTTGTATCTCATAAAACCCATAGACTGGGAAATTAAAACGTCAGTATTTTCTACCAAACTGACAGACTTCTATAATTGTAATTATTTACATCGTTACCTAACTGTTAGAGATGCAAAAATCATCCTTAGTCCAAAGGCAATTATACTGCTTTTGACTGATTTAAACCATCAGCTATAAGCCAGGACTGTACCTATTGTCAATGGTCATGCTTAATCTGGAGGAGACTAAAACAGCGCATGGGTGCATTGGCACTAGGAACATTAGCAGGATTATAGCTAGCTCTTTGGCTCTGATGCCAGCCCGTATTTCAGTGCTGTGAAGCTCCTTTGGCCTCCAGACTGGTCTGACCACATCCAAGCTACCTTTTGGGAATGGTTCCTGTCCCGTGTTGGTAAGGTGCTCGTTTGTCTTGGCCAAAAATGTGCCAGGGACTACACGATCAGCTTAATAAGTGTAAGTAACTGAGATTCAGTGCCAGGAAATAATTTCCTAGTATAAATGTGGCTGATGAAAACAGAGACATCCTGAGGACTGAAGTAAATGGAAATGAGGTGAGGTAGATGAGTACCAAGTACAAGGTTTGCTTTTAGGAAATAGCATCAGGAACTGCTATTATGTTGTTTCCTGAGCTCAGCTTATGTTGACGTGAAGGACTGTCCCATCATGGGCTCAACACACACCCTCATTCCACTGCTGTCAACAAGCTGAATGGCCTCCTAAATTGTATCAGAGAAGGCTTCCAAAAAATACAGGAACACTGAATCCCCCAGGTACATTTTATACATATATATATATATACATACATATAAAACTTCATCTAGGACGTAGTTGCTTACACAGAGTAAAGATGGGAAAACTAACACAGATCCTGAGAGTGAATAACTGTGATCTGAGATAAGGGGAATCTATCTTCATGAAGAAACTGAAGGTACTTAGTTTATTTGGCTGGCAAAATGAAGGTTGAAGTGATACTGGTTCCTGTAATAAAATAAATGCTGGAACAGGGGAAGAGTTATCAAAGCTACAGGAGAGTTTCAGCACAATAACAAATGGGAATATGCTCAGGCTGGACTTTAGAGAAAGGTTTCTAATAATCTCTGAATGAAAGTCAGGAATAGATTTACGGTAAAACCAAAAGGGACAAATAGCTAAGCTGTAAAAAAGAAAAGAAAAGACCGAGGAGGGTGTTCAGCTTACACACTGGTTGCCTGCAGTGCTGGGTGATGAGATGTCACAGCTCCAAACATGCTTCCTAATGCTGTGTTCCCGCTTCACCTGCAGATTTGTACAGCTCTATAAATCACATATTAACTGCACTGAAAATAGTCTCTGAATATGTTCGCTATGTATGTATTTATATATATTTTATAAATGCTTACATGTACATTATATATATTTTTATATATATTTCTATTTAGAAAGAAGATGTATTGTTCCAGATGGGACTGGCAAGCACACAGGGCAAATTGCCTTTGGGAAATGCCAGTGTGTCCGTAGGCAGAGCTCGATGACCAGACACTTGAATTCAAAGTGAATAGGTGTGGGTCAGGCAAACTCCTCCACGGACAAATAATTCGCCCTTTTTTCCCTACCTCCTACCAGCCAGAAAGCAGTTTATCAGAGTGCTTTGCAGAAAGTGATTACAGTTTATCCAACAGCAACTTTAACACTTTAAATAATCAATCCACATGATATGAATGACTTAAAGAGCAATCATTTAGGATTAAGGGAATTATAGCCTTGCATTAGTAAGGGAAAACCAACTAATTTATGTTCTGGAGCTGGTTTAGGACAGTAGCACTCTTTTTGTGGTAAAAATACAGGTAGAATAGTGGAAGAATGATGTGGTAAGCCTTTGCTGGTATTTTCTGCTTGGTGCTTTTGCAATGGTTGACATATGGATGCAGAAACGCCGTTGCCAGGATGGACCTCTGTTTCATGCTTGTTGCTGGTGATGGCATCTCTTGGACGGTCATCTAGCAAAGCTGGTGATGTTGTCTCCACCCTTTTATCTCCTTCAGTGGCACACCCAGATGCAGCAGATGCTGTCAGGAATTTGGGGCGACGTGCTTGTCCATAGGGCTGACTCCCATTTTATACAGTTTTTGGCACCACTTCTGTAACTTCAGAACCAGTCAGAAAGTCCTGGCACTGTGGAGATAGTCACCATGACAGAGATGTCATCAAAGTGGGATCACCTCAGCGAGCCGCTATTGCTGTTGCATGTCGCACATTTTGCAAAGGTGTAAAACAATAAGAGAAAAAAACAGATTTATTTTTGAGGAAGGTGTTTCCAGCCTGCTGTCTGTGCTGGACCACATACATGAAGAGACCTCTAACATCCATCCCTACGCATAGACACATGGTGCTTTGGGCTTACCTTTAATGACCTCCAAGAAAGTCACAAGAAGAAGTAGATGCTGCAGCCCCATTAAATGAAGGTTTGTGCTTATCTTCTAAAAGTGTGTTACACAGATACAGCGACAGCTGCCTTTAGGTCTCAGAAGTTGAAGAGAGTGAAAAATTAGTTACATCAAATCCAAATTTTGTTGCCTCTTGCACTCAACTGTTTACAAGTGTTATTGGTTTGTCCTTTACCATCTTCCCTTCCCTTCCCTTTCCTCTCATCTAGTCTTCACTTCAGTAATTGTTAAGTCCAGTTCTATATAACTGCCTGATCCTCAAGGTATTTCCAAGGTGTCTTCTCTCAACTGGGAAGGTTTTCCTTCTACTGTGTTTTTTTGCTTATAGCTTGTTTCAAGTGATGCGAATTGGGTAGGACTGGTGTATTGATACAAAAATAAACAGTAGTTAAGGTTTCGCATACCTGTTTAAAATACAAAGTGTGACTTGTCCATCTGTATTTGAAGTTTGCGAAAATACCATGAAAGAGTTGTTGTTAAACCTGCATCTATCACAGACACATTCAAATGGACAAAATGGAACAATTCCTTTGCACTATTTTCCACAAAAAAGTTAATTAATTCATTAAAGCAACAGTCTTTTGCTGTGATTCCTTTTTTTTTAAGTACACCTGTCATTTTTAATTCACCAGAAATGAATCAGTGATAAAAGCTCAACAAGTTAATATTTCACATCTCCAAGCACTAATTCTGTTGTTTTCCTACCTTCTGGATTACTTGAGGAACTTATAATTTTTCTTTGCTGCCACCTCCTGTTGCATTGAAGGTAATGCTGTTTAGGGGTGTTTTTTTTGGTACTATGAGAGTGTTAATTTGATGGTAGAGTCTGCTCACCACTCTACTGCACGCAGAGACTTTCCTGCTCCCACGCTTGCTCTTACACAGCTGGTACAATCTGTGTTGGCAGGGCACGATACGCGTAACCCAGACCAGGCACAGCAGTCTCCAAAACACTTCATGGCTACTTGTTTTTCTTTCTCTGGAAGTAAATAGAGCATAGTAAATAGGCTTCAGCCTGACACTTGTGGGACTGGGATGATGAGGAGACTGTGGACCAAGGACTAAAATGTGTGACATGCACAGGGAAGAAACGGTGCCTGGGAAGGGAGCGGGAAGAGAGGAAAAAAGGCAGGTGGTAAACAAGGCTGAGCAGAGGGCTGAGGGGGGGAATTGCACAGGGAGGGGAAAAGGGAGGATGTCCCTATCCTGAAACATTAAAGGGGGTGTTAGAGATTGTTAAATCATAGAAGATGCGGTTTAAATGAATGGCAACTTCTTTTCAGAAACTCTTCCACTTTCTTTTTCTCCTTTGAGCCTCTCTCATCTTCTGGCCCGTTCTACTTCACTACTTCTCTGTCTTGCTTTTTACTCTTTTGAATACCTTTCTTTTTTGCCCACTCTTCCTTTCTTTTCCTTTTCCTCTTTTCCATTCACCTTTTCTGTCCTCTTCAGCAGATTCTGCTTAACTGGCTCATATGAGATCCTAGGAACCAGGAGCATAATAGGTAGTCCTCTTTCTCCATGGTTGCAAAAACTTCTTGCTTTTACATGAACCCTTGTGTCAGGGTACTGCTCCTGGTACCATTTTTTCACAGCAATGCTAAGTTCGATGAATATTTATTCTTGCATGTTCTCTCATCTCTGTCATACAACAGTTTGTAGGGCTGTATGATAGGGGATAAACCAACAGAGGCGGGTAAAAAATATTCCTCTGTTTCTTTCCCCTCTCTCACGCAGAGGCATGGGCCAGAAGAAAGCCTGGACCCATGAGTGAAGATGCAACAGCATTGCTTCAAGGATATGGGGCTTCATCGATAACTTAACTTCTCATCAATCCTTCTTTAGCTATTGACTAAAAAAGAAGTCGTCCTATATGTAGGCAAACGTATACCAACCAGCAGGCTGCTAGCGTGTTCAAAAACTAAACAAACAGGAGCTGAAATGAGAATCACAAAGTTAAAGTATTATTAACCTCTAAAGGATGATGTTGGAGTGGTGGTAACTGCAAAAGCAGAGACTTATTTCTCTGATGTGTTAAATGAAATCTTATCAAAACCACTCACTGAAAGCACCAGCATAAGTTAATTACTTCAACAAAACTTACACAACTAACAGGGAAGTTTGTAGCTGCAGTAACGGCAGGCACAAACCCAAGTACACATCCCCAGCTAAAGGTGCACAGGGAAGTCATTTGCTGCCACAGAAGGGAGCTGCTGCATTCTTGAAATTTGGAGGTTCCCCTTGCTGGGGAGAGGCTGAGTGTTTGAAGAGGAGGAGTTTTGTGATGGAAGCTGCTAAAAAGCTTGGAAGCTAAGAATAAAGACCTTATTTTTTTATCCTGTTTTATTCTCTGTGCATTTGAAGTAAAATTCCTGTTTCTTATGTTCAAAACTTTGCTCAAGGCACACCTGACTATCAACTTCTCTTCGCTATTGAGCACTGCTCTTGGGGAAAACAGGTCAAGCAGTTGCTGTTGATCATTTTGCAGTAGATTAATTGGGCTGCGTAACTTTTAGAGCACCGGGCCCTTGTGGCCGAGACAGCCAACAGTATCCTGGGGTGCATTAAAAGGAGTGTGGCTGGCAGGTGGAGGGAGGTTATCCTCCCCCTCTGCTCTGCCCTAGTGAGGCCACATCTGGAGTGCTGTGTCCAGTTTTGGGCCTCCGAGTTCAAGAAGGACGTGGAACTGCTTGAGCAAGTCCAGCGGAGAGCTGCCAAGATGATGAGGGGACTGGAGCATCTCCCTTATGAAAAAAGTCTGAGAGACCTGGGTTTGTTCAGCCTGGACAAGAGAAGACTGAGGGGGGATCTCATCAATGCTTATAAACACCTCAAGGTGGGTGTCAAGAGGATGGAGCCGGACTCTTTTCAGAGGTGCCCAATGACAGGCCGAGGGGCAACGGGCACAAGTTGGAACACAGGAAGTTCCACCTCAATATGAGGCAAAACTTCTTTCCTGTGCGGGTGCCAGAGCAGGGGCACAGGCTGCCCAGGGAGGCTGTGGGGTCCCTTCCCTGGAGACATTCACACCCCGCCTGGGTGCGTTCCTGTGCCCCTGCTCTGGGTGTGCCTGCTCAAGCGGGGGGTCGGATGAGATGATCTCCAGAGGTGCCTTCCAACCCCACCATTCTGTGATTCTGTGATTCTGATTGTGAACTGATCAGGTTTGTATCAGCTGAGCTATTCTAAAATGAATCAAAACTAGCCTACTGAGACATTACATCCACACAAAATGGTAGCAAAATATAAAAATTCTTTATGGGAAAAAATTGGTTTTGGTCTTTAGTCCTAGTTCGAGCTCTCCGTGGAAGAGAGTCTGGTTCTTTTTCTGCAAATGTCAAACTGACCCATAACTGCATAAGTCAGAGTATCCTCATTTCTATTAACTATTAAGCTATATTATTGCCCTTAGAAAGACTCTGACCATCTCAACCAAATATTAATTCTTCTAATACTATTCTAAGATTCATGCCTGAGCTTATGGTTAATTGTCTTAACTAAATAGTGTTACCTCAGTATTGCCTAAGCTGTTTCAATGATACAATAACTGTGGAGTGTTCCTGAGTTAGTTTTAAACATTATTAAGTTTTACCGTCTCCTCTAAATGGAGGGAAATTGAGGAGCTGAAGGTTTTGTCTAATATACTGGATAATTAAAATATACAAGTGTCCTTTGTCCTTTTTCTCATTTGCAATGCAGAAATGATGGATCTGGGGTGACTTGTGATTTCCCCCCTCCTCAGACTGTTACCAATGTGTTTAATAATTAGATGTAGGCAGAATGAGGTGCCTACATTTAATATGTCTATATTAATATGTCTATATAGAATGAGGTGCCATTTTTTATGTCTAGGGGAACGAAATACAGCAAGAAGTTGCTACACTTTCTAGCAATGGAAAGACAAAATCATTGCTGAAATTGCTGGAGGGTCTTTGGTTTCAAATTCAGAAATCCTTCCATTAAAGGAAACATTTAAAGGTTTTTTTTATTTTAATTTTTTGCAAACTAGAGAGTCCAAATGAAGTGTGAACTACTAAAGCAGTGAAGTTTCAAATGCAGCAAGAATTGCCTTTGAGTCTACTGTCATTAATGTGCAACCCCACGAGGTTAATCTCTGTCAATGAATGTGTTTGATTTCTTGAACTGATGACATGAAGTAGAGAAATGTACAATGCAAGTAGACACAGATCAATTAAACACCATTTCATACTCTCTTGAAATTATCTATTTAATGCATTTCAGTATCTGTTACCTGGTTTTGATAGTAAGGTCCTTTTCTGTGCTGGCTACATCAATATTTATTTAGCGTATGGGCTGTTTTCATAAATTGATACAGTTACATTGTACAGACCCGAAACAAGAGGAGTAGGGTATCTTAAAAGTTATCTTGTCCATCTCTCTTTCCCTAACTCTTCTGTAACCATTTCTACTAAATGTCAGCCTAAGCTTATTGGGTTTTTTTCCTAATACCTAGTGTGAATTTCTTTTATTGAAATGTTAGCCCTATGCCCTTGTCCTTTCTAACATAGGTAGAAGGAAATCTATTCACTTTTCTACACATTTTTACACTGTTCAGAGGTCTCTCTTTAATAGTTTCCATTTCAGACTAAACAATTTTTTTTAAAATAGATCTTGTCTTGAAGTTTTTTTTTTTGTTTGTTTCTGTTGCCCTTTATCTAGAGTCTTAAGTGGATGTATTTCTCATTTTAAATATGGGGTCTACCCATACTTACCAGCCAACCAACCCAAATAGCTGATACAGCTTGTCAAGTTGGCGAGCTTTTTACAGTTACAAATAAATACAAATAAATAACCAGTTTTATCATGAGCAGTGGAATCAATGAAGCTTGATTTTTCTATTATTCTTCATCCGTTAATGCATATCTTCCCTTTTTCCTCTAAAACAATCATGCTACATTCTTTCCATGCCTGTTAACCTTAAGAGGTGTCGAAAGAGAAATATTGTACACAGAAATATTGGTGTTTCAGTTTTCTGATGAGGCACTAAACAAAAGTTGATGCCCTCATTAGCCTCCATCAATGGCACAGGTCATGGTTCTGCCTCCTTTCTTTCCAGAGGGTTATGGTTCTGCATATTTTATCTATGTTCTTCCTGATTTTTCAAAACATTAAAAGGGATATAATTAGAGATTTCTACTCAGTTCTGCTAGGAGGAAATTAATAAGTTCAAAAGCTATTGGGGAAAACTTGGGCAATGTCATTATGTAGTCCTCATTTCCTGAAGAAAATGAGAAGCAAGTCAACTGATTAATTTTCATTCAATTTTAAGAATTAATGTCTATTTTCAGGGATTAAGAAATAAAAAAATAAGTATTTATGAAGTATTAAACTTCAGAATTTTTAATTTAAAATTTTTAATAAAACTACATTTTTCCATGTTTATTTATTTAACCTATTTCCTCTTTTGAATGAATCCACCATGAAAATGTTGGTTTTGGTTTACTTTTCACACCCTTAAGATAAAAGGCATTTAGAAGTTGATGTTCAGTATTTCATAAACTAATGTTAGTTGAGATGCCTGCATGCATAGTTATCTTCGTAGTTCATAGAATTAAGTCTAGAAGTCTGCTCAGCTCTACATGATGGGCTGTTGCACGTTATTTGGTTGTCTCTTTGCTCTGTACCTTTCATGTTTCTCCTCTTGGGAGGCTGGGGATGACAGGCCAAAACCAGAAGATCCCGGGGTGTTGGCATTGCCTGAGACAGGATGTTTTTAAAGAGAGACATACACAGATGGCCAGAGTGAACTGTCAACAGGTGGCCTCATTTAAGGTTGTCTTTGGCAGGTTCTGCAGACACAGAGGACAGGATTAGTGGCTATATAGGTCACACAGATTTTGTATTGCCTTTACCTTAGTAAGAGAAAAATATTCCTACATGCACGTGTGCTAAAGGAGACATTGCTTACATTTACAGTGGAGGTTGGTACAAGTTCTTTTGGAGGGATGTGTACAGAGCAAGTTAGAATTAGGACTAATTTTAGGCCTAGTTCTCTAGTCCTAGAAAACCTGGCGTTTTTAGAGAGCAATTCATTTGACTACTCTCAGCTATGCGTTTTAAAGCGAGATGAAATGGCCTCTGGTGATAATGAGACTCAAACTATCTGTTTCTCTGCAGTAACTGATATGAGCTTAATGTAGCTGGGATCCCATGGCATCTCAAAGTGGCTGAGAGATTTTTTGACAACACATCTGAGAAATGTTGTTCTGGGTGCACGGAAGGAAGGAACTGGGAGACTAGAAATCAAGATCGTCTTAGAGCAAGAGAAAAGGTTGAAAAGGGTTATCTGTGACAGGATGAGGACTAAGATAGGCAGAAAACAAGAGAAGAGAGGGGCCTTGAGGAATCCTCTGTAGCTAGATGTGGTGGAACATGTGGCCCTGAAGGTCCAGTTGCTGGTGGAGCAGCAGAGATAGCCACTGTGCGCAAGGTATGAGAAACTCATACCCGTACAAGGTTTTCTTTTCACATAGTTAAGACTTTATTTCTCTGGAGGATTACAGGCTAGGAAGAATGAGGTTTTTTCTTGAGGGGGCGGGAGAAAAGGGAAATATTTTACCTTCCTACCTGACTCAAGCTATCTGTCCAAAAGGAATGGCACTGCAAGCAGCTACCTACAGTGTGCAGAGAGCTGTGTTTTGATGAACAAAACACACTGGAGTTTTCAGGTTTCCAGTTGCCTTGTAACTTCTCAAGAACTTGCAGGTGACTAATTCGTAACTCCGAAGTTGGAGCATTTATTAGTGAGAAAGGCTAGAATAGACTGTCTCTTGACAAATAATAGTGGTAACTTGGAGACAAATGGTCAAGTCTTGAAGAATTTCTGCACCAACAGACTTTCTGCTTCTGCACCAACAAACTTACAGCCAAAATATAATGGACAGGTGCAGACGGGTGGATAAATAAGTGTGAACTTGCCTTAGAGGCCAGAAGATCAAATTCTTGTTTTTGTTCACTTGTTTTGGACTGTAACTTGAGTCATACTACTGATCGTCCGCTTGAATGCTCAACTGAGAATTATGTGGCACAGGCGTCTGAAATGAAAGAGATTTCAGTGCTATTGTTGCTCTTTCAATCTGAAATGTGTGGATGAAAAGGAGCTCTGAGGTTTTGGTGCAGTACGGATGCATCAAACAAAAAAACTTCCAAGCATTTTTTCTGATCACTTCTACTTGTGTGTGGGGTTTAGTTTTCCTGATTAGGACTGCTGTTAACTAAAATGTACTCTTTCCCCATTTCTCTGTTCATTTAGCCATTCAGATCTTCTCCTCCTCAAAAAATCAGCAGTATCTCTGAATGTCACCTCCTCCCTCCCTCCCTCCTTCCCTCCCTCCTTCCCTCCCTCCCTCCCTCCCTTTACAGCTCTTATTTAGAAGAGGGTCTTCCCCACTTCACCTTTTCAAGAGAGGACTTAATGGGAAGTTTTGAGATTAGCAGTTTTCTGTTCTCTAGGGACAGAGAGTTTCTAGAGGTGTCTTAAAATTCTGACTGCACAATGAGAGAGCTGTGTACACTTCGGAGCTTCTTGCCATGTCTTCTCAAGCTATAAAAATCCCACCCCCACTGAACTGCTGTGCATTGTTTTAAAACGCTTTAGCTCCTCTGTCCCATAGATCTCTAACTTCTCAAGCACTTTCATTTTGGTATCAGTGGACTGATGCACTTGCATCACCATCATTTGCTGTACAAAGTAGCTTTCTCAGTGGGTCAGTCAAGAAGGTCTCAATGTCAAGAGCACTAGAGCTCACCCAGTGTCATGGTAACAGGGAAGGCCCGGGCGCGTGCGCTATTGCTCCACTTGGCAAATCCTGTCCCAGCATTAATATTTAAAATGTCATCCAAAATGATGCTAGTAGATTTAGCATAGTCAGTGACTCAGTTAACACGTTTTGGCAGCTAGAAGATGAGGCCCCAAGAAGGGATGGGACCCACCACCACTGAGCTGTTCTGCACCTTAAGCTTTATACTGGCATTGTATTAATTTGTCCTGTCACATGTCATGATGTATGACTTGGAGTTTCACACAGCCTTGCCCTCTAATGAGTGCTGGCATCTATTTCTTAATGAGAGAGTGCAAGAGCCATAGGAGTAATTTGGGTAGTCACATCCTGATGGATGAGGCACTTGCACTCAGTTTTCCCTCTTTCAAGCCATTGTGTGTAGCCAAGCTGAAACTGCATAAGCAGAGCAGAGAGTTACTTAAGTTTTATCTCAGTTGAACAGTGTGACATTAAGCATCAAGCCACATTTTTTTATATAACCATGTGAATGAACTTGCTGAACATTTAAGACAACCTGCAGTTGGCCCATGACCACATTTGCTTTGGATCGATGTTCTACCTGCTGCACCTGCATAGTGGTGGAAATAATGCAGGTAACGTGGGGCTTCCTTGTGCTTCATGTTGCTTGTTGAAAATATGTGTTACAGTGCTGTGGTGTACCTGTAACTGAAGTACAGCCAATTCTGATAATGTTCTTTTTTTTTTTTTAGCTTTTGTAGTAAATCAATAATTTGTTGAAAGGCAGCTTTAGAAATATAAAAAAAATCTGTGAATGAACTGGTAGGCTGAAAGACTTTTTCTCCCCCCTACTTTTTTTTCTCTTCGGTACATTTTTTCCCTAACACCGCCCCCCCCCCCCCAAATATTTATTTTTGTGTTCTTGCAAGCAAGCTCACTATCAGCTTTCATGTCTCTGTTTATGATGGTCTTGACATGAAAGGTACATACCACCTGAATTCTTCCAAACTTGGGAAGACCAGCAGCTCTTGGTTCTCTTCAGCCACTGGAATAACCTGATTCGTCATTTTCCAAGCTATGGCTTTTTTTCCCCAAGGTGCCTGAAAATATGTTCAACAGCTTGAATCTTAAGTCTCACATCTTCACTAAGCTTCACATACCTCAACTAGTTCGTCAAACAGTTCACAGTATTTGCACTGGTAGCACATCCTAAACTTGGCCTGGTGCAGTCAAAATCTTGTTATAGGCCTTGTACACACATACAAGAATTGACTGCTGGCCAAATTAAGGCAAACGCTGCTACTGCTCTAGCTAAAATGACACCCATGCATCAATAATTTAAATTGTTTGATTAAAATTAAAGGTGTGAACTTACTAATGTAATTAATAGCAGTATCCTGGCTCCACTGTCCTCTTGCTGTCCCTCTTCCCCAAGCTACTTTCCCACCCTTGTGGCTGCCTGTGATTTCCTGTGGGCGCTGGCCAAGGGCTATCATGGCAAGATGTCAGTGCCCCACATTGCCAGTGTCCCTGTTGATGGCAATAGTTGCTTCTTCTGATACTCTTCTGTTTTGCCATTTGCCTGGGGATATTTTTATACTGTTGTTAGTTAGTGAGCTTCTTTCCCAGTGATTATGATGCTATATTATGCTAGGATTTTCACTCACACATGGTTCTTTGCTGGACTTTTGCCATATATGATATAATTAAACCTTACTAAATATGAACGAGTCTGAGTTTTAAAGCTACTCTAAAAGGACGGTGGTTAAAAAAAATCTGACCATTTTATTTTGCTGTTAAGACTTTAGTCACCTGACTATTTTGCTGCTAGAGCAAGCAAAGCCAGTCAAGACCAGTTAAGATGAGGTCTAAGAGGAGGACTTCATGCCAGTGGTCTCCCACTAACAATGACACGTCATATCACCAACACCACCTGCAATAAACTGAGGAATAAACTCAATTTTCTTCCATTTCTGTCTTTCATGAGTTTTTGCCATGATTTCTGCAACTAGGGAAAGCAAACTCATTCCTGGAGATAAGTGACTTGCCCCAAAAGGACTTTGATTTACACTTTACATGTACTGGTGTTTGACTCCATAGAAAATACCAAAATCATCCTTAAAAAATTATGTTATAGGCCAGAAGTATCAGTCGGAGCCCTGAAAGTCCAGTTCTTTGGCTACTGCTTTGGAAGAGAACTATGCCTCTGTTGTCTCCTAGTGCCAAAGGGTTTAGGTGATGCTGTAAATTACAGCAACCTTTCTCTTTTCCTCCTTTTCATCCATTCTTCTTTGCCCTTTACAGGTCGTGACCATCCCGTGTTATACTGCTCTCTCTAACCCTATGTGCTCCTGTTCCCCACTCTGCTCCTTGTTGATGTGAAAAAAGTGGAGACGAGGAGAGGAGGGACACCATGTAGCATCTTTCTTCAGCACTTACCACCTACAACACAGCCAGTTACCTTGGTCTCGAGGCTTGCAGGGTAGCAGCACATGAATGGTTTTGGAGGGGTTGGAACTTCACATCCCAATAGCTTTCCTGATGACTACAACTGTTTTGGCACACACTGACAGTTTGGAAGACTGAAAATCTTGCCTAGACTGAATCTTCTATTTGGAAAACCATGTGATTTTCACCTTTCTCTGTCCTGGTTCTTCATCCTATAAATAAAGCATGGCATTAAGGATGAATATTTTCGCAAATCAGCTGCAAGTGAATTGAGCGTAAAGCACTCTGTTCGTGTTAATTCTGTAGTGAATTGTCCTGAAGTCACTTGACATGCAAGGTTTTTGATGGTGTAGCATGGATTTTGGGCCAGTGTCATGGTTTATCCCCAGCCGGCAGCTAAATATCACATAGGTGCTCATTCACTCCCCTCCTCAGTGGGATGGGTGGAAGAGAACTGGAAGGGTAAAAGTGAGAAAATTTTATCTCATGGGTTGAGATAAGAACAGTTTAATAATTGAAAGGTGATGATGATGATGATGATGACGATGATGATGATGATAATAATAATAATAGTAATAGTAATAAAAAGGAAAATAATGAAGAGAGAGAGAAATAAAACCCAAGAAAGACAACTGATGCAAATGAAAATGATTGCTTACCACCAACTGACTGATGTCCAGCCAGGCCCCAAGCAGTGGTTCTCCGGCCAACCTTCCTCCCAGTTTATTGCTGAATATAAGTCATATGGTATGGAATATCCCTTTGACCAGTTGGGGTCAGCTGTCCCAGCCATCTCCCCTCCCAAATTCTTGTGCACCCCCCAGCCCACTTGCTGGTGAGGTGGGGTGAGGAGCAGAAAAGGCCTTGCCTCTGTGAAAGCACTGCTCAATGGTAATGAAAACACCCCTGTGTTATCAACACTGTTTCCAGCACAAATCCAAAACAGAGCCCCATACCAGCTTCAATGGAGAAAATCAATTCTATCCCAGCCAAACCCAGCACATTCTTTTAGAAAATTACTCTCTGGCGTTTCAAGATTCCTCCCCTATATGCTGTGCTTACAGGCTGAAGGCTGTGTGTGTGCAACGGCAGGCTGCAGGCTAGCTGAACTAACTGGGGCCAGTCTGTAATGGAAAACTGGGCTACTCCCAATCTCTTCATTAGGAAAGGGGAAAACATGCTGCTTTTCTTATTTATGTAACCATCAGAGAGTGATACCCAGCCTTACTGTAAGACTCTGCCCTACCTTGGAAGAATCTCCATATTTCTGGAAATCGTTTGCTTCCTTTTATCTTCTTTTACCATTGCAGGGTACAATCCTTTTTTTTCTCTTTTACGTGTAGAATACAATCTTTTAACATCTCAGCAAGCATAGAAAGACATCGATGAAATTAGTGATGATCTTTTTTAAAATGAAACAAAAAAAAGTGTAATAGTCTGTATTGGTCTTTAGTATTAAAATGTCACGTGAATTTGTTATTTATTAGAATCTTTTGGTGAAATTATTTTAATTTCTTATATCCTCTTAATTCCTAGCCCCTGGCAGAAAGGTGACAGCGCTAGTCTCTGATTACAAAGCAACTAAAAATGTTCCCTGCAATATTCTTCCCACATCCAGGGTCAAATTAATTTTACTGTGTTACCCAGAGAAGTGCTTCTTGACCAGGCATGGTCATCGATCAGTTTGATGAAAGCAAACTGATTCTGTGGGGCAGAGCTGTCCAAGACTCAGAAATCTGCCTTGGTGAGGAGAAATCTGGGATTGATTCCTGTATTTCATCTTTGTGAACTTCTTTTCCAGGTTTTAATTTTTATTTTGCTGCAATGGGGAGTAAAAGTCAGGTCTTCAGTTAATGTAAAAATTTGCTGAGTTGAGGGTGGTGATGATGATTTACACACACGCCTTCTTACTGTCCAGCCCAGTTTTACAAGTGACTGGTGGTGCTGGTGAGTGAAATTACTGAAAGATGCTTTTATTAACTCTGTGAAAGCCCCTTTTAATACTGCAGATTTTTTCCTCTCTTACTAGAAAGTAAGAATCACCTGATGAGAAAAAACCACACAAACCTTCAAGTCTAAAAGCATTCTCCCTTTTGTGGCACGGGTGATAAACAGGATTACAGCTGTGCTGGCAGGAGGGATCCAGCAGCATGTGACATGTGGTTTGACAGAATTTGGCTGGGTCTGGCTTACGCCCCTTCCTCTGCCAGCCGTACGCTCCCGGGTCTCTCTCTGAGGTGTCACTGCTTCTTTGGAAAGCTGATCAGCATGGACGTAGGGGCAGGATGCTCTGGACAGTGATTTTCATGGAGTAAAGTGGATGATCGGTAGCAGCACTGCTGGGAAGGGTGAGAGAGGGAGGACAGCTCAGAACCCAGAGGCTGGGAGCCTGAGTTGGGAAGGGGAGAAAGAAGAGAGGTTGTGTTTTACTGAGGAATGGCATGATTTTCTCTTCTCCCTCTGGAATTCTAAAACTCAAAACACCAAGAGCACTGTGGATTTAGACTTTTACAGATCCCTCCCGTCCAGACATTGAAATAAAAGCAGCTGTGGAGCTCTAGGAGGGATGATCATACAGAGTTCATGAATAAGGTATGTCCTATTTCTCTTCTTGTTCCTGTAAGTAAGATGCTGGAAGTGTGGGATTGCACATGAAAAAATGCAGGTGTAAAAATACATGCGTACATGCACCTCTAGGTGCTTGTGCTCTGTATTCTCACTGTATTCTCTGTTTAGATCCATCTTCATTTTAGCTTCACTGATACTTAGTTTCACATAGAATCTTCCTGATTGCCATTCTACTTTTCTTCTTCCTGTGGAATAAAATGTTTCATCATAGGAATAAATCTTTTTGGGTGTAGTCTTCTGAAAGGTATCTGATAAAGTCAGAAAAAAATTCTGAAAGTTATGCTATTTAATGTTTGCACAGTGTCCTTTACTTCTTTCTCTCCTCCACCCCTTCCGATGGCATTCGGGTCTCTAGGCATACGTGATATAACAAGGGATAATTTAATGATGTAACATGCCCGGACAGTATAATGATATTTTGATAAGTATTGGCCCTTTTGAACTGGTGTTTCCTTTAGTCTTTTTGGAGACCTATACAGATCTGGCATTACCTTTATTACAAAGTGAATTCAGAAAAGAACTGATGATTTGTGTCTTTGGACAATATCAGGAGCTTAAACATTAATTAGTATTGATTTGATAATGATTATTGGTTGATTTCAAAGTAAGAAATTAAAACAAATGTCCCAAAACACTCCCTAACAACAGAGAGAAAGTATTTGCAGAAACTGTGTTCATGTTACTTCCTCACAGCTTTGCTTGGTCATAGAAAGAAGGCAATTGCCTGGAGCTGGAACACCGTAAGTCAGCACGGTGTTGTGATGGCACTTCACACTGAAGAAAGCCAGGTCTTTGTATTTAGCAGAACTCTAAACTGCATTTAATTGCAAATTCGAATCATCTGAGAGTCCTGCATCAACAAACCCTAGTGTTTGCATGCAGTTGGAGAGTGTTTGTTTGCTGAGTTGGACGCAGGCCCCCTCTCTGTGTGCCTGGCTGCACCGACGGTGGCAGTGCTGAACTACTGCTTCGGTAGTAAACACGCAGCACAAGGACAATTTTAGTATCAGTCTCAGCCTGTAATAGGAGGAAAGAGATCCAGCAGAGAGAGTGAGGAAAAGGGAGTCAGCATTTCCAAGTTACTTTCCCAGCCTCTGACTTGCTATATGACTGTACATAAATCACTAAGCTACTCTTACCAGATTTATGAGATAGAAAATAATTATGCATGTATTTACTGAGGCTTTCTTGTATTGCACAAGAAAGGAAGAGATTATATTTCAGAAGCTGGTCCTCTGGGAAGCCGCTCGCTTCTCCCTGGGACAGGGTCAGGCTTTTGTGTGTCTCCAGGACACATGTTTAATGGACAAACAGAGCGATGTTGAAGTAGAGGAATAGGATTCCCTCTGCAGCAGGAAACCTCCGCCTAAAAGTGTTCCAGGAGCCAAAACAAAAATTGCAGGTGCTGTATCTTGTAGGTTGGCATTGTCTATCCTTGTTTAGCTGGTCTTGTTTTCATAGCTTTTGCTTGTTGCTTGTTCTCCTGGGGTGCTACTGTAAGGGTGCTGTTTTCTTGGTTAAAATTGTACTTGCTGCGTTACTTATTCCCGTTTTTGTCCTCTCTGTACCATGCCTTGACTGTGGCTACTTTTCCTTTTCTTGCAGATAGTCTCTGCTGATTATGTAGCTGCTGTATTTGAGTGGCACATGCTTTTTTCACAAGTCAACCTCAGGAAAGCTTCATTACTGCTGTGCTGTGGGTACCACAGCAATCTTTGTATTCAATAAAATCATTGCAGCCTCTTCAGATCCTATGAAATGTCTGCTCTGTTTCCTTTTGCTTTGTTTTGTCTATAGAGACACCCTAATTTCCTCTGCGAGACTAGGAGGGGGGTAGAGCCAGATATCTGGCAAGTGTAAGTCAGCGCTACTCTGCTGCCGCAGGTTCATGCAGCTGAAGACGTGCTCGCCACCCAGACTCCCAGGAAAACTACTGCAAGAAAATATAGTCCTGTCTGCCCCAGACAAGAGCAGGGTGTGCGTCCCGAAATTCGTAAGCGGGGTGAACTCAACCATGGGTGCGAGGAAATTCTGGTGTGCCGGAGGGCTCCCTGCGGATACAGTGGGAACAGAGACCTTTCCCTCCTGATATGCCGTCTCTTGAAGTTAAGGAACTTTGCAATGAGGGCTCAAATCTGGAGATGATTTTTTAAAACCAAGCCTGCCCCTGGTACAATGCATTGTTCTTCCTGGGCAGGCTGTGAATGTGTTTCAGGGCTTCCTACGCCCTTCGGGGAGGACGCTGGAAATGCCCTCTGCTGTGGGCACTGGCTCAGGCGCCAGGTGCTGTGTAGCGTGCTGTTGCGGTGTTGGTGTGTACGATGCTTTGCAGTTAGGTTGATGTTATGAATGAGAAACTAGGTAGAAGGGAATCTGTATTGCTGTTTATCTATAATTTACGTGGCTCCTCATTTTAATTTTTGTTCCCAAATCAAGTTTATCTCAGTGATTCTTAATCCTCTGTTCTCCAGATAAAATAATGTTTGAGTTTGAATTTAGGTTCTTCCAAATTCCTTGACGTTCTCCTCTCTCCTTCCTGCACCTACATCTCTTGCAGTTAATTTATATTTTGTGATATAATATCATGGTGACTTTCAATTTTTTTGGAGTCCCTAAAAATCACTGTTGGTACCCATTTCTTGCCAAAGCAATGACACTTGTCACTGTACAAATGCACCTCTTCATACGTGTGTTACCTCTTCAGGGCACTTCAGTTGGCCTTCCTTGTGCACAACCCTGCTCAAACTCCATATTGCATTAGCAAGTCTTTTATCAAGGCTGAATTCAGCAGATTATTGAATATAAACTAATTACACCCTTAACATAGTGAAAGTGATCCCTAATATTATTCCTTCTGACAAGGATCTGCCTGTATCAAATATTAAGGATTTTTGGGGAAAATGAATCTTTCTGATTTAATGATGTGAGTTGTTTAAGAAGTGAGTAGTCCCAAGTTTGTCTCTTTGATAATTTTAATTAGCCCTAGGAAAAATTCACCTCAGGGGGCTGTGAAATTCCCGTTGTTAAGAACAGGCTGGACAACCTTCTGTAACAACATAACCAGAATTTATCCTGCTATGAAATCAGATAAGGAATATGTATTTTCTTGATGTCCTCTCCAGTCTGTTTTTTGGCTATAAGGGCTGTAACAATAGAATACCACAATTTCATTTCTCAGTGTCTGCCTTCTGCAGGGTGTAAAGCCCCAGCCACCACTCAGTTGGCTCTCTTGGAAATACCACCCAGTCTTCCAAAATTATCACTGAGCATTGTGGTTCTGGCCTCTTGGAAACTACGTTGGGGGGTGTTATGAGCAGCCAGAGTGAACAGTTAACAGATTTATCTTCCTGCTCAGAGGTGACTGTAGTGAAGGCTACTTCTCTACCCGTCTTCCATGATGTGCATGCCCCAGCACCTTTACATTCTGCTCCTGGATGCAAACATGTATCTGGCTGCTGTCAGGGATATTGGCAGGCATTACACCACAGAGAGCACTATTTGTTGTTTTGTTGAGCTATAGGAAAACAAACCCCCAAATAAATTGTAAAATTCAGATGACTTCAGGCTTGTGGATGTTGTTATGTGCCCTTTGGATATTGAGGACTAACTGTATAAATACAGCACTTTGAAAACATAAGGCTTGTGATGTTTCACCTCAAAAATTGAAAACATAACAGGCTGCTGAGATGAATCTGAAATTTCAGTTTTGATCTCTGTGTTGTAAATAAATCAGTTGTCTTCCAAAGATGCTGTCCTGGGATAAACAACAGCTTCAGGACTTTGATGTGACATCACCTGCAAAATCATAGTCTGTTGTTACTGGAGCTAAGAAGTTCCTTATTACTTCACAAAAGCATTACGTGCCTTTACATCTCCTAGGACAGCTTGTGGTTTATAATAATTTTCCAAAACAGCAGAACACATTATTCTTGCTTGTACCACTGACTTGAGAGCCATTACACAGCACACATTAGTCCGTTGGCCTACCTCTGCCGTAGATACAAATTCACTCTGTTTTCATTCTGGGGGAAAAGGTTTAGCAATTTGCTGAAAATTGCCCATCAAGTAGAAGAGGGGATGAGGCTCTGCAGGACTCAGGGAGCTGCTCTATTCTTCATCCTCCAGACCTTTCTGCTCCCTCAGGAGGGTAGGGGACTGTAAGAATGTCCTTCAGAAGATGGGAAAACGGGTGGACTAGGATGGAGAAGATGGACAGTGGCAAAGTCATGGTGTGCGATGAAATAGAAATGGACAAAAAATGCAGCCTGCACAGACTGCGTCAGTGGTTTCCAACTGCCGAGGTAGCAGTTACTGTGAAGCTCCTGTCTTCTCCAGATGATGTTGTAGAGGCAGATGTGACCTTAAGCTCACAGGCTGGGTCTGTGTGGGGCATGGAAAGCCTCATGCTGTGTCTGCAGCGTGCCAGCCACCAAGGGGTTTGCAAAACCCTGAAACCAAATGTCAGTGCCCGATAAATGACAGGTAACCATCAGATCCATTCTGGTTGCTGTCACTCACCTGCAAAATGTCCTGCTTTTGGCAGCCCCAGGTGAAAATTCCCTGGATTTGTCCAAACCTTAGGAAAATCATCAGGTGGTCAGTGCTCTGCAGGAGCATCCAAGATTTTTCTCCCCTCTCCTTCAGTGCCCACCCTAGTGATCCCTAGGAGGAAGGGATCAGGAAGGTTGCTGCTATTCTGCAGTCTGCCTCTTTCCTGAAAGAGGTGGGGATGGCATGTCCTTGCCTTCCTCAGGGTAAGGAGAGCCTGGCCCAGCCACAAAGGACATGGTGAAACACCCCAGTGGGAGATAAGGAGAGAGTGGGGAGCAAAGCTGATGTAGGGCTGGCAAAACGGCATTGATTAAACCAACCAAAAATCCTCAAATAGTATTTTACCTTTTTTCTTTTCATCTCAGAAGTTTTGAGGCTTAATATTGCTGTTTTATAGTGTCTGAGTCAGGATTTTAGATCTTCTGAGGTTGGCTATAGTGGAACGGTTCCATTTTAAAGAATATATTATTTAAAAGTGGAATGGTTTGTATCAATTAAATATGAATGTCTGCAGCACAGGAATGAGCATAGTCCATTTCTAATAGGAAACAGCAGATTGGCTTCTTTTGTTATGGTTTTAAATCTGTTTTAACAGGCATTGGGGGGCTTTTAGCAATGGATGTGCTGGAAAGATCTGTAGATGAGGTAGATGGTAAGCCGTGGTGTAGCGCTCTGTTCCCACACTTTAGTCCTTGGAGACGTGCTGCAAAGTAGGATCCTTTGGTCTTGCAACTGCGCAAGAAGAAACCAGTTATTGATAATGGGTTTATTTTCCACTGCTTGTCCGAGTGTGCCTACCACACTAGATGGAGCACTCATGTTGGAAAATATCTCTTGAGAGCTTGGGTTTTAATCTACGCTTATTAATCAGAATCAAGGACTCAATTTAAAAAACGCCTGTCTTATTCACTTGTTTGTTATTTTCCTTATTGTTGTTTATATTTATGTTTTTTCTGTTTTTTTTTTTTCTTGAGCACTAGTGCTCAAAAAGTGTACCTCGGAAAACTGAGGGTCCTCAACAGCAACTGTTTTGCTCTACAGATCCACTGCTGTAGGTCTGCACTGCTTACTAGTGTAAAAGTAGCTGCAGTCACTCACATAACCACCAGTGAATTTATTATTGTCCCATTTTTTATAATTATTGTATTTTTTCCAAACTCAGTAATTAGCGTTACTGCGTACTTTTAAGATTGAAAGGAAATAGAAGTGCCTAACCAGGGCTTTGATCAAAACTTTAGGTTTCACCTCTCAGCAGGGTGTTTAGCCTGAGATGGAGGCCACATAAATCTGAGTGTAACGTTTCTCTTACCCATTCCCTTCCAGTGCTGCTATTTGATGTTGCATTGTGTTGGTTGGGCAGATCTTCTGTGGCAGGTAGGCAGAAAGTGTTTTCCTAGTATCAACATCCAAAAAGTTGATGTTCTAAAAGCTCTGATTCTCTTTTTTAGGAGAAGTGTGAGACGTTGCAATTTTACTCATTTCCGTCACGATTAGCACAAAAGCAGCAGTCTGATGTGATGAAGCACAGTGCACACCTGAAATGTAGGAAATGTTAGTTTAAACTTTTAACTTAGTGAGTTCAAAATGATGTTTCCTCCAACGGGTGTAAGAGAATCTACCCTAGAATAACCAGCAGCCTGGTGGTTAAACAGTCTGCTGAGGACAAAAGACAGATTCCCAGGCAATAGCTTGAGTCTTCAGACTTTCGTCCTAAACTGAGATTAAATCAAGACCTTCTTTCTTAAGGAAACCTCTTCTACTACCCTAGGAGGTTAGAAAAAATAGAAAGAAAAGGATGGTGCTCCGTGGTTGTTTTGAGATAAGTTGGTCACTGTTATCTACATTCCTGAATACAGCAGCTAGTTGGACTGTTGAGAAATACTTGGCTAAGGATGTGTGTCATAGAAATGAGTTTTGACAGTCATCATCAAACTGGAGAAAAAATGAGTACCGAGAAGCAGGTATTTAAAGTGTGAAACGGTGTTTGTCACCAGCCGTGGTGGCCGGTGGTACCAGCATAGCGGCCAGGATTGGTGTAGGAGGACAAGGCGGCAACCACTGGAAACCTTTGCTATGCCTTACACAGCCCATGCTTGTGCGACGGGCTCGGCAAGATACACAGGGGAATTTTAGAATAAAATCGACACCGTACAGTATGAATTGGGATCCAGCAGACACTGAGAGCTCAATAACTTTGCTGTGGAGCCTCTGAGAAATAGAAGTCGTTGGACAAATTAAAGAAAAAGGTCACTCCTTTTTTCATCTTACAAAGATAATACTTTCTGGCACTAACGTACCCTTTTAGCTTTTGGCTTTCACTGACGCAGATAAAATAATTCATAATTTTATTGTTTTTTAACATATCATGAGGGGGCAGAAAGCTATTTTATTAACACAATTGGTAACGTTATCACTTCAGCTGTGTTAATTCTTTTAAATGAGCTCTACTAATTCTTTCTATGAGGTGGCACTGGGTCCATGGACGACATCTGTTTCACTCTACCATTTACACCTTGGTAAATTAATCTACTTCTACAAGTAACTGCAACACTTACATGTGGTCCGTGACTTTGAATATAGTATTTAATTCCTTTTGCTCTCTTGTCCAGTACATTAAAACATTTCTGCCACAGTAACTTTCACAGAGGGATCTCAGCAGCAGCCAACTATAGCTCAGTTTCTGCAATTCCTATGGCTCTGTGCTGGTTTTGGCTGGGATAGAGTTAATTTTCTTCAGAGTAGCTAGTATGGGGCTGTGTTTTGGATTTGTGCTGGAAACAGTGCTGATAATACAGAGGTGTTTTCATTCCTGCTGAGCAGGGCTTGCACAAAGCCAAGGCCTTTTCTGCCCCTCACCCCACCCCACCAGTGAGTGGGCTGGGGGTGTACAAGGAGCTGGGAGGGGACACGGCTGGGGCAGCTGACCCCAACTGACCAAAGGGTTATCCTACACCCTATCACATCATGCTCAGCATATAAAATGGGGCAAGAAAAGGGAAGGGGGGGGACGTTCGGAGTGATGGCATTTGGCTTCCCAAGTCACCGTTATGCGTGATGGAGCCCTGCTTTCCCGGGGATGGCTGAGCACCTGCCTGCCCGTGGGAAGGGGTGAATGGATTCCTTGTTTTGCTTTGCTTGTGTTCGTGGCTTTTGCTTTACCTGTTAAACTGTCTTTATCTGAACCCATGAGTTTTCTCACTTTTACTCTTCTGATCCTCTCCCCCACCCACTGGGGTGAGGGGGAGGGTGAGTGAGCATCCGTGTTGTGCTTAGTTGCTGGCTGGGGTTAAACCATGACAGGCACATACTACATACCGCTTTTTCCCATACCAAGTATCTTTTGTCTCTGAGCTCAACACACTTTCAGTTTTTTCAGATTTTTTTTAACTGGTTGGTATCAATATTTCTTTCATTTGTCTGCAAAGTTACAAAAACAGTTTCCCCAATTCATACCAGTTTGGCTGTTGTCCATAAACTGAATGCATCCACTTTTGGCAGGCTAACGTATGTATAATGATTGTTTCCTTACTGATTTAGATTAAGGACTTCAAGTTTTGCCAGTATCTGCCACCTGGAAGAAGGCATAATTTGAATCCGGGTTAGTACACCTCCCCTGTTTGTAGTTTCTCAATATGTTTTAGGAGTTCACAGGAACTTGCAAGCAATGAACACTGGTACAAGCATGGATCACTGAAGTTTATGTTCGAATAATATTTTATATTCCCTGCTCCTGACTCGTTAACTTTTAGGAGCTGTGGATCCGAACCTTTATGACTTTTATCAGGCATTTAATCCTGTGGTATCTTAAAAAGCACGTGTATAAACAAAACCAACAGAGTTAGCACTTCAAATTTTGGTTCCTGAAATAATTCATCTGGGAAAATGCACATCGCCTACATTTGCTAGGCTTTGCCTAATAGTTTAAAATTTATCCCTCTCCATATTTTTTTACCCAACATTTAGGTACTAGATGCTGATTAGACTTATGGCTTTTCTTGACTTAGAATTATGAGAGGAATAATTATTCTGCCTTGTTAATTACATGCCTTTCTGTTTTTTACACTCTAAAATTGATATTTGATTCTTGAATAGAGCTTCCCTTTGGGGGCACAGTTAATTCCTGCCTAAACAGGATGATAAAAATCTTTTAAAACCATAATCTGGTATTAAAATTCTGTGTTATATCTAACTGTAACACTTTTTGTGTAAATCAAGCAAAGTTAGTTTTTATCTTCTCATATCTGAAGCTTCTCTTATTCTTAATTTACCACACATGATTTAAATTAGTGAGGAAGTTTGTGTGTCTTTTTGGAAGTTAGACTTTAATCTCCCTTTTTGTCGAAAATTTTCAAGAAATAATGTGTTCTCACTGCTTAAAGCCAAGATAAGGTGCTTCTTTTTCAGCAACCAGATAGGACTAGTCTGTCGTAGCATTAACATTGGCAAGCAGGTAAACTATGTATATTGCCTGAAGCAGCAAAATCTGCTGTGTTGTAGCAGTCCAGTTTGGACAGTGAAGACTCCCTCCTGCCCCAGGGCTGCGATATGTTTGGGAAACCTGCACCTTTCCTTCTGAGCCAGGTTAAAAATCCCAGTGACTGGACTTCTGGCTGTCTTTGATTATACAGAAGTTGAAAGTTCCTCTTTAAAGCTATTTTTTTTTTCATGTGCTTGTAAATTGGACAATACTGCCCTTGTGAGCTACCTAATATTGACTTGAGTGGAAGATTTTAGTGTGGCTCAGGAAAAGAACATGCTCTTGAACAGTTTGATACTTACTTATATCAAACCCAAATTGTGCTGGCAGGTCCCAGATGTGCTTTTCCATTTGCATCATTTCAAATGCTGCAGCAGTATGAGAGTTGTGGGACCATGCAAGCTGGGGAACAGAAAAGCATCAGAACCCTTTTGAAGGCCAGGTGGAATTTGGATCAAGTCCTGTTGCTATGACTGTATGGAGAGGGTGATCAGTCTGATTATTTTGTTTCCCAGATTCATGCCTTACTCCACCCTTTGTACAAGATGGTCTCTCTAGACCATGGCTGTCGTACCATGGTACCTAACCCAAACCTGAATGGTTGCTCTGGAACTGCGAGCAATTTGGCATGCTTAGTCTCCATAGCTGTGGAAGGAGAAGTCACCTAATCCTTTTTTCTATTTAAACAGCCTTTGCTTATTTTTTTTCCTTTATTGGGAAAAAAAAAGAAAAGCAATGAAGCTGGGGAACTTTAAAGACTTAGTGATACTTGGAGCCATATGCCTGGGACATCTTTTGGCTTCTCCCACGTCTAGCGTGGCAGCATGCATCTGTCATCTGATTCCCTTAAATGAGGTCTTTTTTTCAAAGCTAGAGGGACAGGAGGAAGAGGGTTGTGGATGCTTTAGGTGAAGGTAGGTGTCATCTGTACGTTTCTGGCCATACAGGGCTGTTACTGAGAAGACCGTCTGCCTTCAAGATGCAGAAGAGATAGCAAATGGGTAAAATAAACATTTTTTTCTCCTTGCTTACTCTCCATGTAAGTTTGGGCTTTTGAAGGGCAAAAGTGTAGAGCTTCACAACTTCTCCCAGGCCCCACATCATAAAGTATGGAAGCCCTGGGAGTCAAGTGCTGAGTTCTTGCATGCCACTCCTGCCCCACCAAGCACCAGCAAAAAGAACTGGGATGACTGAATGTCCTAAACAACACTTGTGTGGGTGATGTAAAACACTGCAGAAATGTTTTTGCCTTATGTTAAAGTTCCTCACTTTACTTCTTCAGTTGCCCTGGAGGGGTAACCTTCATGGATATCTGCCAGATTCTAGTTTGCTCGTATCAGGATTCACATTATTGATCTTAGCACATTTGACCTCAGTAGCCCATTTCCACACAAAAGGAAATGGAAAGAAAACTCAACAAGCTTGCCCAGATGAGACTTTTATTTCATACTCCTGCTCCTGCTTCATAACTGCAGTAGCCATGGTGTATCACAGTAGCCAAACAAAACATGGTTTGTAACCATAGCCATGTAAAGTTATTTGCATTAGAACCCACCACATAAATAACTCTAAGGAAAATTTATGGATGTAACTTTTCACTTAACTGTAAAATTTGCAGAGCTACCATCTGTAGACATAGTGTCCCTCGGGACACAAAGAAATTGCTGGAACTGTCTTACTGATAATTCCCAGTTTCATAGGATTACAAGAATAGTGTATACAGATAAAGGCAACAAGTTCAGTATGCATTAAACACATTGAGCAATGAAGCTGTTCAGACACAACCAATTGCCCTGTTTGGTTTTTCCGTATTCTCAGTCTTGGGTCACTTACACCCAGCTGGAAACACAAAGATCCTTAAGATATTCAGGGAAGGTGCTTCAGAGGCCCTGGCTTGAATGCCACAACACACTGGTACCTAGATACGGCTCAGATGGATTGCTGTGATGAGTGCCATATGAATAATGACATTCTTGGATAAAGTAAGTCATGAAATAAATCAGGGCAGGATGATTTATGGAATTTTCATTTGGATCCTGAAATGCCCTGGCAGAGCAGAAATGAAGACAGGAGAAAGTGTCTTGTATATGAACAAAAATATCCTTGCATTTTCTGGTGGCAGACGTGATCTATTGGAAACTCTGTTCTTCTGTTTTTCAGACGCTGAACTGGACATGAATGGGATGGCATCAGATAACAACGCTTCCTCCCAGGAAGAATACCTCCCACACTATCTCCAGAAGGAAGACCCCTTTGCATCAAAGCTTTCTAGAGAAGCTGACATTGTAGCTGGGTTTTATTTGACAGTAATTGGTAATGATTTTTTAATTCATCTTTGAAATATGACTACATCACTGCTTCCTTGCAGGTACTCACAAAGAAGGCAGGAGCTGCCGAGCATTAGATGTGTGATTAAATATTTTTCATATTAGAAAGAAAAATCTGGGAGGGAGAGGGGAGAATGTGTTAGAAATATGGTGTCAACAGCATCAGCAGCTAGTGTCAACAGACAGTGCTGTTCCAGGTAGCCAAAAGTGAGAAACAGTAGACCTTCTACCAAAAAGTGAAGAAATACTCGATTATTTTCTACTGAAAGCTTGCAGTTTGATCAACCAGAACTGGCTTTTGCCCTTGGGGTTGCCATGTGGGTTTTATGGCCTGTTTTCAAAGGCTCTCTCATGTGCCTACTCAGCAAAGAGAACATCCTCAGACATGCTCATTTGAATCTTGCTCGGCTCCTGGCATCAGCTATCCTCTGTTACATATGATATTGAACAGTATTTTCTGCCTAACACCCTCCTCTCTTTCGCTTTGGAGTCTTTTACTGTTTGCAAAGTGACTTTGCAAGCAGAATAAATGCAACTATTTATTGGTTAGTGCACAGAGATGATAACTGGGACTGATTTCTATGTTAAGTGTTCACATGCCAAAGAGTTGTCATTCACCTGGAAATACTGGTCTCCTTTGCTTCTAGGAATAAACTGGTCCTTGTTCTTGATGATTTACCATCTTTGCTTTGGGGATGGGGGCAAGGTTATATCATTTTGTGTCAATATGTTTGTTCTCAAGCACTTGAGCTTCTAACTGTTGCCTCAACACTTACACATCTTTTTGTGGTTTAGGTTTCCTTATGTTTTATGGCTTTAGTTTATGCAGTTTCTCACAGCTCAGCAGCTATTTTCTCAATAAAGCTGAGCCAAGGTCATATAACTGTGGGACGCCAAACTGGGCTCCAGGTGCCAGATGGCTGAACACCAGGCTGAATACAGGGTATACAGTGAGTTCCCTGACATTTACTTTGGCTTTGATTAATTCTCTTGTTCTATCAGTTCTGCACAAAATACAAAGATCTTTCAGTCCTACCTTCATGTTTCTCTTTCACCATTTTATATCCCCCCTCCTTCCTACACTCTCTTACTGCCTCTCCCCTGACTGCTCTAAGTAATATAATCTTTTCTGCAGCAAAGGTCTCACAAAAGCTTGAATAATGCGTATTTCTCATTTGTCTTCTTCTTATGTCTTTATCGAAAAAGGAATTCAGAGCACAGAGATGGCAGGTGAAGCTCCATCTCTGTGCTGTTCTCGGTATTCATGCACCATTTTGCATGGATCCTAGCTTTTCACATATATGTATTTTTTCTGCTGCTATGCAGACAGATGTCTTCACTGAACTGTTCAAAACAATCCCCCTTGCTTCTTTTTTTTTCACTCAGTTGAGCAAACTTAGTTTAATCCCAGGAAATGTGTCTGAGCGGCTGAAATGAATAATTCTAATGTACACTGTGTTGCCTTGTTATACTGCTGTATTTAGTGTAGATTTATTCAGTTCCAAAGAAATACACCTGTGAGGTGTGCAACATCTTGAAAAACATAGATGTAATCAAACTAAGGCAAGGAAGAGAAATCATTAATTTCCAGTGCAAAACCGAAAGCTAACCATGAAGGCGCTGATTTACACAAGCAGCGTGAGGAGATGGAAATTGTAGTTTATAAAGGGCTGATGATCATTTTGATATTGGGCTTATCAGTAAGATTCCCACCCTCCTGGCCTTGTGGGCTGGACATCAAACAGCCTGTGGTTTATTCTTGGCACCCAGTGGCCCAGGCTAGCAAAGTTTAAGCCATAGCTCTGCTGTACACATGTGTAGTTCTACTTTAGACATCATATCCTACCTTTTGCTCTGGGTTTAACTTATTTTTTCACGTCTTTGTTTTGCATTGCATTTTACTTGGTTAGTTACTTTACCTCTGTGGTCATTACACACTCCAGTAGCGGCTTTCATTAGAGTCAAGTATGTTTTTCACATACGCACGTAAATGCTATGTTTGTGTCTTCCTTGGACTTGCATCTATAGCGTAAGATACCACTGGTATCCTGCACAGATATTCAGATATTCTTAATGCCTTTTAGCAATCATTGCAATGTTTTTAAGCAGCCATTGCTTAGCTGCTGGTCAGTCATGCCTTCAGACATTTCAGCAACAGCAGCTGGTTTCATATTTTGAAACCAGTTTTGAAACTGGTAAAGCACCAGCACAGCAGAGCTTTCGACAATCGGCGTAATACAGTAATCGATATTAATTTGCCAGAGGCCAAGAGAAGTAAAGACCCCCCTGCCTTTTATAGGGGTTCGTGTGAAGGACGGTGTTACGCTTTTTTACCAGTAGAGCAGAATTACACCTCAGAGCTCAGCCAACAAGAGAAGGAATTAAACAAAACTGATGGAAGAAGCAATGTCAGGTCTTCTTCTGTGCTTGTGAATAGATGGAGTAAAGTAGTCTTTAAACACATTTTTCTTACAAAAAAAAAAAAGTCTTTGCTTGGGCTAATGCTTCTCATGTGAGTTGTACCTTATAAGATCAGTTCAGCTTAGTGCCTTGGGGATGCCACCGTTAGCTCCTGCTGATGCGCAGATTCGTGTTTTATTACCCATTCATGTTTAGGTGGACAGCAACATTTTAATAATATCTTGGGCCTGCAAAAATACAAGAAGTTAGAAGGAAATTAATCATTGTTGTTCCCAGGTAAATCTCTTGAGCTGCTTTTTTTACTTTCTGCAAACAAAAATAATCTTAAATTTCCTTTTCCACTGAGCTGATTTCTGACAGTTCAAAGCATCCACATTTCTGTTGGGACAAGAAACACTGCTGTGCAGAGGTTTTCAGTGGTAGGTAGTGGATCTTAAGGCAGTGGAGAAGGAAGCCTAGCTCTGTGAAAACATCCACTGACATCAAATTCCACACAAAAGTCTTGCTAAGGCTGTGAATTTGCTTTAATTGGCAGCTTTATAGTTAATCCCACCTCTCAAGTGTCCAAAAGAGTAAGCAAAAACTATATGCTTAAATAGCTCTGGGGATAGTTGTGTCTTGCAGTAACTCCGCAGTATTGCAGATTTACTTTGTAAACTGTGTAATCTGCAGAAGATGGAAAACCAAGCTGGAGCACTCAGCTCCCACACCCAGCCAGGGTTGTCATCTGTGGTTCAGGCTGAACCTGTCCATTGCCACCTTCTTCCACTGAACTGTGTCCCCTATTGCTTTGCAGATCCCTTCCAAGAAATGGTGGCCCTGCTTGAGGATGTCCTGGGCGGACATCCTGATAGGAGAGAGAGGCACTAGCTGCGGAAAGGTGGGAAGCCAGGAGGTGGGGACTGTTACTGGGCATCTTTTGTGCTTGAGGCATGTAAGGTGCCAGCATGTTTAAAATTTATTTTAACAGGGGAAGAAGCTGCACAGTGAACGAACAAGGCTGGAATCCTATCAGGAAACTCAGCAGAGCTTTTAGGGTCAGGCTGGTTGTACAACTGAAGTATTGCAGTTTGAAAATATAAAAAGACGTGGTGTTTTTGCCTTTAAACAAAATCAGGGGTCTTGACCAATCTGTGATAAATTCTCTACAAATGTGTGATCTTTCATCCTAACTACATGTATTTTTTTTAATGGTCTGGAAAAAAAAATATCTGGTGGTACATATGGTTATAAGAATCCAATTCTTTTCTCTTGTCACTTCCCGAGCTTTTTCACCACTGACTTGACCGTATGGCTGGGTAGGGTGATTAAATACTGAGCAGAGACCCGTGGGCTCTCAGCTCCTTTGAAAGGCCATGGCAAGTACCTATCGATTTGCAAACTGTTGTTGCACACTTCCTTGGTGTGTTATTAAACAGCTTAATTGAAGACAGAATTCCGAAATACCTCACTTTCTTATTTTTCTGTCTGATGGCTTAGCACTGCTGTAAGACTGGAGAAAAGAAAACTTATTTCTTCTTTTATACACTTCCACCTTTCGCTGCAGGTTAGCTCTTTCTCTGTAGGTGGCACTTTTTTAGTTAGCTCATCTTTAGCTCTTTGTGTATATTTATGTAATAGTGTTACAGTGCCATGGACAGTTGTGCCCTGAACTGTTTGCTCCTGGAAATGAGCCTTTACTTTATACCTGAAGAGTCTTTTTCCCCCTGTTTCCCACCCCAGGCTGTGCCCAGACACACAGCCTGCCAGCACCTACCAGAGCTGGGGGCCTGCACCAGCAAGGACTTTGGTTAGCTGTTACAAAAAACTTTTTAGTAATAGGAAAAATGAAGCATTAGATGGCTCATCCAGGGAGATGATAAAGTTTTTATCACCAAGGATTTAAAAAATAATTCAGATGAGCAATTGTCAGACGCAGGTATAGACAAAGACAACTTATCACTGGACCCCTTCCAGCTGTAGGATTAGGAGGTCAGTGGGCTGGGGCGCTCTGAAACATTGCTATTAAAAATGAGCAGCTGCTTCAGAGACTTCTCTGATGAAGACATCTCTCTGGACTACCGGTCAGTTGAAAAAGGTTTGGGAAAATTTATTTCAAAGTAAATGCTGGCACACCAGATATCCTAAATATCACTAGAAAGAAAATGGCAATAAGAGAGAAAACGATTAAGATATATGAAAAATGCTCAGCAACAATGGGATTCATCCACTTAGCTGCAAGGAAGAAAATCATTCAAGTGAATATCAGTACCTACTTATCACAGAATCACAGAATGGCAGGGGTTGGAAGGGACCTCTGGAGCTCATCCCGTCCCACCCCCTGCTTGAGCAGGCACCCCCAGAGCAGGGGGCACAGGAACGCGTCCAGGCGGGGGGTGAATGTCTCCAGGGAAGGGACCCCACAGCCTCCCTGGGCAGCCTGTGCCCCTGCTCTGGCACCCGCACAGGGAAGGGGTTTGTCCTCATGTTCAGGTGAAACTTCCTGTGTTCCAGCTTGTGCCCGTTGCCCCTTGGCCTGTCATTGGGCACCACTGAAAAGAGTCTGGATTAATTCAGATTAATAACAGATTTAACAGATTTAACAGATTATAACAGATTATAACAGATTAATTCAGTTATAATTCAGATTAAATTTTCAAAGCCATAAGGGTTTATAAAGGATGAATCAAATTTGCTGAGAAAACCTAATATTAAATGATAAACCAGCTGCTGCCCTGTTAATTTAAAAAAAATATTATAGAAAGCCATACTGTCAGTATAAAAATAACAAGTGTTTCCAATTGGATGAATGTTGCATTTATTCAAAATCAAAGTATTTTTCTCCTGAGTTTGGTAAACTTTCGGTTTCACAGTTACTCATATTTCTTGGGAAATAGTTGGTTTTAACCTCTGGGAACCATTTTTCTCTCTGCCTCGTACATTTCCCCAGGTTGGGTTTCTTGGTTCTGTGAGGACATGGCACCCTTGCAAGGGGATCTTCCATTGATGGGCCAGAGGAAATCCCCATTTAATTCCTGAGGTTTAATTCCTGAGGTCTGGCCTCCCAGCAAACTCTGATGAAAATTATGTGGTGTTCAAACATACAGTATTTGGTGAGGGCGGCATTGCTGGGAGGGTGGGGGGCTGCCGGGGTCTTTTTGAAATGCGGAATATGGCTGAGTTTGTACCACCAGAGCCATGTGTAGGAAGGCACCACGGAGAGTGACTTTTCTGCCTCTTTGAAAGAGGAAAGTTGTGTTATTTACAACTTTTTTATAGTAGTGTGGAGGGTTGGCCTCAGCCAGCAGCCAGGCACCCAGGGCAGCCGCTTGCTCACAGCCCCTTGCAGTGGGATGGGGAGGAAACAGGAAGAGCAAAGGCAGTGGAGATATAGACAGGGTGGAGGTAAAGACAGGGAGATACTCACCAGTTACTGTTGTGGGCAAAACAGACTCACCGTGGGGAATTTAACTTAACAGAAGACAGGTAATTACTGGTTCAGGTAGTGAGAAACAAAGATGACAAACATAAAATTTAAGGAAAACACCTTTCCTCTGCCTTTCCCAGACTGAACTTCACTCCAACACCTTCTCCCTCATTGCTGTTGCCTTTGGTGAGGCAATGGCAGTTCGGGAAGTTGGGGTCTTTGCCACTCTTTGCTTTTCGCTCTTTTCTTCTGCTTCTCCCCCCTTCTTACTTGCCATCTCTGCTCCAGCGTGAGCTCTCCATGGGCCATGGTCCCTTCGGGGTGTTCACCTTTGGGGGTGTCTCTTGCTTCCTGAAAGGGATGCTGTGTGTTGTGCTGTCCTGCCTTTCCACTGCAAAACACTCACTCTGGGCTCAAACTCTTTCAGACATGAGTTAGTGAGGAAACAGTTTTCATTAAGGGAACTGGGAACCCTGCAATTTTTGATACCAGTGTGATTACCTCCACGGCTGATTAATCGCTTGCAGCGCTGGTCCCTGCAGGTCCTTGGTGGTGGTATGGCAAAAAAGATGTCAGCCAACATGAACAGGATCCCTCCTCAAGCACTGAATTCCAGCTGGAAGTGAAAATCAGATATATTTAATAATTTTTCTTTCTTATGATAGAAATAAATTTTTATTGTAAAATTCAAGATGCAATATTAATATCTTAATACATTATTTTAGAAATTTATCCCTCAGTGTCTGATTATAGCATTTAATAAAACTAACGGTAGTCAGAGATTGAGGCCCTTGTGATTACAGGCAGATGAATTTCATTCTTGTGGTTGTATAAATAATTGTGAGATGAACGGGGTTGATCAGAATGGAGAAATAATGGGATTTCTTTTACATGCATTCAAATCATAGTTGAGCAGGCTCAGGTGGTGAAGGCGATGCCCTGCTGCAGAGGGAAAAGCTGCTTTTGCTGTGAGAGGGAGGTGTCTGCAGCAGATGTCTTTATAGGCTGGATAATGAGGATAAGACGATCATGTTTCAGAGTAAAATGTCTAGCCTTGGGACCACAGGTTCAGGCTGAAAATATCAGAGGATTTCACAAGGAAGACGGGTTATTGCTGTTTTTGAGGAGAATTCTCATTTGATTGTTTCTCTTTTTTTTTTTTAATAGGGATTCTTTCAACTCTGGGAAACGGGTATGTTATTTTTATGTCCTCAAAGCGAAAAAAGAAGTTGAGACCTGCTGAGATAATGACTGTTAATTTAGCAGTGTGTGATCTGGGCATTTCAGGTAATTCCATGTATTAATTCCACTCATATTTACCATGCCACCATTCTTTCTGGCAGCAGCAAGAATCAGTCCTCAGGAAGTCATGGGGAGCCCAAAATGCCTTTTGCTCTACTATTTACATAGAAGTAAGAGAGAAGGATAGAAAACAACATTCCTGAACAGCTTGATGGAAAGAAATGAAAAGTACGGAGATAAAAAATAAGATTGTATTTATCAATCAGGCAAAACTCCTGTTCACCTCAGCACTGGGCAGGCCTTCAAAGACAGGTCCCATGTGCATTTTCGCACAATAAACCCAAAATAGCTCAGTATTAATGTTGAAGAAAATTATATTTCCTTGCTGTAGGATACAACAGGAGAGATCCAGGTACCTCAAAAATGCATATTTAGCCAAATATGACTGGGGAAGGGCATGAGGAGAAAGAACTGGAAAATGCCAGTGGCCATCAGTCTATCAAAGCTAATAATTTTCTCTCTAGTGACTGTCCTCTTTTATCTCTGGGTCAGAAAAATAAACATTTTTGTCAACCTATAGAGTAAGAGCACCATTAGTGAACTGGAGGGACTTTCATTTCAGCCTCACAGCCTGGATGCCCTGGCATGAGAGAAGGGAGCTTTGGAAAGGTTTACATGAAGTTGCAGAGTCAAAAGCAACTGGAGATCATTGCAGACTTGGAGATCACTCCTTTGGCTCTTGACATGAGTCTCATTCAGCTGCTTATGGCTACATGCGCATGCAGAGGGAGGACTGGACGCCCTTTAGAAAGGATATTTTGGATGGCAGGCAATCCAACGTGTATAAAGGCCTGATGTGATCCAGCTGACCATGACATGTCCCCAGTGCAATACAAATTCCAGTATGTTCCCATGCTCCCAAATTCATCTGTCCCCTATGAGTTTTATAGACCAGGACCCCTGCCCCCAGATCCAGTGCATGCTTTTTCTGCCCTTATCTCTGCCAAATGCTTTTGCATTCATCCAAATGCCTAAAATAGCACTGAACAACACAAAATGATGGCTCCCTGCCTCCCAAAGCTGAAGCTCATTGTGGTCTCACTGCACACAGCCAAGGAGCTGCTCACCCCCTCAACTTCCAGTAATTTTGATGCCTCTTGATGATCTGTAAACATGGTTTTCTGAAGGAGGTACTTCTGAATTCAGCAGAGGAAAGGCGTTAGTATAAATGTCTCTGTTCTGCTACTGCACAAAGTAATTCCAGTGACTTCTTTAGCATATCTGCTATGGAGACACGATTTTCATTTTGCAGCACTTAGAAGTTAAAAAAAAAAAAAAAAAGACCAATTTGTGCCTCTTCTGTGATGCTCCCATCTCCTTTGTGTCCCAGGAGTCTGCCTTATTTTATAAGGCTCATATCTGACTCCAGTGAGAGTCACTCCAATGAGACATAGTATTCAGGAGAATTTCTGTAGCTATATATTTGGAATGTAAACAGATATCTCCTAACCATCTAAGCTGTATGTCCCAACCATATAAACTACAGCTTGTTTGGGAGCCCCTTTAGCATGAGAGCTGCTAGTTTCCCTGTTAAGGCCTGTCATCAACATACCACTTGGTGACCTTGTCTTCCATGGGGATATTAATCTATCTGTGTGTTTAAGTTTTGTAATCACAAATAATTGTGATTGACACACCCACATGTGCTTTTTCTCCCTTCTTTCTCCTTTTTTTTAAAAAATATATTAATGGAAGGTGTTGACTCAAGAAATGTAGTGTTCTGTCTGCTGGACTGATTAGAGTGAAGATGGGACTTTTTCCGCAATCTTTGTATTTCATGCACTTGTCTTAGCATGTTTTTCAAGAACCGGGTTCTGCCATGGCCCTGCTTTGTGTAGATTTCCACAGGGTGGCACCAGCCACTTGTTCAAAACTGCATCAGTCTCATTTCGCACTGATACCAGGCTCTGAGTCCTGTGCTGCTGAAGAGAAATTTGATTTTGTGCAAAGAAATGTTTTGGCCTTTAGAGCTGGCAATGATTTACATGAGTAAAGTTGCTGACTCTTAGCATATATCCTACACCTCGCCATATGTCATGTTTTTCTTGAAACCTTAATCACTGGGGTTAGCTTTTGCTTGAAAAATTAAAGTACATTGCTTCTGCTCAGAGAAAAGCACATAATAGAGACCTGAGCACAACCTTCAGGCTCAGGCAGAATTTTCCTTACAGGCTTAGGCTAAAGGAAAAGAATCCCCAAATACTGTGTTTAAAAATAGGGCTCATTTTGAACTGATTTCAATCATGATGCTTTTGGCACAGAAAATGGAGCAAAGGCCATTTTCTGCAAGATTTTGTTTTGGTAGAAATGCTTTGATTTTCTGTTAAGAATGAAAACAAAATGTTTAGTTTTGCATCAGTTTGTTCTGAAATAGGATATTTTTGGGAACAATCCAAAATATTTTTCTACAGATAACTTAAAATAGAGACTTTTGTCTTGACTTCTACGAGTAGGTTACCTTGTGGCAGTTATAGTTTGTAAGACCATTTTTGCCTTCTTTATAAACCAATTCACTGAACTTCCATGACGTTACAGACAGTGCGGTTCAGCCAGGGAAACTAGCCCAGGGCAGCCAAGGTGCTTTCAGCTCCCTGAGGTGCTCTGGCAACTCCTGTGCCAGAAGGAACACAGTCACAGGAAGGTGGAGTTCAGTATTTAATGTTGTTTGAATGTTGTATTAGAACCATACAGGCCTTGGAGCATTTCAGGTCAGTCTGGTAAGTAGAAATGAAGGATTTGGAAAACATTCTAATGTTCCTAGATTGGAAATTTTTGAGTTTTCTGTTCCATTAAAGTTGATATTTGTTGGTCCAGTTTGAGACAAAAAAAATAAATAAATCAGGAAATGGAAATTTCCAACTAGAAAATTACAATTTCCAAACTTTCTCATTTTCATGACACAGAATATGAATAATGCTAATCTGATTTAAGGTGAGAATGGAGCAACATATGACCTAACTTTACTTCTTCCATAACACACCACCCACTTTTCCAAATGGAGAAATGAGCTAAGGTGCCACTGGGACAGAGTCTCCAAAATAGTTAGGTTATTTCCCTTCCCTTCTGTTTGGGGATGCTTAAAAGTTTTTAATATCTGTGGCCAGGTGACTTCCTGAGAGTCACCAAGGAAAAGTGTGGTATGGACAGGAGCTGAAACCACTTCTGCAGCTCAAGTCCATGCTGTGACCATAGCACCATCTTCCTTTCTAACCTAACACTTTACCAGAGTATGCATCCTACTGTGGGGCCTTGATAGGTTTGCAGATGTCTTCTTTGAAGGCAAATTTCTTTATCCTGTGTTTGAAGATGCTCAACTGATTATAGGGATGTAGCCTAACTAGATCTGTGCCTGTTTCAAACCCAGACTCACCAATCATCCATACTGTTACATAATGGCATGTGTTTGCATGTGAACTTAACATATAGTCTGAAGTTTTCATAATGGGAAGAGCTTCCACATGCTCAGTACCAGACTAGGGGTTTACTTCTGGTTCATGCGGTCTGCTTTAGCACCCGTTTCCAGCCATTCTGTGGGCTTGGCTCATCCTACCACAGCATAGATGCTACGGGATATAGCTACAGCTGTCCTAGGCTTAGTCCTGTGGGTGGAGGACACGCAAGTCATCACATCTGTTGTGCCTGAAGCCCTCTCTCCACATAGCAGAGCATTTTTACTGGTATTGGCTTTGGACAAAGGGGAGAGTTTGCTTTTCTGAAAATGGGTGGTTTTATCAGTGATGGATTTTATCAGTCAACTGACATTCTTCTCTCCTGTTGAAGTTGTAGGAAAACCCTTTAGCATCATTTCCTTCTTTTCTCACCGCTGGGTGTTTGGATGGATGGGCTGTCGCTGGTATGGATGGGCTGGTTTCTTCTTTGGCTGTGGGAGCCTTATTACCATGACAGCTGTCAGCCTGGATAGATACCTAAAAATCTGCCACTTGTCTTATGGTAAGAAAGAAAACTCTATTAAATTACTATAGAAAAACTATATTAAGTATTCTAGTTTTCTAGACTGAAATAATACTTAAGCTCTTCAAAGTGCTAAATATTGAGGGGAATACACAGATAAGAGAAACATATTTGTGTGATCAAAGTAACCCCAAATAAATTTGTATTGCTGGAGGTTTAACCTTCGCTGTTGTTTCTCTGTTGTCTGCTTAAGCCATAGGTTTTAGTAATCATTCATAGATAAATCACTTTGTGTCTATCAAGGCCTATTATCATTAACAGGTGCAAATATTGTACATATTTCAAGGTCTTAAGGACCTTGTTATTCCTTGTTAGGTGTCTAAATTCCTTTAAGGTATGTGGCAAGCTATTTAGAACATCTAAAAGATCTGGATGTGCAATAGGTCATAATGTCATATTGTCTTTCTGATAGGGAGATGGAACCTGAGAGGGTGAAATGAATTTAGCAATGAAAGCTGTTATCACCATATCCATCAATATCTTATATCTCTTGAATATGATGTATTATATGCTTCATTCTTTCAAGTTAAAAGACATCACAGTTTAGAGAAGATGTTTTTCTTGCATTGGAAGGGACTAACTCCCCAACAGAAAACAGGGAATACTCAAGGTAACTTTACATATAAGAAACACCTTGCCCATGTGACTTGAGGGACATACGACAGATTTCATTATAATGACATCTAATATCAATCATTTAATGTTAAGTTAGAAAGAATGTTTGCAGCTAGGAAGCGTAAGTAAGCTGGTCTGCCCATAAGTGAGTATGCTATCAATTAAAAACTGTGATACTATGCTAAGACCTGCTATCATAGATCCTGGCATGTCCGTACTTTTTCCTTATATGTGAGTGCAGGGAAGATCTCCTTAGCTGAGTTTTAAATACACCATTCACATTATGCAGGATTTAAGTTCTTTCCATAAAAGTCTTATCAAAATAATTCAGTGGCAACCCAAATCATAGACAATTTTTCACAGACTTGGTGAGCTGAAGTAAATATTTCATGGGTGGCCGCATTCACACCATGAGCTCTGGTATTTAGTATGACATCTTAGTTCAAGTGAGACGGAACATTTCAAAACCTTTTTTCTCAAAGGCTATCTGATCATGGTTGTCCATACAAAATGATGGAGAGCAATAAATGTATTTAGCATTTTAAGTCCAGGTGGTTAACTTAGTCTTTTTTTTTTGTATAAGGCCCAAATCAGTCATCAGGAACCTGGAGCACTTGACTGTATACCTACACCTTCATTTAGTTCCTAAAGCAGCAACTGTTTTTCAGTTTTGGCTTTTTTTGTCTGGGTTTTTTTGGGTTTTGTTTTCTTGTTTGCTTTTGTTTTTGTAATAGGTTGTTATGATTTGACGATAGTTGTGAAAATAATGTCACTCTCTTAGTACTTACACTGAACTCAGCAAACCACCTTTCTGTCTCTCAGCCATTGTGCTCAAATACATCATTTGTCAGTCAGTGTTCATTCTCCTTCCAGTGATCTGGAAACCTAAAATCAGCTGGGGAAGGGACACTGGTCTCATCCAAATTACAGTTGTTTCTTTGCTTTGGTTTTAAGTCATTCTCAAACCCTGAAGAAAGCTCCTTAATGACAGTGGATGGGGAGTGAAAACAGATGAGAGCTTCCAAGGTGGAAGGAGCTGTTATAATATCATAGTTGGAATTTCTACATAAATTATAGGTTTCAACTTGTTAGTCCTATGTGAATCCAACCTGTTGAACGTAGGTGATGATGGAATGCTTGTAAACTGAAGCTTTTTCTAGATGAATTAGTGTTGTTTGCAAGATGGTCAGAGAGACAATATTCCACTCCAATACTCTAGGCATGCCATTAACATTTAATAAAAAAGATGGACAAGGATACATGAAAACACCTATTATTAATTCTTCTGACAGTACACATGGTGATTTACTGTTCTGGAAAAGAATGACAAGGTAAAAATAAATCTTGGGTATGTTATTTCCTCTGTAAAGCCTTGTCTTTCAGTCCCTTGGGTTAATAATTTATGTTGAGGAGTGTCCTGAGATCAGACTTTAGCCAGTTAATATATGACGGGAGGAATAGGAAATAAAGTAAGTTACATTATACAGCTGCAGCTAGTAAGCCTTCATACTGAATAATGTAAGGCTGAATTAAACACTTAATTCTTCATGTGGGCTGAACCTCCATCTCTTCTGACCACACACTATGAATACGCCTTTACAGGCTACAAAACAATTTTCAAAACTACTACACAAGGTTCCCACGATTGTTGCTGAGCTGGATTGCTTGTGTATGGACTCCTATAGATTGTAAATCATCACAGCCTAAAGTAAAGATCTGAAATAAAGTCGGGTGGAGCCCTCCTTATGACTGTGTATTTCTCTTCATGAGGTACAATGAGGGCTGGGGTGGCTAGCTCAGGGGTCACTATTGACAGCTGGAAAGAGACGAGATGTACCCTACAGAGTTTTTGTCAAACAGCCAAGCAAACTCTTACTGCATGTGTACAATGACATGGTCAATTGTGCCAAATATATATGGACGTGAATTTGTAACTCTTGAATTATCTTCCAGGTACCTGGCTTAAGAGACATCATGCATTTATCTGTCTGGCAATAATCTGGGCCTATGCTACGTTCTGGGCTACGGTGCCTTTTGCTGGTGTGGGGAACTATGCCCCCGAGCCGTTTGGGACCTCCTGCACTCTGGACTGGTGGCTGGCGCAGGCTTCGGTGGCTGGCCAGGCTTTTATTCTGAGTATTCTTTTCTTTTGCCTCTTGTTCCCAACCGCAGTCATTGTGTTTTCCTATGTCAAAATAATTTTAAAAGTCAAATCGTCTACCAAAGAAGTTGCTCACTACGATACCAGGATTCAGAACAGCCACACACTTGAAATGAAGCTGACCAAGGTAGGTAGGAGGATTTAACTCAGTCTGCTCCGTCAGATTGTAAAAGCAGGCTTGGAGAACTTCAACCATATGCTCTCCTATGCTGAGTGATAGAACAATGCTCTGAAGGTGGTTCTTTTAGCTTTCTCTTCCGTTACTGTCAAGATGGGAAAAAGCAGAGAGTTTTGTAGTTAGGTCACTCAAGTGCCTGAGATTGTGATTCGGTCTGAAGCTCTGCCACAGCCTTCATGTGTGACCTTACGCAAGTCACATCATCTCCCTGGGGCTCTGTTTCCCATCATAAAACTCCCTTTGCTTTCAGAAACAGCTGTAAATAGATATTTTAAGGCATTTCAGGTGTCCAGGAATTATAACAGGAAAACAGATAAAAAGCAGATTATTGTAGCAGGGAAATAAAACTTCCAGACAGCTTTCATTCCACTGTTAATGAAGATATAAAACAAAGTAAATCCTTTGATATTGCAATTGTTTTTATGCCAATAATGTATCATTTAGGTTCAGCCATGAGCTGCTGATAAAAATGCACGCAAGTGATAAAATTAATTTGCCATCTCAGACCACGTCCTATCTTCCCTTTCTGAGTGAATCTGTTTTCTTTTTGGCAACGGTGACAGCCATGATCCTTGCTGATACTGGTTATTGTGCCAGGAAATCTCTCAAAATCAAAACTTGTACTGAACAAAATCACACTCCTTAGTTGTAGGAGATTCACCAGCCATGCCGAGCGGGAGAGAAGCAGCATCTTTTGCCTGGCTGCTCAAATTTTATTACATTTTTTGGGAGTTGAACTGAAAGCTATATAATATACAACAATAAGTGACATTATGTCCAAACGTATCAAAGCATCTCATCTAGCTACCTGTATGGTCAGTGCTGCCAATAAAGCTGGGAAAACTGTACTTGCCTTTAAGAAGGGATCCTTCAATGCAGTACCATTTTGTGGTTATTCAGCACCTTTCCTTTGAAGAAGAACGGAAACTTTTGATTTGAGGTTGCAGATTTATTTTTGCCATATTGGAGGGATCATGTAAAACCTCAGTGTGATCTAAGTCAAAACTCTAGTCCCTTCTCTCTTGGGTCTACAGTGGAGAACATGTTGGGATATGTAAAAATATGCCAAATGAGTCTCCATCATAACCCATTTAACTCCACAGACCAGTTTACAATTTATAACAAACAGGCTGTGTTCCAGATCCTCAGCTCACATGCACTGTTTCCTCAGTGGCAGACAACCAAAAAAAAAAGAAAAGCATAAAAAAATGAAATTTCCGTGAAAATAATATTACCATCGGGACCAAAGGCTCCACAGAGGTTTATGCAATATCCAAACCCCTTGTGCTTTCTGATGATTTTTTGTGGAATCCTGCTCATTGCCTTATTCCAAACGAGTGCACATGTATTACTGTCAGTCCGGATGTAGCAATAGCCTGCCAACAGCAGAAGTATAATGGCGTATGTTCTTCAGGAGGTATTATTGCATGGTGTCATAAGAAGCTGTATCAGGCTGTAACTGAGCACAGACAGGCTGGTTCAGGTAAAGTGTGTAAATCATAAATTTTGGCCCTAAACAGTTTTTCTTTAATATTTATGCCAAACATTCCTATGGCTACATTTCCTCCTGTTATAAGGAAGTCCTTTTCTTATTTACCAGGAATGCAACCTAAACGTTTTGTAGAAATTTCCTTTTTAAAGCGCCTAGAGATTCCAATGGAGTACAAATTCTATGCTATGGATTAGGAGAAAGAAAGGTAGACATTGTACTAGCATTCTCACTCTTAATTAAATTCCCAAGAGTTTCAATTCTGGCTTACCCAGGTAAATACAGTCATTTTTTTTTTAATCTGCTGGAGTGGGTATACCCAGGCACTTGACAGCTCATGCCTTACTGAATGACTTTCTGCTTACTTGTTCCATATTTGTCTTGAAAGGTATTCAAATGGTTGGCATTTTTCCAGTGACAGATAGACCATAGACCCCCTCCTGGGTGCAGGCAGAAGGTAAACCTAGTCTGGCAAAACTCTCTTTCCTCCTGTTACCAATGGCCACCCTCATGGCAGGTTACTGGTCCCACTGGTGTTTGGCACCTTCTCTGTGGGATATCAGCACAACCTACAAGAGAGGAAAAAGCCCTGCATTGGATTAGGGTGTTGCAAACTCTTCTTTCTTCTTCTTTTCCTAATTTCCTTTGCTTTTGCCTAGGTGACTGGTACCGGGTGCTACAGAAGAGGGAGCTATAGTAGATATAGACAGGATTATACTCTTCTAAATAAACTTGCCTACAGAGATACTCAGGGTCCCCCGCTCCCACATACCATCAGGACCTACTTTAGTCCTGGAAACTTCTTCAGAGACTTTGATTTTATGAACTTTAATCAGATTTGAAAGGACCCAGAATCTGGAAGACTTGCACTTAATTATTTTTTGGTTTTGTTTTCTCAGTGCATGCTTCTTTCATTCTGGAATGGAAAAGAGACTGGGTTTCTTCTTGAAAATCTGAGGAATATTTGATTGGAAGAGGCTATAGAAGTGAAGAGCTGTGCAAATAAGCAAGAAAACAAACAAACAACAAAGAAAAACCATATAGGAAATGTTTCCAGTTTAACCTGCGTTCATTTCAAAGATCTTGCTAAGATTTTAAAAAACTGTCACAGTTCTGTGTTATATATTATCCTAAGAAAGAGGCTGTATGTTTTTAAAGGGCTCTCCTCCTTAAATAATTTAAATTTGATGTCAAAGAATTTTTATTTTCTGAGATCTCATTTAGTTTCCTCATGTTCAGCCTGACCTTATAACATTTTAAAGGCCTGTGACAGCAGACATTAACTGCTCTGTGTCAGGTGAGAGGAAAACTGGAGCTAGATAAAGAGAAGAGAAATGTGTGACAGATTTTGTTCATATTGTAAATTCGTCTGAAGCGAGTTATCATTTTTCTTTTCCGTTCTGTTGCATGTGCCTTTGCATTCTGCCTAGCTCTGTGCTATCTGTCCAACTATGCTAGACTAACTTCCTTCTCTCTTCTCTTTTCCTCTCACAAGGTGGCAATGTTGATCTGTGCAGGGTTCCTCATTGCCTGGATCCCTTACGCTGTGGTCTCTGTGTGGTCAGCCTTTGGGCAGCAGGATTCAGTTCCCATTCAGTTTTCAGTGGTACCAACTTTGCTTGCAAAGTCAGCAGCCATGTACAACCCAATTATTTACCAGGTCATAGACTGTAAGTTTGCCTGTTGCCGGTCAGGTGGATTGAAGATGCTGCAGAAGAAGAGCTCTTTGAAGAAATCAAGGTAATTTCTTTGAGAAGTAGGATATCTTTAAGTACACAATGTTTCAATAATGTGCCAAAATAAGATCTACCAAGAGTCATAGCCCTTTGAATCTTATTTTTTGGTTTTGACTGTGACCTATTCAGGGTCTTTCTTGCCAGGAAAATTTGTAAAGTGACTCTAGCTGTAAAAAGAGAAGCAAGGAGATGGTTCTTAATTTTAGATCCAGGTGCAACTCCAATGATATAGTTGCAAAAAAGCCCCTTTGGTTTTAACGGGTTTTGGATCAGTCCTGCACTCCTGTTCCTTTTCTTTCATGTCATAAAACGGGTTATCTCCAGAAGGGGTTGGTGACCTCCATTGCCAGTGAAGTAAATGGGAGAGAACTGTGTTACTTCCTTATATAATTAACCTGTTGATATGATGCCACAGAATTAGCAGGGAGAGACAGCAGTTCCTTAATCACGCTGTAGGTACAACTCACACCAAAAAAACCCCAAACCAAACAAATAAAAGTGTAATAAGGTCTCATAAAAAGGCCTCTTTTCTATTTACAACTTGCTGGCAAAATCTGTGCTGACTGCCAGTGGAGTTCCTGGAAACACAAAGTGTGCACTTGGAGGAAAAAATGCTTCTAGTTCTGTCTTCTGCCAGACAAGTATCTTACTTCTGCGGCTGAACAACAATGAGATAATGATAGATGTTATTCTGACAGTGTAGACTGTAAAAGGGCCACAAGTGCCGTACCACACAGAAGTGATTGTGAATCCGTAGAATTCTGGTAATTTGCTTCAAAACCCTAGAACATACGTGCCTCAGTATGTACTTATTAGAGGCATGAAGACCCATTTCATCATTCATATTATTCCCTTACCAATTCCAGCATTTTTTGATGTGTTGTTCAGAGAGTGAGTCAATATCTCCAGCTTCTACAGCTTTCCTTAGCAGATTATTCTGTAATCTTACACTCAGATTTATCACATCTGCAGAACATATGGAATTTATATACGTTGTAAGTGTTTGAGGTGCTGAATTTATAGTTTATCAAAAATTCATCTGCAGTTTTAGGCAAATGGGAGCCAAATCTGAAGCAGCCTTCAGTGAACCTTTGGAGGCTGGATTTATGTCTAACCTTCACGTTATCACTCTGAAGGAGGAAGGAGGTTTTACCTAGTCCCTCATGCAGAATGCAGGTTGGCTTTCCTAGGCCTCTGCAGCGAACAAAATCATCTGGAAAATCACATCCCAGAATTAGGAACTTAATTGTCAGCTTGGTACAAACAGAATGATTGTTGTGCTTTCTCCTTCCCATAGGATGTACACCATATCTGCACACAGGGACTCGACGGCGATGAATGAAACGCAGCTAGAAGTATGAAGGCTCATTTTACATACAGCAAATGAAAACCTGATGACAAACGATCGTACTGTCTCAAGTTCCTCTTTCTGTAAATAAATTAAAACATGATGACAGTTTTAGTTTACTCCCCTGTCCTATGTACAATATAGTTCTTTCCATCCTGACTAAAATAGTGCGATTAGAGCTGGGCAAATATTCTAAGTACTCAGAGGAAGATGAAACAAAGTAGATTCATATATATAAAAATTTTTCATTCACTTCAGAGCCTTTGAAATACTCTTTTTTTTCTTTTTGTTCACCACCCCCCCCCCCCGCACTAACAGAAGTGACAGTTTGGACAATATTTTCCTTCACAGAAAGGGAAGTATTCACAAAGACCAGTTTTAGTCTGCTAAAGCTAATCTCCCTAGATTCCTACTGCAGTCACTGGAGAACTGGAGCATGAGAGGAAGGATGCCTTAGGGGACAAATCAGAGTCAAAGCTTCACTTCTCAAGGCCCTGAATCACCCACTGGAGAAACATTAGCCCACTGATTATCCCTTGTGGATATCTTTTCAACTCATGTGGCTATAAGCTATCTTAAAACCACTTTGACTTCAGCCTTTCAATATTCAGAAATATTGTTTTTTACTCAAGGCAGGATCAGAAGTGCCACACACATACCACAGATGGTATTTGTGACTGAGTGGGGAACGGCATCTTGCTCAAATGCTAGTTTCATTTAAACAATTCAGAATCACGAACGACTTTGTAACAAAAAAGCAGAACCTAAATGAAGTCAGCCCCATACAAGCCAAACCGAGCAAACCAATAGTTTGCACATCTTTTTTACCATTTTCTATCCAAAATTACAATGAAATGTGATGGCAGTAAGCAGACAGGTTTGACTTCTTGAATGGTAACTGGCTTTTTTCACCTTGTGTTTTACTTTTCACCATTTTAATGTGACCACTATTTATTATAAAATGACAAATCCTTCCTGAATCCTAAGCACGAAAACAGATTCAAAACTGGTGAATTCATGAGAAAGGTTATAGCAGAGGTGACAAAGAAGTCTTTCTCAAGTGCAGCTGTATCCAATTTTTAAACACTAAGCCCTGGAAGGATGAGGATTAAGAACAATTTAGGAGAACGAGAGTCCTACTGAAACAAAACTTGTAAGTTCCTAATACTCTCAACAGAAAAAGAACGTGCCTTGAAAAGACCTGCAGAGTAAGGAAGCCAAAATAGTTGCGTTGGATCTGAGCCATAATTATCCCATTCTTGTCTTTCTCTTTTTTGGTTTTACCTTAAGGCAGAGGCATCGTTAAAGACCAAAAACTAGCAGTCCAATATAAGCAGATTAGTAACGCTTAAAATAATGATTTTGATGTTTGTATGTAATTTCTTTGGGAAGAATATAATATAGTATCATTACTATAAAAAAATAAGTTGATCGGAAATCAAAGAGTCTCCCACACAGTTTTGTGTTGACTGTTCATTAAAAAAGAGAAAGTTAGAAGGGTTGAAGTTTTCTTCTGAATTGTTCCTTTAAGGAAAGAAAGCATTTATGAAAGAGTTTCAATTGTTTTCCAGTTTAACATTTAATGGTGTTTTTTGCCATACTGTTATTTCACAATTGTGTTTAACATGTATTCCCTGCCATACTGAACTGAACTTCTTTTGTAGCTGATCTGTAGTGATGTTAATCTTGTTTTCTACGATCATATCATAAAGGTTTAAAGTAAATCTGATGTTTATTGGCATGTCCCAGGACTCCTGTTCTGCAGTGCTATTTTCTCAAATGATATTCAGACAATGTAGCAGAAGTGGAATTTTGTTGAATTTCCTAAGCTGAGTAGAAGAAAGTATTGTTTTCTCCTCTGCAATATTTTAGCTAAAGAAGTTTGAATAAATACTAGGAGAACTCACAGAGGTGCAAGGAGTTGCCATGTTTCCTATACAATGTTTTGTGCTATTTTTTCCCAAGAAGCTGAGTTCTTTCACTTCTTTAGACCTTTCAGTACAAGGCAAGCTTATTTCTTGACTACAGTTGCAAGTTGTGCCCAAGAATTGATCCAGAGCAGAAGGCATCCTTTAGAATATTTGCAGATTTGGTTATGAAGCCATTTTCCTCCTGCTTTTATTCGTTTCTTCATCCAGGCAAACTTTGGTTGGTATCTAAAGGTGTTTATTGTAACTAAGGTCTAATGTAAGGCAGACGTACTGTGGCCCTATAAATGCAGATTAGCTGGAGCAGAGCTGCTGGTAAGACCGGAGGAGTTACCCACAAGTCTGGCCAGATTTCGGTCTAGATCTGTTCACAGTATGTGCATGAATCCTTCCTCTAACTTCAAGTGAGGAAGCATTTCTCTTTACTTTTTAAAACTATGTACTCTCTTCGAATCACTGCTGGGTCATGCCAGAAATGGATACATACTTGTGATAGGGCTGAATTTTATATTCTTAAAGACTGTAAAATATTTTTGGATTTTTCTCTGAGGAATATACTAGATACTTGTGCTATCTAAATCGGTCAGAGGTTTAGCAAACTCTAAATATGAATTTCTAAATTACGATAAAAATGTTTCATATGACTTAAAGATATTTATTTTTCATTTGATGTCATAATTATATTTGTTTGAAGACACAGTTTTACTGCTACTGAATAGTATCTTGCTCTGTAACAAATACTAGAACTCCAATTTGAGCAGGTGTTAGACATGTTTATAGTGAGCATGAGTTCAAGTGAAAGATGTTCTCCTGTATCAAGCAAGAAATAAACAGTCAAGCACACAGTACTGCAATAGAAATGCAGAATCTGAACCTAAGAGCTCATGGATCTCATCGGATTCAATGCTAAAAGAGAACTGGAGCACCTTCTTTGTACATCTGTATAAAGCAGATCATACAATTAGTTTATGTTCCATTTGGGATCACAGTAGTAGAGGAATAAAGGGCCTTATTACGGATTTAAATTTTCAAGTCAACATTGAATAGAATTGAAGCTGTAGCTTGATGGTTCAAAAGGTAATCATTTGCCATTGAGGCTCAGGACAGAATTTTGTTCTCTCCACATGTTGAGTCTGATATTTGATGATTATATAAAACTGAGACGTGTAACCTTGGTCTGAGGAAATCCAAAGATGGTGAATCTTTCACTTTCTCTTCAAGAAATCAAGGGCCACCAAGATGATCAGAGGACTGGGAAGCTGCCATACGAGGATAGGCTGGGAGAACTGGGTTTGTTCAGCCTTGGGAAAAGGAGACTCAGAGGGGATCTCATCCCCATGTACCAGTACTTAAGGGGTAGCTACAAAGAAGATGGAGACTCCCTTTTCACAAGGAGTGACAGGGAGAGGACAAGGGGGAATGGACACAAGTTGCTCTTGGGGAGATTCCGACTGGACACCAGAGGGAAATTTTTCACAGCGAGGACAGTCACCATTGGAATAATCTCCCCAGGGAAGGGGTTGACTCGGCCACGTTGGACGCCTTCAAGAGTCGTCTGGACAGGGAGCTGGGCCACCTTGTCTAGGCTGTGCTCTTCCTAGAAAGGTTGGACTAGATGATCCCTGAGGTCCCTTCCAACCTGGGATTCTGTGATTCTGTGAAATCTTTTAAGTGTTTTGCAAGACTCAAAGTCATGTTGTTTTGTGACCTGAGCTTAGTCAAAGTGCCAAGTAAAACTTACTTAGTGGGCTGAATGAGTAAGGAATACGACTCTTAAGGAAGATTTCTTTATTGCTTTTTCAATATTTCAGCCTCCTTGTTATATTATGAAAGTTCCTTGCTTTATATGTTAACATTAAACAAAATGTTTTTCAATGAAAATAGTGCCATCAAGAATAATAGCTATAAATTAGAATCTTTTGTTATGTATCCTATGTGCACATTCATACCGAGCTGCCAAAAAGCAAAATATTACCTGAATTCACTGTCGGTGGCTTGAATCAAATAATTGACACAGGTTAAGACTCCATTTAGATAATGAGCTGACCTGGACAGTAAGATTGTCTCACTGAGATTAAGCCACTACTCTGTATTTCAAGGTTACAAACAGTGAAATTACACAAAACGTGGATATGGAGAGTTTTAATTTAGGCATTTTCAGTCATAGAAGAAAAATGTCTATAAACATTTTTCTACAGACTTTGAAATCTGTTGACAATGTAGAATTATCAAAATTTACAGTGCTGAAAAGACACTTGAAATAGGGCATTAAGCAAACTTTCATGGTACTAGTTGAAAAAGGTAAAGCACTAAAATTGAAAGTTACGGTTGTGAGCTTTTGGAAGATAGTAGAGAGTATTTGTTCATGCAGGTGAACACATCAGTAGCAAAATTTATTTCTACACTTGTAATAATATTGAAAAACCCAACAAGTGGTTTATTAAAAATGTTCATGGCCTCCAGTGCAAGATCACAGCCAACAAAAGATTTTTGGCTTTGTGGCATCCAAAGGGAAAGAGAACACTCATGTGTCTTCACATGAAACGCATGATTAGTGAATCGACAGGCACAATGTTAATTAATTGGATTCTTTGGTGGAACTTTTCTCTTGGATGACTGTGTATGGACAATATCTTTTCGAGGATGTCCCACCCGCAGTGTGATCTTGGTCATGAGAATAAATCTGAATTGCTCTTAAATGACCAGACACTTAGGTCTTCTGTAATTCTACATTATTAATTTAATGACTGTGTTTCTACCTCTTCTTCCCACCAGGGAACTTTCAGACATGTCAATCTGCATCCCTCAGGAAAGCTGCTTTGAAATCCTTTCACTTACATTTCTCAGCTCAGGATGCTCCCAGATGAGTCTTGCTCTGGATAAGAATCTCTTAATAAATAACATACACCACAACACCAATTTCTCTCCCTCCCCTCTCCCAAGACAGATGGATGATTGGCTGGTTTCCTCCACATCTGCATCTTTCCAAGTTTCACAAGTCTTTGTAGTTCTCCAGCCCCAAGGAAGAACATTTAGCCACCTGAAACAAGAAGACCAGAGTTTCTGAAGAGCTGTTGCTGAGCTTAGAGTGTTGCAATGATACGAAGAGGCCTTTATTATCATCAACGTGTTTACTTATGTTCTTGAGCCGTTGTGCATCCCATGCTGACCTTTCTCTTACTATGTGCTTTGTTTTTCAGGATGGCTTGTATTCCCCTCAATTTGCCATGCAATGCATGCAGTGATAGGGCTATATTTGTAATTGCCCAGCGTGATCTTCGCTTTCCCAGTTATGGCTCTGTTTCACTTTATAGTTGGTGGAGTGGATCTTATAGGTCAGAACAAAATCTTTTTAAATACAAGCCTTTCTTACAGGGTTTCATGCTTTCATTACTTCTGAACTTAAAGAATTCTTCACTAATCAAGTATAATGAGCCTTTATCAGTCACTGACTGTAGTTTTGTGTCTCAAGTGGGCAGAGAAGAAAACCCTGGAAAATTGCCACCTAGTTTGTTAGGGATCTATTCTGAGAGAGACTTTCAGTATTGAATCAGGTAACTGTGCAACATCTAGATGAAAGAGACTAATAAATAGCAAGGGTTTAGTAGGTTTCCTGAGTCAGTAAGCTAGACTGTTGGTCTGTATTTTGGACCTAGCACATAAAGGGAATTTTGGGAACACATCTCTTAATCTTTGTGTAAAATGACAAAGAAATTTGTGAAATATCATGTAAACAGTGCACCAACAACTGACCGTGGCACAGAACATATTTGAGTCATAGATGGTGGAAACAGTGTGTGGAATAATATACATTTTAAATGATGAAAAATGTTTACATTGCATCAAGCATAATCCTAGCTTAGTGAAAATATTAAACATTTAGAAAATAGATATGTGTAGAAAATAGGTCTGCAAATAGAGATGTGAAGGTCTTTTCAGTTTGTATAAGGGGTTACACAGAGGCTTAGCATCCTAAAAACAGGCTGGTGCGAAAGTCTTGCTCTTTCTGCACCAGTCTTGCGAAACATATCAAGAAAGGGATCTTGCCTGCATTTATGGAGGCAATTTGCAACACCTGAAAGTGTTCCTCTGAAACATCTGAACTTCCTTGATCCCGAATAACAAGCCGCTATCCTAGATTCATCAGTGTGTAGAGAACCTGCCTGTCTCCCTGCAGTTCTGGTGCCCAAAGCTAAGGAAAGCTTTAGAGAAAGTGCAACGGGGAAGAAAAAAAAAATAATTACCATGTATAAGCAATGGAAACCAAGAGGAGATGACAGGGTTAAGCTAAGTAACCTAGGAAAGGAAAGGTTTGAGAGTAAATGTTATCAGTCTGTAAATATCTTTAAGGAAATAATAGTGTAAATAAAGAATGGGGATTATTCACAGTCTCAGAAGGTGACAGAATGAGAAATCAAAGCTGGAAGCTAAGGCAGGAAAAGCTGAGATGGGATTTTCTGAGCTGGAGGAACAATCATGCTTTGGAAGAGATCTCAAGGAGAGGAGTTAGGGTGTGATTTACCAGGCATTCAAGAACAGATTAGCTAATTCATCAGCAGAAATAATTTACAACTGGAAATACTGCTAAATGGCCATTTTTAGTCCTGATATCTGATTTTCTGAACAACGTCCTAATTTAAACGTTGGTAGTATCTCACCTTAGGACCTATGTGTATTGCTGCAAATTGAGTGCTGACCTTGCTGTATGGACAGCTAGATTGTATATGCCGAAACCAGGTTCAAAAGACCTGTCATACAGTGAAATTCCCCTTCTAATGAAGTTGTTTCAAAATCCAAAGTTGGTGCAATGCAGTGGCATGTATAGATGCCAAGTTAAACTTTGTTATGAAAGAAGTAGCTTTGTTTTCTCAGTTATTAGATGAGCTTTTCAGAGAGGTGTCATTTTGCAACACTTGGAGTTCAAGCTGAAATGAAGTGCTGTAATTTCTGCCGTAGACAGTTTCTTGGAATAAAATATTTTCAGTTATGCTACTGAGCTTTTGAGAATATGATAATAAATCTGGAATCTTAAAGTGATTAAGTTAAACTATACCAAATAAACACAGGGAAATTACATGTGAAAATCACCTTTAGAAAAACATTTGTTAGTGTCTCGTGATCTGTATTTACATTCTTAGGAATTATATTTCTAACAGAGCTAAATTCACAAGGATATCAATAGACTTTTAGTGATACCAACCCAGAATATCTGAAATTTGTCATCACAAAGCATAGGTGTATTCACTGTATAGCAAGTTATTCCTACTACTGAACCTGTGTCCTATTAAGAAATGACTTCAAGTGTAGATTTTAGTGTATGTGTTATGTTTATGGTTGTATTTATAGTTTCAGTTTGTTGGTTGTGGAATTGTATTCACATTTAATGTCCTGATACTGATCTATGCTTAGTATTGTAGAACAAGAAATCACAGGCACATATTAGCTAGTTTTCTCCTCTATTTAGGGGATCAGAGCCCTTCCTGTTGAAAATAGGTACACACGTCCTCAGAAGTCCATGGTCTACATCTATATCCTGTTTCTAATGTAAAAAAGGGTCTTGTGTTTCCTATTTGTCTTGCATGTTTTCTACTACAGTGGCCTTACCAGCTTCGCTGCAGTTGCACCTGGTTTACAGCACCTGCAACAGAGGGTCTGGGTCCATAGGGAAGAAGGAGAGTAGGCAGGGGCTGGTGTGTTCTCTCACTTAGAGATGAGACAAACCAGGAGCAACCCCACTGAAATCAGGGGACTGGCCATGCTCTGAAACTGTGATAGAATTAAAAGGAGAAACTGCCTTTTCAGCTTTATGGAAGCAGGCTGGACCCAAGAAGTGGTAGATGTATTGACCACTTTCTCAGCTCTGACTTAGATAACTAGACCTTGAGCTAAGAGGATCCCTCTTGCTGAGAAGAAGTACTGACTGCAGAAGGGATTTAACTTGGCCAGTAGCATAAAGGTGAGGAAGGCTGAAGGCCACTTTGTTCCTGTCACTGAGCGATTTCAGCTTCCTCCATGTTCTGCTTCATTATATGCTTTTTAAAATGCACTTAACGTTCCCGATGGCCTACTGGACTACACAGCTGAAGTGTCAGTAATAGCATGTTGGTGTTGCAAACAACAGTCAAAGCTGTACACAGCTGTAAGGAGTTAATACAGAACTTTCTAGAATACTTATTACTGCGTTTTTTTTTGTATACTGGAGCTCAAAGTGTCATGGAAGATCTGAGTATGATTATTAATGAACCTCAGAGGTCAGAGCGGTGGGAGAGTTCATAAGCTGCTACAGTCTTGTAACTCACAGTACAAAATTCAATTGTAGTGTCCATAAATGTTTCCAGCGTGTTGTGTGTCAGTGCAACGTCCTGGAACTGCAATCAGCAATGTAAGAGAAAGTTTATGGAGTGAACCTGTAAATAACTGTAAGTTCTCAAGTGGTGTTGCTGAGTTAATATGTTGTTAATATATAACACTGTGTTATGAAACAGTAAAGAACCTAACATACTGGCTGCACTTAACACCAGGGGACACTTTGCTGTCACTCTCAACAGGAGTAACAGATTGGTTATTTTCATTTTTCTCTGTCCTTTTTTATTCCTCTAAACACACAACCAGACTGATGACATCACAGCAGACTTTCTTTTCCACACTTTGTTATCTGAACGCGCTTTCAAATAAAGCAAGAGAATGGATTGATGTTGTTACCTGTTGTTTTGTCTCTGGGTTTTGATTACAAAGTTGCATGTTCTCACATCAAGGCTGCCTTCAGTGCCGTTTCAGTGCGAGCCATAACCCACACGTATCCGTAAAGAGTTTTGCCATGAGTTGAGTGGCCGCAGAAAGAGGGTGAGACCCATTTCAGTATAACGAGAAGCACCCAAAGCCTGAGGATAAGAAGTTTTTTGTCCTTGTCTCTGCCATCCTGATTAAAAGGACTCTCTAAATAAAGATGAAAACACTTTCTCCACTTCTTTTCCCCTCTGCCCCCATGATCCCAAAAGGCAGCCGGCAGCTCTGGCCAAGGGATCCTGCAAAGCTTCAGGATGTACCATGGTTTGGGCATCCTGGCCCGGTGGAGTGTTACCTGGACAGGTTTTCAATTTGCTGTTCCCTGAGGGGACATGAAAGTGGGATGCTCTCCTTCTTGGCAGTATCTTTGCTACTTTCTCCTTTGAGACAAGAGAGGGGAGTTGAAAACTGGAACAAGAAGGACAGTTTCTGCTCGTAACAGCCATCGACATTTGGGTCTGGTGTCAGCTTAGATGGGCTGGTAGCTACTGTCCAGGATGAGTTTGTTTATGCAACCTCATAGTAACATCACAGGGAAAAGGCAAAACCGTAGGGGTTCATTAGATGGGATGAAGAGGAAGCGTATGAGGCCGGGGCGCAGTGGGCGGGCAGGCAGGCTCCTGCTGCCACCTCTGCCCACGCAGCACGTCGCTCCTGGGCGCTGCTCAGGGAGTGACAGCTGCAAGGGAGAGCCCAGGAACTCTGCCTGGAGTTGATCGTCCTGCTCTGTGCTCTGCAGCTGGGCTGCCCTGGCTCAGGTACAATGTCCCCACATTTTGTCCTCCCCAGTGTCATGTGGAGGGTGGCTCAGCCTCCACATGAAGGGATGGCGTGAGGAGGGATACAGCAGTGTCTGTGCTACGGCAGGTAGCCCAAAGGGTGCTATGCTCCTCTTGCATACACTGCTCTGAGAAGTGGTCATGCTGTTGGCTTGGCCAGAGCGTGGGAAATGAGCTGGAGCCTCTCTGGATCAACAGCAGTGCTGCATTTGGATTCCCATGGCTTGGAGAGGTTGGTGGGCTGCAGAAGTGGGCAGCCCAGCTGTGGCTAGCAAGGGAAGGAAGTTAGCACTCTTCATCTTCCTTTTCCTGTTCTTTTGACAAAAGGTACACAGTGGAAAACCTTGCCAGGCAGTGGTGGCAGCAGGTAAAGTGATATGGGCAGGCAGAGGCTGCATAGCCCTCGAGAGCTTTCCCTCCTGGACTCATCCTCCCCCCTTCAGCAGTAATCTGTCTGTAAATCCAGCCAGCCAAGGCTCAGAAACTGTAGGAGATTACACCAGCACAAATCTAAATGCTGGGTGGTATTCACTAGATACGGCAGTGTTTCAATCTCATTTTGCTCTGCCTCCACAGTGAGCGCAGCTACAGTCAAACATGAGAAGAGGAACTGTAACTGAAGGGATTGAGCTGGAAAATAGCACCAAGCTGCTGCCTGCACTCCCGCCATGCCACATGTGCACAGCAGCTGCACAGCTCCAAGTGCCCTATCTCAGAGGAAACAGTGGAAGAGGGAAAGACCTGGTGAAGGGCAGCAAAACCCTGTTACAAGACATGGAAAGGCTTCTGTACAATGACCGGTTAAATGGACTCACCTTGGAAGAGGGGGAAGCCTGATGGGATATCGTACAGAGCACAGATAGCACAGAAAGGGTGAAAAGAACAGATTTACAATTTTTTTCATGGCACAGAAGTTGGAAGGCAACAAATGAAATGTCACAGTGTAGAAGAGCAGGCTTGAGGCAAAGGAAAGGACATGTGCTGTCCTAGCAGCACATCACTAAGTGGTGGGGGGGCACTCACCCTGCAACAGAATTTGGGCCGCTGTCCGATTGCGCAGAGGTGCTCTGTGATCTCACAAAGGCAAAGGTACAAAGTGACTTTTCTGTAGGAGCTGCAGGAGCTCTTCCTGGCAGGGTCTGGTCCCACAGAGGTGACATAAAGCATGACAAAGCGTTCAAGGACGCTTGAACAGACTTGCTTTAATGGACCTGGGGAGGGGTGCTCCTCCCCACATCGTATGGGTCCACCGAAACAGAGCCCTGCTCTTTGATTTCATTGATGCAGGTTTAGAGCCAATGACAGGTATTTCAAAGCACTGAAGAAGGTGTTTTGTCTTTCTCTGAAGGTCGTACTTATAAATGGCATAAAAATAGTTCTCTGAGTGAATCAGGGGTTATTTCTATTAGCTTTCTTCAAAGCCAGAATAAAAGTACAGAGTTTTTTCCCCTTTATTTCATAGCTGTTACTATGTTATACTGAAAAAGAAACAACAGCTTTTGTAAAAAGAATTATGAGAAAAAAATTATTTTTAGATCAGTAGGAAAACTATAAGATCAGAGAGAGCACCGTAACAGATGCACGCTCCATGGAGATTTGAAGATTAGTGAGCAGCTTTCTGCTTATGGTAAGCTTTTTCTGTAGTGGAAGCTGAAAATAAAAGAAGAATTTAATCAGGATTTAAAAAAAGAAGAGATTCTGGTGCATGTAAAACTTGTGTGTAGATGTTAAAACAACCAGGGTTTGCAGGTAGCAGTCAAACGGGGGTCTGAATCTCCATACAAAATATTGGTTTCACTGCTGTATTTCAACAACACTGTTGTTTTTGTAAGGCTCGCTCTTTATCCGAGTTTGATTTTCAGGAATAAAATATTGTGAACTATGAGTACTTCTATGACATGGTGCTGGAGCAACCCTAGATCTCACAGGGTCAGTGTTTTGGGCCAACCCAGAGTTTTTAAAACATGAGAGCTCTCGCTGCTTGGCAGTAGCTGCAGTCCCCAGGGATGCAGGGCTGTGGTATGTGGGAATATGGTCAAGCCAGAAATAGGCTCAAAAAATTGTTGTGTAACAAGAAAACAAGTTTATATGAACCCATCTTTAGTTTTGCTGACATTTCCTCAGGGGTCCAGTAGGTAGCAAGGATGGTGGAGTGGTGAAGGCAAGTAATCTTTTAGGGACATAATGTTTTAAAAAGACAGATATTCACCTTGCGGAAGGCAGTCCCCTTTAGGATATTTCAGGGTGGTCACCACAATTTAAGTTTTGGTTTAGTTTTTTTTTTCCCCAATGACTTCACTTTGCTTTTAACTGTTAAATAGAACAACAACAAAGTCAGAAAGGGAGATGACTCAATTGGACGAAGTTTGAAGTGGTTCGCTCATGGATCCCGTTCATCTGGAGTATTACTTTTCATAGCTTGACTCTTCTGATTTTGATTTTGTGCTGATAGATAGGGAGAAATTCTGATTCCTGCTATGCTGGCTATCAATAACTTTTCAGAATTTATTTCTTCTTAAAATATTTGGGAGTATGCTGCTGTGTTTCCACTTATCTTGATGTTTTGTGGAAAATGGTGCGCATAATATTTCCTCTTGGAATAGTGGGTACTTGATTTTAAAAAAAAATCTAAAACCATGTAAAACAAATGACACATATTTACCTATCAGAAGGAAAGCTGTGATGGACTTAAAGGCTACATACATCCAGTGGCAGTCAAATGTCAGGCTTTAGTAAAATTCTGCTCTCTGCCTAAACTCCTCACCTACGTACCAATTGTAATAATGATATTTTTCCCATTTTTCCATTGTGACCTTTGAAAGCTTTTCTTGAGATCCAGAATAGCAAGTGGATGATGAAGGTTCAAGTCCCTCTCCCCTCCCATCGGGAAAAGGGATTTTAATCAGGGTATGCTGTATTTCATGCGGTACCTGCCTGTACAGTTAGTTACTCTATTTTTCTCTGCCCCAATAGCCAAAGTGGCTATTGAAGAAGGGCACTTCTGAAGACTGAGAAGTAGAAACAGACACTCAGATCCATATCTTTCCCATAAATATTTTTACTTTCTCCTCATCAATCTAGAGATGACCTTCAAGCATCAAGGATTCTTGTCCAAGGAATTAGGCTGTAACCTTGAAAGAACTACTCAAAAACCATGTGCAAACTTTTTTTGATATGGATGAGAGTCTCAATTTCTACTTCTCTGAATGTCATCTTCACTGAATTCACTGTGACCAGTATCTTAAACTATGAAATCAGCCCTTGCTAAAATTATTTCCTAGGACAATGTCTTGATTACCATGGTGAAAGAAAAGTCTTTTAGCAAGAGATTAATTCATTTAAATAGAGATGAATCTTGCAATACTTAGAATTTTTCCTGAAATAATTCTGTGGGTTTTGAAATCCCTTACTGGAGTGCTTGGAAAAAAAATATTTAGGGTTTTGTAAGAATCAGTAGCTACAGGACGGAGTTTTTTGTCTGTCTCAGGAACCAACATGAATTACTCTATATGAAGATGAAAATCAGAATTAGAAAAAGGAGAAAATGATGCTCTAGCTGAAAGAAGTTTGCTGTTCTGTAATAAACATGCAGTAAGGCAGATGTGGGGATAATGGAAAAATAAAAGTTTTCTTTTTGAAGACTTATTCATGTTTATTCAATGGAAGTGGAATAAAGGATAAAGTCATCATGAATGATGCAGAGATAAAATTGCCAGGTTTAAATAAGACAGAGTTTGAAGTTGAAGCTTTGAAGTTTTCTATTCCTGTTCTGTTCTCATCCAATGCATTGTCTTCCAGAAGTTGGAAAATATGCACTGAATTTTAGTCATATGGAGTTTTGCATGGAAATTGGTTAGCTTTAGTGCTCTAACACATCACAGTCATCTTTCAGCAGGCAGTCAGCCTGTAGCATTTTGAAAAGAGAGTAAGAAAATGGTGATGACAACTTCCATGGTGTATTGAACTGGACTTGAGTGACAAGCAGGTGCTTATCCACTGATCATGCCAAGCTCTCCCTCTTCACGGTCTACCACTGGGACACTGGTGCCTGTGCAGGACCTGCACACTCACCATCTGCCTCTTTTCTACTGATACACCAGTCCTGTGGCATAACATGAACAGAGAAACCTCAAAGTACAGAACATGATTACAAGCATAATATCGGATATACTTTGACCGAACTCTGCTGAGCAGAAACAGAAGTATACCACGCTGGCTTTAAACCTGTTTTGTACTTCCCATGTGCATGGCTTGACGGGTGGGACATCTTCATGGCCATGCTAACCCTTCCAAGGTCACAACGACTCTGAAAGGCAGGCAAGCAAAAATATGTGCAGCACACTAATATTCTGGCTGCACTCCAACACCCCCATTTTTTGGTTGGCTGCCATTGTCTCCATCTCATGAGGGAACTGCTTCTACCCCAAATGTTTCTCTCAGCTCCAGTGTCAGTTTGACTCTTTTGCGTTGCTAGATTGGACAATAGTCCATTGGCTATGCCATTAGGTAACTATGCACTTTCTTATCACTCTTTCCTCTTCCATTTGTACAAAGAGATTGGGTTAAGAAAAACAACCCTACAGGGATGGTCCTGGGATTAGACCAGAAAGGGCCGTATGGCACTAAGGCAAAGTATAGCATAATGAAAGTCATGTTCAGTATCGTAAACCTCATGCACTTTTGGTGCATAGCCAGAGCCTGTTGCTCCCAGAGCTTTTGCTTCAAGATCTGAAGGAACAGAAGCAAGAAATCAGCCTGCGGTGCTATTTATAGAAAAGCTGTATCTCACCAAGGAATGACAGCAAGGGAAAAGTTTTCACCTGAATGGCTGAACAGAAAGAGACATCATCAAGTAACAGATTTGTTTCCATATAGATAGGCATATAGGGACTTATATTAAACACTGTCAAAGCCCTGCTGGGAATATATCCTCAGCCTGCCATGTTTATTACTGCTAACATCAATGACAGGGATGCTTTCAGGGATGCATTAAGCTCTGCTATTTGAAACAGAGATCCACCATTCTGTGGAAATACAATGGACCTGTAACTGAGGTTAAGAAAAAGGCTTTTGAAGAAAAAGGGTTTAGTGGACAGGCAACAAATCATTTGGGTTTGGCATGACGAATACCCTCTACGGAGGGTCCGTGGAGATAAGAAGAGAAGCCATAAATTCTTGTAGTCAACCATGGCCTTTCCAGAAGGTTTTGTTTTGTTCTTCTCTACCTACACTTTCATCTTTCCCTTCTCTGCAAAATTCTCTCAGTCCTCATTTCCTGCAATGTTTCATTAATTTTCTTATTCTCTGTGCAGACACAAGACAGGATAATGTTTTTATTACATTATAGTCTCATTTTTAAAATGTTATTGTCAACCTGGTTTTTGTAGAATAGTTATGTTTTGCTTAAATATTGCAAGCCTGTTTATATCAGTAAGTAGCATTTTTTTGGCTTGGGTAAATGCTGGAACATATACCAATGGGGAAAAAATGCTTCAGACAAATAAAAAGTGACAGTGGATATCTTAGGAAGAGCTGTTTATTAGGATTTAAGTCTTGAAGGCTTCCAAAAAGAAAGAAAAAAGAAGGTGGTGTAATTCATCTTCAAAGAGATCAGTTTACTGTATTTGCTTACCTCCATGTAAAGCTCCTTCGCTTGTTAAAGGATGACAACTGGCTGAGAATAAAGCAGAGGGGAAGCTAGGGAAGGACAGGGTGTTTTTCTGTTTTCGTATACCAAACAAGCGTAGTGCTTGTCAAGTTCAAGGTCAAGTTCAGCAGAAGGTAGGAGTGCGTGACACCTCCAACGGCTCTGTATTAATAAAAGGGCCATACCTGGCAAAGCAGTGTTGCTGGAAGAGAAAATTATGGACTTTCAAGCCTAGGAGAGTGCTTAAGAATGGAAAGTTATTGTCTAGAGAAAAATCTCTTTCCCAGTCACTAATAGATTTCTTTCCCCCTCTGCTGTTAATATGGACCTTGTGTATGCCAGAAGCAAAGGAAGCATCTCTAAACTTAGAGGCATACAACAATGCAGACTGTTCATTCAAACAGATTGATATTCAAGGTACCGTTGTCTAGATGGCATCAAAAGATGAACTAAAATGCCTACATTTAACATGCATGGAATTATTAACATTAGCCTCTTTAGGATACCTGCCCTACTATTGCTAGAAATCTGGGATAAAATCCAAATGAAGTGATGTCAGTTCCCAGTAGATGTTTTCAAGGTTTCCCTGAACACGCCATTTCTGCTCCCAGAGCTTTTGCTGCAATTCCCATAAAGCCAGAGTAAGTCTCTAATGCCATTTGGGGCTGTGTATCAGCTCCTTTCAGAGCTGGATCCCCTATTGACAGAGGAGACTGCGTGCATGCGTCCTGGGGACAGCCACCCTTCTTCAGCAGGTCTGAGCTGCCCCTTCTCTGCGGTGTGGGGAGATACGAAGACACCCCAGCAGGTTACACAGCAGCAGCTGCTGCTAACTTTAATATAGGGTGGCAGTGAGCAGCTTTTTCAGCAGCAGCTGAGCACTCTTCCTCCATCCTAGAGCAAATTCACTGTAATTACTGTATCCAATTACTGAGTCTGGCAGACGTTGCAGAGGAGACTTGGTTTACAGTATATAAACAGAGAACATCATTAATAATAAATAAATAAATAATAGGATACAATCTGTTTTAAGCACTGATCTTGATTAAGCTTTGAAACAAATTATGGAGGGAATGGGTGGATTCCTTATTCCTTGATGTCTTTAGTTAAAACCTGAGCGTCTTTAAGAAAAATAGTTTTAGGCAGTCCTGCAAGGAGCAGGGAGTTGGACTTGCTGATCCTTATGGGTGCCTTCCAACTCGAGATATTCTCTGATTCTATGAAAATACGGTTTAATTATATGTGCAAATTATGGGCTGTCGTATAGGAGTAACTGGGTGACACACAATGGTGGTGATATGGAAGAGGACAAAGGCAAATGGCCTGGCTGTGGTCCTCACCTTAACCTAATGAGCAAATGGGGTGTTGAAGGACTGATGGACATACTTGACCATCTCTTGGAGGGCAACTGACCACAGTTTGCACAATGGCACATGAGTTTGGCACACGAGTTTTATCAAAAAACAGCTTCTCATTTTGAGCTCAGTCTTTCTAAGCCACTCAGTCTTTTTCATTGATCAGTTAGTGGCGTCAGAACAATAGAAGGACAAACCAAACAGTCCATTCGGTTCATCAAGTCATTTCCTTGCACAGCACTTGGGCAAGAAAAACTGTTTTTTTTCTGCAAGCAGTATAAACAAATGAAAATATGGCTCTGTCGTCTACTGGCTGGTGTGACCTAAGAAGGAGACAGGGCACTGCCTGGGTACAGACATACTGCTCCTCTCTGAAAGCATGCTGACATCCCATTGCACCTGGGGGAACAAGATTCCTCATGGCATCAAGTCCTCTGTGCTTTATATTCAGCACTTGAAATTCTAGGGGTAACCTGAAAATGCCCTGTGTGTGTGAATTTTATATGTGGAAAACCTGTTTTTGCTACAGGGTATCAAGAAGGGAAATGCAGCTTTTAAATGATTTTTGCTAGAAGTAGTCATGAGAAAGCCTAAAAGTTTCAGAAACTGGGGATTATGATTAGGAACACATGAGGTTTGCTGCCTTCTGCTGTAACTCAGTATTTCAGGCAAATAAAAAAAATCTGGAAATTAGTTAGGCAGGAAAAGCCTCTTAAAAACAGTAACAATAAAACTAATGATACAAATAGAGCAAAGTAATTAGCTGGAAAATCCAAATGCATACAGATCAGGTCAGCTGAATGGAATATAACCTAGCATGCAGCAGGAATTAGATAAAGAAATTCCTGGGGCCATGCACATTATTTCAGAGAGACAGCGAGGCAGAGAATTTACCACAAAGCTTAAGAGAAGACAAGGGAATAGCATTTTTCGACGAGTAGGCGTGATGATTTCCATGGGGTAACCTCACTTCTGCCTGTAGCAATGTAAAAAACAAAAAGGAAAATAACCAAGAGCAAGCACTTGGATCCCATTTTTCATGATGTGTAATACCTGGTTCCTCAAACAGAAGTGTTGATGGATGGCGATTGTTCAAAATGTTTTTTTTTTTCTTTCCAGTTGTTTTCTGCTACTGAGTTTAATAAATCATCATTGTTCATTACCACTTCTTTTGTGCAAATGACAGTTCTTGAATTTAACTTGTTGATGTGACTATCCAACAACTACTATGTTCATATAGCCTTCAGCTTCGGTTTTACCGATGCAGCAATTGCAAATGTGTGGTCTGTCTAGAATGTCAGATTGCGGTAAATATTTATTTTCAGTAATTATACTTCTCACAAAAGATCTAAGCTTTCTGTCTGAAACTACCAGATCCTGGAAAGCAACAGCTGATTACCATGCCCAGGCCTAACCTAGGACCTTCTTCCAATTATTATGGAGGAAAACTGGGAGTGTAAGACATGAAGAATATGAATTGCTTGTTGGTTTCTTGAATTTGTATTCAGTAATATAGGCAGTTGGACTAGATGATCATTGTAGGTCCCTTCCAACTGCAGCATTCTATTCTATTCTATTCTATTCTATTCTATTCTATTCTATTCTATTCTATTCTATTCTATTCTATTCTATTTAGTCAAGACGACTTCTAGCAGGCAGTTTGAGTATGAACATTTACCCTAATAACAATTAAAAATTATACTAGGTGAGATATCAAACTTACCAGTATTACTGTGCGATGTTTTAGCTAGCACAGTTGTTTAATTGCCTGTCATGATAGGATAGACAAGGAATTTGGGGGAAAGAGGTTTGTCAGGTCTGAGGTAGAAGTAGATAATATCTGGAATATGGCAATGCTGGCTTGATTGGAATGATAATTTAGGACTGAATTAAAAAAAACCCTTTGGTTTTGGCGGGTTTTGCACAGGCAGTTTTAAAATCAGCCCAGTTTCTAATGCCAGACACCGACTGCATTGTCAGAGGAAGGTGAATGGGTTTCATCTGTAACCCTGGATTTCAGATAATATGTACTTTTCAACCTACATATTTAGCATTAAAAAGGAAGACAGCCTCTGACTAAATTACGCTTTTAGTAAGAACCTGGAAAGGCCAATTAAAAAAGAAAAGGGGAAGAAAATAAAAGAAAAGAACTAATTCTTTCAGGCTGCTGAACACACTTTACTTTGTTTCCTTTTCCTTTGTGTTGGTAGTATTCCCTTTAGAAATTCCCAAGGGGCATGTGATTTGAAGACACACACACTGCCTTTTTGTTGCAAGCTAATACATGGGATACACCCAGACTGACCCAGCAATGGGATAAAAGGAAATTTTCCATTCCATTACCCTTAATCCTGTCTCTTTAAAAGGTAGTACCTTTGACAATGCGCCAAATGTAGCACATAATGAACCTTATGAATCACAGACATTGTTCCTCTGGGGTAAAGGCACAGTACAAAGGTTATTGTATATATTAACCACTTCAGTGATTCAGGTCTTAATTATGAAGAAGACGACTTAAATGGCCACTGTGGTGGGTTGACCCTGGCTGGACGCCAGGTGCCCACCAAAGCCACTCTATCACTCCCCTCCTCAGCTGCATAGGGGAAAGAAAATAGAACGAAAAGTTTGTGGGGCAAGATAAGGACAGGGAGAGATCACTCACCAATTACCGTCATGGGCAAAACAGACTCAACATGGGGAAAACTGATGTAATTTATTACAAATCAAATCAGAGTGGGATAATGAGAAATAAAACCTAAATCTTAAAACCCTGTACTCCCACCCCTCCTTTCTTCCCGGGCTCAACTTCACTCCCGATTTCTCTACGTCCTCCCTCCAGTGGCACACGAGGGCAGGGAATGTGGGTTGGGGTCAGTTCATCACACGTTGTTTCTGCTGCTCCTTCCTCCTCAGGGGGAGGACTCCTCACATTCTTCCCCTGATCCAGCATGGAGTCCCTCCCATGGGAGACAGCTCTCCATGAACTTCTCCGACATGAGACCTTCCCATGGGCTACAGTTCCTCACAAACTGCTCCAGCGTGGGTCCATTCCACGGGGTGCAGCCCTTCAGGAACAGGCTACTCCAGCGTGGGTCCCCCACGGGGTCACAAGTGCTGCGAGCCAACCTGCTCCAGCGTGGGCCCCTTTCTCCACAGGTCCACAGGTCCTGCCAGGAGCCTGCTCCAGCACAGGCTTCCCACAAGGTCACAGCCTCCTTCAGGCACATCCACCTGCTCTGGCATGGGGTCCTCCACAGGCTGCAGGCGGATATCTGCTCCACCGCTAACCTCCATGGGCTGCAGAGGCACAGCCTGCCTCACCATGGCCTTCACCACGGGCTGCAGGGGGATCTCTGCTCCGGCGCCTGGAGCACGTCCTACTGCTTCTTCTTCACTGACCTTGGTGTCTGCAGGGTTGTTTCACTCACATATTCTCACTCCTTTCTCCTCATGCTACTGTTCCACTGCAGGAATTTTTTTCCCCCCTTCTTAAATATGTTAACTCCAGAGGCACTACCACCATTGCTGATGGGCTCGGCCTTGGCCAGTGGTGGGTCCATCTTGGAGCCAGCTGTCGTTGGCTCTATTGGACAGAGGGGGAGCTTCTAGCAGCTTCTCACAGCAGCCACCCAGCTACCAAAACCTTGCCATGCAAACCCAGTGCAGTCACTTGGATGTGTGTCTTTTCATATATATATATATATATGAAAGCTCACTGAATCTTCAAGCATCAAAGACACTATACACATGGTAGATCCAGCTCTCTTCTTATCTTCCTAGTAAAGCCAATGAGAATTTAACACCAAACTCAATAAAAGCAAAGACGAGCCTAGGAGAAGAACCTTACCATGGCCATCTCTAAAGCTGATTCAGTTGAGAACAAATAGCTGCATATGGCTGTGCATTAACCTACAGTGATGCTTTATTATGTTTCTCCTCACTTGATTGTGCCATGAAGAAGATGACTGCCCTGGTATGGTCTTTGGAGCTCTGTTTTCCTTACCATGTGACATGTATGCCAATGGATCATCTGCGAGAGATCTCAGAACACTTTAGTCCTGAAAAAGCACTTTGTGTACAGTATCAGAAGAGAGTGCAGAAAAGATTTGTGTATTAGGTCTGTCTGATATGGAGTTAATTTTCCCCATATCAGCTTTCATAGTGCTGTGCTTTCTATTGGTAGCTAAATAGGCACTGATAACACACCAGTGTTTTGGATACTGCTGAGCAGTGCTCACACAACATCAAGGACAGGCTAGATTGATGGGCTAAGGTCAGCTGCATGAGGTCTAACAAGGCCAAGTGCCGGGTCCTGCACTTCGGTCACAACAACCCCAGGCAACGCTACAGGCTTGGGGAGGAGTGGCTGGAAAGTGCCTGGCGGGGAAGGCCCTGGGGGTGCTGGCTGACAGCCGGCTGGGCATGAGCCAGCAGTGCCCAGGTGGCCAAGGAGGCCACCAGCCCCCGGGCTTGTGTCAGCACTGGTGTGGCCAGCAGGAGCCGGGCAGGGATGGGGCCCCTGTGCTCAGCACTGGGGAGGCCCCACCTCGAATGCTGGGCTCAGGTTTGGGCCCCTCGGGACAAGAAGGCCCTGGAGGGGCTGGAGCGTGTCCAGAGAAGGGCAGCGGGGCTGGGGCAGGGTCTGGAGCACAAGCGTGCTGGGGGGCGGCTGAGGGAGCTGGGGGTGTTTAGCCTGTAGAAGAGGAGGCTGAGGGGAGACCTTATCACTCTGCAAATATCTGAAAGGAGGTTGTAGTGAGGGGGGGTTTGGTCTCTTCTCCCAGGTCATTAGTGATAGGACAAGAGGAAATGTCATCAAGCTGCATCAGGGGAGGTTTAGATTGGATATTGGGAAAAATTTATTTACTGAAGGAGTGGTCAGACATTGGAAAAGGCTGCCAAGAGAGATGGTGGAGTCACCATCCCTGGAAGTGTTCAAAAGAAGCGCAGACATGGCTCTTCGGGACATTGTTTAGGAGACATGGTAGTGTTGGGTTGACAGTTGGACTTTTCCTTCTTATTTTTCTTCCCTAAAATACAAACCAACACTTAGAAATGTCTTTTTCTTTCTTCATTTTTTTTTCATTTAATAGCTATTAAATCTTTTCCATGGGAAATAAAAATAGAAGAAGCCTTCCCTAATAATGTAAAAATCTCTTCCTGTTCCCCACAAAGGCTTGTTGATGCAGGTATATACTTTGTATATGTATATAATGCCTTATATATAGCATTGTGAATAATCACAGAAGATAAGGAAGGAAAGTTACAGATTTCTGACACACAGTGCCCAATTCTTGAGGCAGAAAATCTCCATCTGTACTACAACTAAATAATGTCAAGGTCCATTCTATGGTACAGAAGTCAACTGGCACAATCTGGACAGATCTATTGTATTAAAATAAGGTATTAAAATATAAAACCATAGGACTGTAGACTAATTTAGCTTGGAAGAGGAAGATGACCTCTGGAGGTCAGGTAATCCAAACCCCTTCTCAAAGAGGGTTATCTTCAAGATCACTTGGGTTTCAGAGGTGTTGTGGTTTAGCCAGCAACTCAGCCCCACACAGCCGCTCGCTCACTCCCCCACCACTGGGATGGGGGAGAGAATCAGAAGGGTAAAGCTCATGGGTCGGGATAAGAACAGTTTAATAATTAAAATAAAACAATAATAACAACAACAATAGTAATGTAATGAAAAGGGGAATAACGAGAGAGGTGATACCTGGGGCAGGGGAAGGGGGAATGAATAACCGAAACCAACAGCCCGTGACACAGCCACACACCAACCTGAGCCACAACCACCCCCACCCACCCCCAACTGCCCCTGTTAATATACTGGTCATGGCATCACATGGTATGGAATGAACATCCCATTGGCCTGTTGGGGTCAGCTGTCTCGGCTGTGGCCCTGCCCATCCTGGCCTTTTGCCCACGTGGCAGAGCATGGAAAGATGGAAAGGTCCCTGACTACTACAGGCACTACAGTGAAGAGAATTAACTTTATCCCAGCCAAAACCAGTAAAAGAGGGCAGTTCAATGCCCAGCTGAGTTTGAGTATCTCCAAGGATGGTAATTCCATGATCTCTCCGACAACTGTTTCAATGTTTAACTAACCTTATGGTGAAATTTTTTTCCTTGTTTCTCATCAAAATTTCCCTTGTAGAATTTTGTGCCCACTGTGACTTGTTCTTTCTTTGTGCACCTCTAAGAAAACTCTGGCTTTATCTTTTTTCCTTAACCCTAATCAGGCTGTGGAAGTCTGCTATGAGATCTTATCTTCTCTCTGGTGACCAACGCCAGGACCCGAAGGAATGGCAGGGAGATGTGCCAGGGGAGGGTTAGGCTGGGCATTAGGAAAAGGTTCTTCCCCCAGAGGGTGGTGGAGCCCTGGAACAGGCTCCCCAGGGAGGCATCACGGCACCAGCCTGGCGATATTGAAGAAGCACTTGGACACGGCCCTCAGAGACATGGTGTGAATTTGGGGTTGTCCTGTGCAGGGACAGGAGTTAGACTTGATCATCCTTGTGGGTCCCTTCCAGCTCAGGACATTCTATGATTCAATGATTCTATGATCTGCCCCACAGCTTTCTTCTCAGTAGCCTGGACAAACCCTGCTCCCACAACCTATCTGCGTATGTCATATACGTCTCCAGCCCCCCGACCATCTTAGTGACCCTCAGCTGGAATCTCCCCAGTTTGACAAGTTTATATGGTATAAGGCAGGTGTCATGGTGTAGCCCAAGCTGGCAACTAAGCCCCACACAGCCGCTCACTCACTACACCCTGGTGGGATGGGGGTAAGAATCAGAAGGGTAAAAGTGAGAAAACTCATGGGTTGAGATAAAGACAGTTTAATAGGTAAAGCAAAATAGTAATAGTAATAGCAATAATAACAATTCCAATAATAAAATAATGAAAAGGAGAAGCAAAAGCTATGCATGCAAGCAAAGCAAAACAAGGAATCCATTCACCCCCTCCCCCCCCATGGGCAGGCAGGTGTTCAGCCATCCCCAGGAAAGCAGGGCTCCATCACGCGTAACGGTGACTTGGGAAGCCAAACACCATCACTCCCAATGTCCCCCCCTTCCTTCCTTCTTCCCCCAGCTTTATACACTGAGCATGATGTCATATGGCATGGAATATCCTTTGGGTCAGTTGTGGTCAGCTGTCCCAGCTGCATCCCCTCCCCTCCCAGTTTCTTATGCCCCAAGCAGAGCATGGGAAGCTGAAAAAGTCCTTGACTAGTATAGAGGCTACTTAAAGAAGCTTAGCCGCTACTTAACAACAACTAAAACATCGATGTGCCATCAGCACTATTCTCATACCAAATCCAAAATGCAAGACTATACCAGCTACAGTGAAGAAAATTAACTGTATCCCAGCCAAAACCAGGGCAGGGGTGAGGGATATAACTGGACACTACATTGCAAAATTTGGGCCAAAACCATGCCAAAGACTGCTCTAACAGGTTATTAATGTAGACAACCAGGTTCTGGTGGTTTGGCCTGGCCCTGGCATTAGTATGACGATATAGGACTGATGAAACCAAAAAAAGCAATGGTTATAGCAGGAGTGTTATTAGAATAAAGACTCCCTCAATGAGAAGTGTTTTGTATTGGACAGAGTGGCCATTTGCCAAAGAGTTAGTATAGCACAGCTTTTGTATTGCATTATTTACAGCTTCATCCACAGTTTTGCAGACTGTGTTCAGCTGTGTTCACTACAGAAAGAAGAGGAACTCAGAGCCAGAACTGGTCAAGCATCCACACCTCTGCTCCATAAAAAGTACTTTGCAGGTAAACTTAAACTTTTAAAATGAAATGTCAAGGTTTTGAGCTATTTTAAGAATGGACAGTTCAGAGAAGAACAAATTTGGACAATTATGTCCTGAAATGGCAGTTGAGATGCATCATGGTTTTGTCCTTCATTGTGGCTAGAAGCCTGAGCCCACCTTATGCATCCCATCATGCACAGCCATGTAACTTTCATGATGCAAATCATTCAGGCAATGGGCTCTGCTACTACAGAGACAAAAAGTGAAAATAATTTTCAATCAGAGTTTGGCTCACTGCAGAATGTCAGAAAGTCTGATCCCAGGTTAAAAAAAGGTATGTGCAGATTTTTCTGGTGAATAGAAAGCTTGTGGAATTCAACTTGGGGATGGTTTATATGAAAAACGGTAGGTAAATAATAACCAGATTGCTCTGGTTTATCATCTGTGCAGCTCTGCATATTGGGCCACAAGGAAAATGTTGTCTTAGCGAATTAAAAAACCAACAATCTAGAAAGAAGATTTGTCTTCAGAGGAAAAGGTGGAATAAATGGAAAAATTGACACATAAATAAAAAACAGAAACAAAGAAATGAAGGTGCTAAGTTAGATTTCTTGTTCTTCTTGATGTGGAGCTGTTTTTCAGGGTGGAATCATGGGTAAGCATACTCCCAGGGGACAAGTGGTGTTTTCTGTCCTAAAAACTTATTTTTGTAAACACTTAACATAAAATATTGTTGGCTGATTTATCAGTCACCTGCACACTTCAGTACAGAGGATGCTTTGTTTGTGCCTAACAAATGCAAAGAGCTCTCTGCTCTTTGGGCTGCCTGTTTAAAATGTAAATATGAAGACATATGTTTGCTTTTGTTTTTGACCTTTCTTGGTAGCTTCTGCAGCTGATGAATCTAAAATGACAAGAGGCTTTCTTCCCAGCTGATATTTCTGCTAAAACTTTGGCTAATTGTAAAACATGAAGGAAAACAGAGGAGCTGGCTGTAAAATTGCTGCACTCAGTAACCTCAATATTGGCCATTGATGTCAAAACAGGATGATCGATTCCTGGAACAAAGATTTAAAGACCCACTAGAGAAGAATCTGAATTTTTAATGGTGTAGAAAGCTATTTCTTACTAATTCAGGACTATTCTACTACATATACCAGGAGGAGACTGCATATCTTGATTAAAAATACATACTTATACATAATGTATAGAGGGAAAACATGGATTTTAGGATCATTTGGAGATCCCAGAGATTTTAGTTATCAGGGGAAAGCTGTGCTGAGCAACCTCATTGAAGAAGCTTCTCATTTGTAACCCTTATTACTGAAGACCGTGTGATCTGGTTTACTAAAACCAAATGCTTTGTATCAACTTTTCTCTGCATTTACTAATACTGACATTAATAAATGCAGAACACAGAACACCATATAGGAAGAGTATCCCATTTTTGAAGAACATTTCTATAAGTGTATCAGCTGGCAGGGGAGTCTGAGCAGTGGCTGCATTCCTCTAGTTAGCCCCTTGGCCTTATGTCCATCCCAGATAACTAAAGAAAAAACAGGATTGTAACCACTGCAAAATCCTTCCTCATTTACTGTGATCTAAAATCTGACCCTGTTCAGATACTTTTCCCCCCAGTTAAATAGACTAGACGGGAACCAGTTCACTTGACTTAGGGATAAACTTAGGGGGTTCATTGCACCTAACTTAACAGGAGGGCCTCATCTCCATATTCGTACTCCTATCTGGGTGTCTACATGTATGGAGGTACATTAGAGATTAACTTCACCCTAGAATAGACACACCAGTCAAGGTGCAGCTGCCTAAGAAGAGAACTCATCCCAGCCTTTAAGAATGTCTCCTCTTCCCCACAGACAAAAGTCTTCTGGCTGGAGATGACACAGAGATCCCAGTAAAAATTCTCACCTTTATTCCTAATCTCTAGACAAAAAATAATCAAAGAAAATTGATGGACTTTTCTCACAACACTGATCTGTCTGAGGTGAAAGCAAAGGCAAGAACAAGAAACAAGCAGAATAGGAAGTACTGAAGCCTAAATAACATAAAAATCGTTTAAATAATTCTGATTTTCTAATGTAATCTCACATTTTAGGGCTGCTGTAAGTACCTTGTAGGTATCAATTTGGAAAGGAAGTCAACATTGCAGCTGCCATAAACTGTGGCCCAGAAAATATGTTATGACCACTGCTCAGTTATGCTTTTACAGAGGTGAGGGATAGTAGGCTTTCCGAAGTGGGGTTAATGGACTATTTGAGCCTGCAAAGAGCTACCTTTTGCATTAGGGCAATATTCGTGTTTCAAAGATGAAGCAAACAACAGAGCATAGAGGAAGGGAAAGTGAAACAAAAAATAGACACTGTGACTAACCTTTCTCTGAAAGAACAAAAATGCAAGTGCATCAAAGACATTTAAAATATATAGGTGCTTTCTGAAAACTACATTTCGATGTCAGGAGTCGTAAGAGTGGCATGAGAGTTTTCTATACCTGTGAAAGGGAAGAAAGGAATAAGATTTTTTCTTTTATTAACATGATTCCACCAAAAGAGGCTGAATTTGTGATATGGGTTGTTAATGCCAGAGCATTAGATCTGCTTATAAGAGGAGACACAATAAAAGCATGCATAGTAATGAATGATTTAGGGGTAGCAAAAGAGAACTCTCCAGCACAAGGCTAATGAGATTGTCAATGAAATCAAGTAGTGGCAAATTTTACACTCTGGAATAGGATTTTTTTTTTAGATGATTAATGGTCAGTGGAATTCATGCTTTCAGCAGTACTATGTGGGCCATAGTGACCTTCAAAGAGGGACTGAGTGATTTCAAGGATAACAAGAACAGCAAGAAAAATTCTAATAAATAAGAACAAAAAAGCACCTTTGTTAGAGGTTTTGAATCTTGTCTTGCAGACGTTTAATTTCTCTTTAAATAAGAGATCAGAATATATTTTATCATGGAGGTAGTTTGCTGTACTTCAGTGTACTGTGTTTCTGATGTTCTTTATTTTTGGTGGATTTTTTTTTGCCACCTGCTTCTCAGCAGGACACTAGCCCAGAGCGAGCAGTGTCATGCCATGGATGGACAGCTCTGGAGCCTGCCTTAATGTATTGAGCCCCAGTCCGGTGCTAAAGTGCTCCAAAGCGTTACTTTGTAGTGTATTTTCTCATTCTTTTTGTCCCTTCCATACAGTTCCCATATTTTTAAAAGACTTTCTAAAAGAATAATTGCCACTGAGATCTAATCTTCATTGTATGTTCAGGAGTAACGGTCAGCCTATGGCACTTGTTATAACAGCAGATGCTGTAATACTGTGTTACAGATTATTGACATCATAAATTGCAGTGGTGAATTCAAAACTGTTATTGTCCATTGTATCAAACATAGCTAATGAACTTTATATGTTCTTACTTAGCGGGGCTTCACTTTTTAAAAAGAATATAATATTGCATAAGCATATATTTCTGACGATAATACAGAAATTGAAGACATTAATGTTAATAAAGAAATCATGGGGACAGACTTAAAAAGATATGAGGTGGATTTACAGTGTTGTACTTTGGCCTGTGTAGTCAAGGGGTCAACTTGTGATTGGTATTGCACTGTTTATGAAATGGCATTAATCCATAAACCCATTGTGCTAGATGCTGTACTCATCCAGAAAAAAGCCTGCTCAAAGTGCTTATGATCTCAACAGGAGACCAAAGGACAGGGATGAATACAGGCAGGCTAGGAGGAGAAGAATCAGGACAAGCAGGCACCAGAAAGTGGCACATGGCTGTTCAGCGAGAGGGGCCTGTGTTTCCGCACAGCAGCACTCCAGCTAATGCTAAACCTTTTTCATGGGCATCATGCCAGGAATGGTTTCCAAAGTAGAGAGAGGGTGGTAGTTTATCAGATTTCTGGGATGTTCTGCAGAGTTATTCCAAAGGATGTCAAGAGCCCAGAAGAAAACTGCTGATAGATAACAGCGAGTCAAGACTGCCTCTCAAAGCTGGTCTTAGTTTTGGTTGTGTGGACAGGGTGCTAGTACTGCATCATGGAGATAGATGCAAACATGTCTAGACAAGTTTGGAGCCTAAAGTATCTGGACGTACCTATCAGATACTGTGTAAAAGTGGCAGCTGAATTTGTGTTCATAAGTAAGGGGATCAGGAGAGTGGAGGCTATCTTCTCTATAGAAACCTTACACTTGTAGAAACTGCGAGGGCGTACACAGGAAAAACTTACCGTATATGGATTTGCTTTCTTTTAGTCTTTCCATAAATATCTGCCCTGGCCACTTTTTTAGATGGGGTATGTGGTCAGAAGCCACTTTGTTGTAGGCCAGTGCAGCAAACTCATGTCCTTCTGGTGTTGGCAAGAATGTACACAAGTAGATTTTGCCTTAGACAAGAGGTTATTTGTATTGTAGACAGATCATTTTTGGTTTTCTTGGCATTTGAAAGAAGGTAATATGTTGATTTAGGCCTGGTTTAATACCATGCACAGTAAAGAGCTGACCTCATTTAGTACATGGACACACAGATATTATCTGGTTCATGAGAGAAGAAGGAGCCCCTGGAGAGGAGCCAGGAACAGAACTCTAGGATTTTTTGGTTGACCATTTATGTCTTAGCAAGATAATGCACAGTGAATATCCTTACTTCCTTTCAGTGAAGGCAGATGATATTTTCTTACTGATTTATATCAACGTGATGGAAAAAGTTTAATTTTTCTTAACTTATGGGTGCAATGTCTTTGAGGAGGAATGGCAGGACAATTAAAAAGATATTTTTCACATTCAAATGGATGGAAAATCTAAGCCCAGAATTTTTGAGAGTTGGGGGGGAAAAGAAGATTGAGAGATAAAAATGCCATTATCCTTCTGTGCATGTTTCTTGCCTCAGCAAGTTCAAAATCTGATACTTAATTACATTTAACTTATCACATGCAGATAATATTTACCTCTGAAGAGGATGAGAAGATGTGGAAAGAAAGACACCAGATGCTAATTCTGTATGTGTAACTGATTACATCTTCTGAAATCAAGGTCCAGAGAAGATTTTACTTTGGATGTTAACAGGAGAACAAAATTAGTATTAATATTTCTTCTCTTCATTTTGTTGAGATCCATCCTTGCATCATATTTTTGCCCTTTTCTTGCAGGTCTGACAAAGAACTTCTGCTCATTAGTTCTGGACAGCCTCAAGACTCCAAAGTCCTAAGGCTACAATTTATTCAGCAAACCCCTTCACCACAATGTCTATGAGGATTTTTGATGCTTAAATCCAAGAGGATCTGATTATACCAGACACCTTGTTCCCACATAGTAATTGGTGAGCATTCATTCTGTCTTGGTGGAGTTAACAAGTCCCTCCCATAAGAGTTAAGCTTATGTGGAATGTATGTGTTTTGGGTAGGACTTGGTAAGGAATTTCCCCTCACTCATAGAAATCCAGAGCCTGGATTCATCTCATCTCATGCAGAGCAAGAATTCAAGCACTTAAGCTAGAAACCTTCTCTCTCTAGTCTCTCTGGGTATCAGTGGAGAGAGATAAGCATAGGATAATTGTCATACATCAATGTAAAAATGATGTAACGCCCCTGGCACAGCTATGCTGCTTTCAGAACCGTGGGCACATGCACCTAAAAATGGGTAGGCTAAATTTGAAATTAATGCCAGGTTAAGCATTCAGAGAGATGACCCTCTATCTGTTTTGTACACATGCACTGACAATCATTTTCAGTCCCCAGACATTTGAATGGCTCTACACAAAGGAATGAAATGCATTGACACGGGACTTTGCAAATGCAGCTCGACCTTTTTATTTCACATGGCTGTCCCCCACAGACAGAAAATACATGCACACTTATTTTCTTTATTTGACAAATCTTTAATTAGAAAATCCATCTTTTCTTTATTATAAAATTTCACAGGCTGATAAATCTCGGTAGGTTATAGAGAGAATATTTTTTCTATGAACCTATTATAAAAGTTAAAATAACTAACAGCATTCATCAGATTATCTCTCCCCCCTACTATGTTACCTATTACAAAAAAAGCCTAAAGTCATCAACTTTTATTTAAAAATCATAGATGTATATTGCAGCCTTTTATGACTTGAAGGGATGATATTAATATTTGATGATTTATTAATCATTTTCTGTGACTCTGGCAGGAGTAGAAATGGAGAAGGCTTGGATCTAAACCCATACACGGAATTTTATTGTTCTGAACTCGGCAAAACAACAATCTGCAGGGGAGCACATAGTCAAATTTAATGATTATAACACTGTCTTCTTAAAAAGAAAAATCCAAGTGTTAGCATTAAAACATTAAATCAATTACACAGCAAAGCTTGCACTTTTACATACAGTTCTTGTACCAGAGTGCTGCTGGCGTTGTGCTGGTGCGTTGTGCTGTCTATGAGGTGTGGGCATGCCTATGAACCAGGACTCTCCAGCTGAATTTCGTAGGGCTTCCACTCACATGCCATGAGACTGGCCTGAAGAGACTTTGACTAGAGGTACAAGGCAGTTATCTGGACATTTTTACAGGCCTGCATTAAATGACATGATCACTATTAAACTTAACCATGCACTGACACACAGGGTACCTGAAAAAAGCCCAACGTTTGTTTAGTGTATGTTTACAAAGCCGCTGCTTCCCTGGAAATAGGTGTCCAAGCGATGAAATGACATCTCATGTGAAAAATGAATATACAGTATCTACATTAACTTATGCTCCTCATTAAAATTATGAACAGGTTATCATTCATACCTAATTAATAGAACAGAGCCTAAAGTCTGGGATTTTTTATCTATTTTGCATAGTCCATTTAATACCCAGTATTTTCTTGCTTGCATGATTAGTGTCTAAAAGAAACAGTTAAATAAATACACAGTCATTTACATAATGTCACAGTTTATTTAGAGCATTTTGAAGCTGAAATGATGAAAAGAGGACTGGGTAAATTACTTGGCAAACTGTGCATACTTTATTACTACTCTGAGTAAGTATATTGCACTGTCTAAAATACTCACTGTTAAATTACCAACTTTTAGACACTGTTGAGATAATTTTTTTTGTGATTTTGCTCCCCCTCCTACACCCAAGCTACAAATAAATATACAGTTTTAAGTCTGGATTTTAATGGAAGCCCTGCTGAAAAGAATTAATTTTTGTCACCCCAAGGCCAGGATCAACAATGGATATAGCAATAATTCTTCTTTTCTTGTTAGATACTTCATTGCTGATGCCTCTGTACGTATCTGTACCTCTTCTGAGCTGCATTTGTCAACACATTCTCAGATTTGTCTCTCAGCAGGCTTGTTCCAAAGCCCGCTGATGCTCATAAAAATATTCTTCTTGTTGCTAAGCTTCAGGCAGGTCTCATATGTGCCTTATCCTGATATTTGTTGTTTTTCTGCTACTCCCTGGGAATAAGTTTTGCTAGATATTTGGCTGTACCCATTGTTCTGTGTGTTGGCCGACATCCTCAGAGGAGATGTACTCCAAAAAAATTGCTTCAGAATCACAGAGGACTTATTCACCTCACCTCTGCAATGTCAACACCTGTGCCTGAACTAGACCTCCCAAGCTTCCTTCCTCATCAACAGAAAGAAGTAGGCACTTTTAGGGCACACTTTATTTCTCCTGGCTTTTTTTCACCTTCATTATGATACAATGGATTGTGCCCAGGAAATGCCTACCTCTGTCTCCTGGCCAAACACGGACTCTACAAATGTCCTTATTTGGGTCAGAAGAATCCCAGGCTCTCATGCTGGAGTCTTGGTTCTCATGTTTCAAACATGAAATTGAAGAGTTTTGAGTTCAGAAGGTAACTTCATGTAATACATGCAACACAGTCTCCCTTCCTAATTTATGTCCTGAAATTCAAAAAGAACAAGGAAAGGTCAAAATAAAATAGATCAGAAAACATGGCATTATCTCCTCATTGTCCTGAAAATATCATTAGAAACTGAATGGATATTGGAAAAGATTTGGACTCAAAATATAAGATTGATGGAAGTGTAGAGCAGTCTATGGTTGCTTATATTTCAGTCCAGTAATATCAATAATTTTGGAAATAGCCCACCCTTGTCCCCCCTGTAGCTGATGCAAAACCCTGCTGAAGTCAAGGGAGTATTTCCAACAGTTTCAGGAGGCTGTGGAGCAGTCCTCAGTGCAAGCGAGTGAAATACTAATTGTGACGCAAGGAGCAAATGTGGGAGCCTGCATCTGGAAGGTCTCAAGTCTTAAAAACCGTCAGGTAACTCATCCTCTCATAAGCTTTTGCAGGAGTCAACCATTTGATGTTCACATATTGTAGCGATGGTCATGTCATGAAAGCATGCATAGAGCCTCACAAGCAGCTGTTCAGCGAGCACTAGACACACTGCCCTTACGAGAGCATAATCTAAATGATTTCACTAAAACACTGGACATTTCAACGCTCAGCGGTAACTAATATTGCAAAATGCTGGAGCGCCAAAACAAAAAGCTACGAGTTCCTCCTTTGTTGCATGCGCTGCATTCTCTTTGAATGATGCATGAGACGTCACGCTTTGCAATGCATGTGCTGAGAAAGCAGAACCGTTTGCTGATTCGTACTGTAAATTTTCATTCTCGTGGAACATGAACTAATCTCTGGGTCATGAGCTAGTAGAATCTATCATTTGATTACAAACAGCTGTCCAAATATATATACACATATAAAGTAAATGAATCATTTATTTACACTTGGCAATAAAACATGAGGTCGTTCACCCATTATTTATCCCTGCAGTGGAAAACAAGAATAGGGATGCAAAATTTCACTGAAATTTTTCTTTCTTGTGCTGTACAACACTATGTTCTGAAATAAAATCCCCAGCATGCCTCCTTCCTTAAATTTTGATCCAGCATAATCAGCAAAACTGCTGCATAGTTGGGAAAACGCATGGTGCTCCTTGCCCAGGCTTTCAGGCACAGAAGAAACGGTGCCTTGTTCCTTTATTTTTACTATCATATTTTTTCACTTTTTCTGCTGAGCGTAGTCTAATTCCACTTGTCACAAGAGAAAAACTAAGACAATTATGAAAGTAAAAGGGAGATGTGAGGGCTCTTCTTTTTCTTGCCACAAAAAATCAGCTGTAAATCTGTTAACTTATATTTTACCAGTACTAGAGACATATCACGTAAGTAGTACAGTGTGGGAGATTTCATGGGCAGCTATTACCAGCACTGTTTCATTATTTCTTCTGCCTCACTCTGTGTGTCTTTATCCATCTGCCCTCCCCAGGGCTGTAGCTGCCTTGGTGCAATCTTCAGGTTTTTGTTTCAAGGCAACCTAATCAGTGGAGCCCTATGGGCTCTGCTGTGCAACTAATGGATCAGCACAAACCAGTTTCTAGTCTTTGGAAACTGTTGTTTTATCAGCACTTGCTTTTCTTGCAAATTGGTATTAAAACTTGGATTTTACTGTTACTATTGTCATATAATACATAGTAATTATTTTTTTTTATTCTTAAATCCTGGGTTAGATTTAGAAATATTTCATTTTGGTGTGTTTGAAATGGGATGGAGCATTTTAATATTTCAGCCTCACAACATTTTGTTTCAGTTTGTTGAACTTAGCTTCTTTCAGTTCTTGTCCTTGGGACCTTAAAGGAGAACTGCCTGTCATGGCACACTGCCTCCTCCCAGGCATTATAGTTTCAGCATCCTGACTGGCTCAGAGCTGGGCTACCTCTCACACAATGCCAATGCAAGTCCCTGGGATCCAGTGCTCCTGTGACCCCTTTCTTCAGGGGGACTTATAGATACACCACCTTGGCACTGCATGAGATGCGCCATTTGGCTGGAGAGCTTGACCAATACGTGGTGGAGAAATAGACCTTTGCACAATAACTCTTACAAGGTACTGAATATCATCAGCAAATTGGGCTTAACGCTGAGCTGACGTTGAGGAGGCAGGTACTGGATGTGATTCGGGAAACCTTACCAGCTCTGCTCACGGTTGAAAGCCTCGATGGGAGCAGAAACTCCACTGCTGCCTTGAGAACTTGACCACAGCTCAACCCAGGAGTCTTACCACCTGGGCCCCCGTAGTCAATATTTAATCTTTGTTCAAACTTTACACAGAGAAAACTTCATAGGTTCTGTTTCTGAGTGCATACCTATAAAATACCTATAATAAATGAATAACTTAGCTCTCAGCACCCCTTTCACAAAGAATTGGCCTCGACTGTGTGCAAATATGCATGCACACATTTACACACTCCTTCCAGGGCAAGAGACACTTACACTGCCAGCACATAAATAATTGTATCCTTCTGTGCAGAAACAAGTTTCAACAGCTACCAGAGCAAACCTGCCTTGTCCAGGAGAACCTTGTTTCAGTTAGGCAGAGTATTTATACTTCATTTACAGCTTTGCAAATGCATTCACACAAATATAATACTATGGGCAATGTGCAAAAGCAGAGATGTGTGCGCACTGAGGAGCACATGAATCTTTCAGAGAGGCATAATCTCGCACGGGACAAAGTAATCCGGTGTACTCACTCAGCACAACTTCTTCAAGAAGCTGCTCATGCAGATTAAGGGTCTAAAAATGTCCTCTTATTCTGTTTCTATCTACCCTCCTACTCTGTTGTTATCTACTGCATCTTCCTTCACCTCCTCAAAACACTCTTCACTCTGTTATCTGGCATCTTGTATTTTATCTCTGCTCTGGCTACATCAGGCATTATGTTTCTACGACAGTCAGTCCATCAGTTTTCACAGCAACTAAGATCACATAAAAAGAAAGAAATTTCTGGTATGTTCTTATTCAAAGCCTCAGATCTGTCTCTTCATACACTCTAGAAATTTTTAATTATTTTGTTCCTATTGATGTTAGAGAAATTAATGGTATCTGGACATAATAACGCAAGAGCGATGCATCACGTGGTAAGTTTTTTCTCTGCCGTTCCTGAGGACCCTGTGGATGTATTTATTTTGTCAAGTTTCTTAGGTCCTTGTGGTCTGCACAGTCCCCTCATTTTTCAAAAGTTTTAGTTTATGATGCTGATTATGTCAGAAATGCCTGTAAAAATATATTATTCATAGTGGCTGTTGGTGTAGAACTAGTTTTTCTCTTCCGTCTTCTTCATGTAATTAAAAAGTAGGCTCCTGTCTTGCTTTGCTCTGCTTAAACTGTGTTTCAGGACACAGTGAAAAGTTTACTGTTTCTTGGTTTATTCAGATAAAAGGTATTCAGTGACTTGACATGCTTTATTCTGCTCTTAGTTATGTGGTTTTCAGATTCTGATATCAAACTACAAAACAGAAGTCCGAAGCGCTAATCATATGAGGGTGGAGTTTTGCACCGAATCTTGAACTCTGTGGTGAGTGAAACCAAATCCCTGGGTCCAGGTTGTCTCCACTTGGGAATGACCTACATGACAGTGTGGATGTGGTTTGTTTCTCAGGCAAGCAACGCTAATTTTAAGCTGTAATCCAATGATTACATGGATTAGCACGCTGCATGCTCTTGTCATTAGTGAGATCTCTGAAACAATTCTGATGACCTGAGACATGTCAGGACAGTGCAGGTCACCTGCAGAACAGAAGGGAAGAGAGCAGTGTGCTGCCTGAATATTTAAAAGCCCTCGTTTGTACAGGTTCTCTGCTTTAGGTCACATGGAAGGGGCTTTTGTAAAAAGAATTTAATTCTTTCTCAACTCTGTGTGGTCCTTGTCAGCACTCCATTTACATGCAATTTCCACAGCTGTGTCCTGTCCATTTCCCAAAGCATTTGCATTTTGAGCACTTAAACTGTGATGCAATCCGGATTAAATTTTTGCTTGGACCAATCTTCCAGAGTACAGAATTACTGTTTTTGAGTAGCTGATCATGCAAGTGGGTCAGCTTGGGATAGAGCTCTATATAATGTGACTGGTTTTAGTGAGTGTCTGTCTGGATCTAGGATTGAGCCTTTCTTTCCTGTTAAGTGGTGGTAGAGGGTTGAGACATCAAAGGAATTCTGGCAAGATTTTAAGAAAAAGCCTCTTCACATTGGCTTTACCTACATCAATAGTGGAAACTATACCTTACATTGTTAATAATGAATGATTTTTTAAGACAGTAATGAATTTGTAACTGGCTTTGCTTCCCATTTCCTTCTGCAATGCACTCTTCAAAAGCAGGGAAACTTATTTTGTCTATCTCAGTTTTATTCTAGGCAATTTCACTTTTTTTTTTGCATTCTCCCATTAATGCTAGGGTGGCCAGGATATTCAAGCACATCTAAGGATTTTTAAGTCCTTGAATAGATATCCCTTATGGAGTACAAAGGTGGTGAAAGTACAGGCTCTGAAGAACTGGCCTCTTGAAGCTCTCAGTCTGGGAAGCTCCACTAATGAGGCAATCTCAAAGGTGCTGTACAGCCAAGCTTTTCAAAGACATTAGAATGATAAAAGTACATTTCTGCTAGATATTTAAAAGCTCCTAAGCAGTGAGCCTCAATGGGAGCTAAGCACCATCTTCAGGTATCTCTTAAAAAATCTGCCTCGTTTCCTGACTTTTATAGACATTGGCCACCTTGGGTCATTAGCACTTTATGGAGGTTGCTTATACTTCTGTCAGTGTTCCAAGGGAGTTTCTGTTACATTGGATCTTCTATTTTGGTTCAGACACGTCTATTTTCAGCAAGTCAACACATGAATCACATTTCCATGAACCACCTGTCAAAGGACTGCTTGTTAGAGTTTATGAGCTGGAGATCCCTTACACTTCCATGGTCTAAAGAGAGCTATTCCTCTGGAAATTCCTCAGAGGAATTAAAAATAGAAACTTGGTTAATTGAGAACATAAGTGCGCAGTTATGCTGAGGAAATGAGCTATTTGTAACTGGATGGCCAAGATGACATGGAAAAAATGTGCTGTTTAGAGACCATTGCTGTAAAATGTCCCAATGAAGTATTAAAGAAGTGCCACATATGTCAGGGGGTGAATTAAATGATTGAAAAATGAGAGACCATTCTCTCATATATGTTATTATTAACATACAGAAGTGCACAAAAATCATATGCTACCAAGCTGTCAGTTGTTTCCAATTATATCCTCTTTAAGCTGAGGCTTTTCTATTATAAGCATGTCAGAAAAAAATTATGATGAAGTCACCCTGATTTGTATTCCATACAAGATGATTTGAGGAGAAGTTTTAATATTACAGTGCCTTATAGACAGAAATGGATACCTTTTCATTTAGAAACTTGTCTGTCATCTCTGTGGCTGAACATGGATAGGAAATATGTGCTAGTATAACTGCATTTTTATGATCACAGCTATAATCCTAATTTACAGCAATAGCCAAATCATTGCTGATAGCAGGAAAAAGGATTTCAATGAAAGACTAACTATTTTTCCTATAGATGCAGCACAGTATCTCCCCGATGCAACTCTGATCTGAACTGTCTCTAAATATCAAACCTTGAATTTAGCTTCACTCAGAGCTCTCAGAGGTCAAGCCCTGCTCTCTGTTGACCTAAAAGCCAAGGACAATGCTGTGGTTGAGCCTAACCATTACATTTCACGTGCTGTAAGAGATGCTGTTGGCATTGCCTTTCTTACCCTGAGCCATATTTCATAACCGATCATGCCTCGGGGGAAAGGGAAGAAGAAGGCTGAGGCAGTAAAATGATGTGTGCAGCTCACCTACTGAGCCAGGGAGTTGAAACAACCTATACATCTCCATCTATCACAAACCTGCGACATTATCCAGAGGGTGTGGTGTCTATGTGGGAAGGGGCGACTTGACTGGTTTGGGGTGTTTGAATCTCTGTGTAGGAGGGAAAGACAGATAGGAAGGCTGGAGAAAACACCAGGAAAGTGGAGATATAAGAATAACCATGACTACAGCCAGACTGGGAGTCTGGTTATGAAAAACGCCTATGGAAAACTCCTTGGTTTGAACTGGGGGAAAAAAGGGGACTTCCTGTGAGCCAGAGAAGCTGCTGCCTCTTGCTTGGAGGCAGCATCTTTGCATGCCTCATAGGTGAAAGAGGAGGACACTGAAGAAATAGCTGAATTCTTTATTGAATTGTCCTGCCAACAGAAATGACTGCAACCTCCAAAATTTGGCTAATTGCCAGGAAGGGAAAAAAAAAAAATTAATGCTCTAAAAATAGATCTACTCCTCTCAATTTCTATTAATCTTTTGGTTGGCTGGTGTTAGGCATTATATATGTAGGAAGGGAGTAAGTTTTCCCCTGCCTTCTGCAGTTGTAGATTAAATAATATTCTGAGGGCTGTGGACTCCCTCAGAGAAGCTCTCTTTTAAGATGTGCTCTGAGAAAGTGATTAGGACTGTGAACTTACTGCCATTTGTTGAGTGATATTTGCAAGCACTTTTGAGAGAAAATGCTGCATTATTCTGAATCTCTCTATTCTGAAAATGCTAGAGCCTGGAGAGGTTTCCTAGAATAGCAGTTCTGTGTTGCCACAGGGGCACATTTTATTGAGTAGTCCTAAGGAAGCAGATGCTTAGCAGTATTTTTCAAGGATTTGTTCAAATCCGTTACTGCTGACACCCTTACCTACAAACATAAATATTTATTCCTTAAGTATGACTTTGAGTTGACACAAGAAATCATTGGCTTCCCAAAATCTCATGGCCCTTTGGCACAGAAGGAACTAAAGACAGGTAAAATTTGAGCTAGTCCACACACACTCTCAAGGGATTATATTTTGCCAACTACTTAGAAGAGCAGAACAGAGGCAGAGGGGTATGAACCATATTTATGTTATCTGCAGATAGAAGAAATATGAGCCTGGTGTATATGATCAGTCATAAGCTTCAAATTTACAGTCATAATTACTCAATCATTATCTCTGACATTATTTCCTCGGCAAGAAAACCCCTTAGATACAAATTTTCACGTCTATCTGAAAATCTGGTAAAACATGCTCCAGCATCACATGAACCAAAAAGAAGGCACTTCAACAAATTCTGATTTCCTCTATTTCCTTAACTTTATCATCTGTACCCAGAAACATTTATTCTTCTAACAAGAAGCCAAAAAGAAACAGGAGCATGGTTATGATATAACTGCTTCTTTGCATTGCTAAATTTTATTCTTAGATTTATAGATTTTTTTCCTCAACCAAGAACAAAGCAAATCCCATTTGCAACTGGTCTTTATTGCTGCCTTAGAAGGAATTAAATATGCAGCTACTTACAGTTCAGTAAACTACTCAAATCCTGCATGAAGAAAATGATCAAAGCTCGTAAGCACATGCTTGTCTCCCACAGATGCCAGTGAGATGTGAGCCTGTACTTGAAAAATATGAGCAAAAGTGGGAATATTTATGCTTGTAAAGCTATGCTGGGTTAGAGATACCAGTGTTAGATGTAGAGGATCTGTGTAAAGGTACTAGATCAGTTCTGAAAATGGCATAGTTGTGTTGGTGTGATGTTACTCACATGGTAGCCTTACTTCTGAGCAGCAGTAACCACCTCCAGAGCAGTGCCATGCCGTCAGAGCATTACATCTATTCTTGCAAAGCTGCCTTTTCTTCTCATCATTGCAGCACTGCTCAATGTAGAAATACTCTCTGCGAGGCTATGGGCTTGTACAGACTTTGAATTCAGTAAATATATTCCTTTGCACACTGTAGGATGAGTCTAAGTAAACTATGCTTATAATATTCAGTGCTGTTTCTTCTACATTATGCCCTGATTTGGCTATTTCCAGCTTTGTTAAACTTGGATCAAAGGCCAAGTGTTTGCAGCTAAAGTGATAAGGAGCAAAGCTATTGGCCATGCAGCAAAGAGGATGTGTCAGGACCTTGGCATCAAGTTTTGAGAACTATTAGAAGTTACTTCAGGGAAGCAACAGTGCTGGGAAGCCCCTGAGAGCAACTGCAGGAGCTGTAACGGAGTGTGGGGAAAAGCTGCTCTAAGCTGTGAGACAGCACTGATTGCAAGAAGCAACGACTACGTTGTGAGACTGAGTTCCTCTACCTGCTCCTTCAGCTCAAGGGGCCTGAAGACTTTCCACACTGCATCAATGATCAAGCACTTAAAATGCCATGGATTTGGGAATGGAGGAGCAATTCTGTGAAGAATATGTTACCGTGACTCATTCTTTCCAGCCTCTCAGTACTCAGGTATCCAGTTCTACCAAATCACACAAAGTAAGAGCATCTGTAGGATGAAAGTAAAGGGCTTGTGCTCTTGATCTTGAAGTCAGTATTTTTGTGTTCCTCTGACAGGAATCAGCTGGGTTTCCAATCTCTTCAGCTGAAGAGTAGAAGGGATTGCAATGGTTCCAAATGAAAATCTAGTAGATGCCCAATATCAGCACGAACTTACAAAGTGGATAACATATAGAGATGACTTCCTTGTCTATCATAGCTCAAGAAGCATTATAGGATTTCAAATTAATGTGAAAAAATGTAATCACAAACATGAAATTCCAAAGCTATCGCTCAATGTTTATAATTAGTCTATGGCAAACATCTCTGAATCCTGAAGCAACTACAAAAGGTGAAAATTCTCTCAATTAACAAAGGTGCAGAAAATGTGTGAGACTGGCTCATGGCTGGGAAGGCTCCGATTAACCTGGCCCAGATTGAGGTGATTAGCAGGGCAGCTCCAGTTGTGCAAAGGATGTAAAAACTGCTAGTGTGGTATTAGGTCTTGTATTTTTCCATCCCTGGGCCTGTTCTTCAGTGCTACCTTCAGGCACATCATCTCTTAACCGAAAATCGTTTCCTGAACTGGCTGCAGAAAAACAGATCTGGATCCAGCAAGCCTTGATGATACTCTGCAAACCTTTTCAGATATTAACTGTACAGCAATTTTTCTGCCTGGGTGACAGACAGTCCTGTTCAAGCTCTTGTTCAATACTATTGCAGCGAAGCCTAGACCAAAGGGTCAGTAGAATTACCACACCCTGACTAATAAAAACCAAGAAACCATTTCCTTCCATATAGTCGCACCTTGTGGACACAACACCTCACACTGGGTCTCTGATCATTACATTGCTGCAGCTGAGGAGCTGCTTAGCCCGGATCGATCTTACACTTAGCAAATTCAGTGGCTGCTCCTCATTGGCTGCAGCAAGGGAAGATCACACCACCTCCTTCAGATTCAGACCACAGGAATACTGATCTGTCCTGCTAATCACTGTACAAAACCAGACTGCTGCAATGCCTGTGAGAGCCACAGTTTAATTTAGTTTTAACAGCAATAGCATAATTACTACTGATAATCGGGGCAGCAGGAGTTTCTGCACAAGCCAACCACTCAGTTTCTCAGATATGTTTTGTTTGCATCCCATACTCTAAAACTCAGGTATGTCTGTGTAAGCTACAGTCATATATCTGCGATGCATCTTAGGAAAGAGCATTAAAAAGTTGTATTCCTTTAAAAGACAGAGGGAGATATGCCCATCACCACAACTACAGCATTCCCAAGCAAAATGTAAATTGTAGTTAGAAATCCAAAAGTGATCATGAATGAGATGGGCAAAGTAAAGTATGTCAATTTTTTTTCCTATCTCTAATGCTTCTACATGTACCCACAATCAGCCAGGATATATATAGGTCTGTTCATTGCAGATGGTCAGTTCTTATAGCAGCACCACCGACAATGTTTCTGAAATATTTTGTTTGCTGTGAAAGACTGTGCCAGACCTTTGAATGCAGGACCATATACATGTTTTTGTTGCATGATGACATGGGCTCATAGAAACTTTAGATGCTGACAATGACTGCATCATTTCTCCATATGCTGCCATGAGGATACCACCTGTCTTTCACACTATGCACTGATTTCTGAGGTGCGTGGGAGAGAACCAACAACTCAGAACAGATCTCATTAATTGGTGATGGTTTAACTTTAGTAGGTCCAAAATTATGTATTTATGGTTTTTTCAAAGCCAAATCCATGTTACCTTTTATTGCTCACAATAAGCTGATCTGCATTTACTTTTAGTTTTTTTTTTTTTTCCAAAAATTACAAATAAAAATAACTGGAACTATATCATTATTATTTTTAGAAAAGAACTGGCTAAAGTTCTGGAATGAGAATGGCAGTTTTCATTAAGAATTGAGCAAAGACTAGAAATAAGCTGCTACAGAAGACTAGAATAGAGATTGGAACAACTGTCTTTGTCACTGGAGGGCAGTATAAGTACCAAAATAGCAAAAACTCAGTATCCCCAACTAAGTGACCTTATCTACCAGGACAGTAATTGCTGCTTCTTTATAGTGGCCAACTACAAACAAGAGATCCTGTAGGCAGCAAGTCAGACCTGCCACTGAGAGACAGAAAGGCAGTTTTGTTGTCATCAATTTTTCTTAGCTGTTAAAATTTCCCAGACCAGACCTGGGTTGGGAGAGAAAGAAACTTTCCATGGCCAGAGACCTTCTGGAAGTGAAATTTGTTTGGAAAATTTGTATTGAGCTTTTCTCTAATTTAATAGCAAATATAGTTGGAGAAGCCCTCATCATGTTATGGCTACCACCAACGTGAATGCAGTCCCAAGCCAGGCAAACACTACCCTTGTTTCTTGGAGCTCAGCAGAGTTTAAGGGCTTGGTGAATGAAATGAGACTCTAATTGTTTCATCTGTAACATGCACAGAAATCTTTGTCAATTTTTTGTATGATGTCCTTGGAAACAAAGAGAAGAGGAGGATTTCATGCCGCAGTTCTGGGCTATGTTTTCTTTATCATAGAAATCTATGAAGTTTCTGGGATAGGCATTCCTTAGAAAACAAGGAAAGAAAGAAAGTTAATTCTGTGGGGTACCTCTGTTACTGTGGGTCAAATCTGCATCCTCCTTCATGAAAGTGGAACTAGGACAGGGTCAACACGAGCAGAAATGGCAGCACCTATTTCAGGCCAAGAGAAATAGTGTCGGCTTCCTTTGGTTTCATGCAAAGCCAGAGCCTCTGCTTCATTTATTTTGGCTGGTGGGAACAGCTAGTTGCAAGTAAGACTGTATAAGCAGCTATAATATAATCAAGGAAAATTTTTTTTGTTTTCCCTTCAAATAACTCTGACAGAAGAAGGATGGAGAAAATTGTGTAGCTTACACCAAATCAGTTAAATCAAATAAAAACTGAAAATGGAAGAAAAAGAAACTCTTATGTTAGTAAGTTGGTTGGTTAAACATTTCTGATATGACAGCTTTGCGTCAGACACAGGAACTTGGGGACAAAGTCCTCAATAGGTAAGGAAGTGTGCTTCATTTGCAGCTATACAATTCAGGCTGACTTGTATCAGCTGAGATTCTTGTCTGTACGTGCAGGAATCAGACAAGTTAATTAGCCTGATTTCCAGAAAAGCCTGTGCAATGGACTGACAAGAAGGCATTTGACATGGGACCGGGACACATATGTTACTACAACCGAGTGTCTATTACGTAGGTTGGGGTATTTGGTAGTCCTGATTTCTAGGCAGAAACTTGGTAAATTGTTGTAGTATGACTAGTGATTTGCAGCATGAGCTGTACAATTTTGGTGACAAATAATATTTCAACTGAAGTAATTTCATGACTTTTGGCAATTCAGCTGAACAGCCTCAGTATTATTCTACCAGATTTTTGCACTCAGTATTACCCACGTTTGGCAGTGGAGATGTTTTGCAGCTCAAAGGTGCACTAGAGTTATCACTTCACCATGAGAGATGACAACTAGCCACTTCCCTTTCACCAAGGAGAGTTTCCCCAGCAACAACTAGCAGAGGCAGTTTTCTAGCAGTGTCTTTTTTTCAGTGCTTTTTGGGGCCGCTAGCTGGAAAACTCACCTGAGGAAATGGTGATTGATTTAGAGATGGAAAATAAGTGTATCTGTGGAAGATGGATAGGCCTGTATCCTGGGCCAGGTGTCCTGTCCAGTATGACTGACAAGGTCATGTCCTCTGATCCTGCACCATCCTCTGCTTTTCATTTGAAAGGAAACCTGGTCCATGGGTAAGGACAGAGTCTTAGTCCAGTAGGTTCCCTCTGGAAAGGGTACCGAGTACCAAGACTTCGGGATACAGCCAGAGACTTGAAGGCAAAACCAAAGGTTACCATTTGCACTTGATGGGGGAAATGTGAATGAATGTGAAATACGTGATTTAGTGTGTCCTTCTAAGCTCACTATTTATGTAAGGGCCTGAGAGATGCTCATGCTGGTACCTCCATTATCAAGAGCAACAGAAGTGATAGCACAGAGGCAGGGTCAGATCTTGTAGATGTGGGGCAGCGCGGAGCACAACGTGGGCAGGCCCCATACCTTTGCACTGGGAGGGCATTAAGTGCCAACTCTGCCACTGCGGGAGAGGAGCTGAGAGCTACCACGGTTGTGGAGGGGAGGGGAGAAGCCTCGAAGTGAAAATGGGAGAGAACTTGGTGAGAAAGGAGCTGTTGGCATGAGCAGTTGGTGAAGAAAGGAACTGGGTTATGTCCTATAGAGGCCATCATCTAGTCAGCTCTGTCTTTAAACATTTGGTTGCAGTTATCATAGCTTCAGGGCAGCTGTAAATTGTCTATCTGCCGATAGTCCGTGAGGATCCATATGTCGGCTCAGGGTTGCCAATTCCCTGACTCTGACCAACTCTTCCCAAGCCCTGAAATGCCCTGCACCTCTTGTGAGGAAGGAGATGCCAGCTCCTGGTGCTGCCCAAGGTCTTAGCTCCACATTTCCCCTTAAAAAACCACTCTGTTCATTTCCTCTAAAACTAAATATAAGGGAAGAGGCACCTAACAAAATGGTCCTGTAATATGCATTAACGCTGACTATCTTTCTATTAAAGAAAGGGAAAATTCTACTATTTAAAAGTAATATAGTTTATTGAAGATTTCAGTCTTTCAAAGATATAAGTATTTGGTATAGAATTTCAAGCTTAATAAAAGGCTGTTATACAAATATGGTCATGGTATAATATTGAAAAATATTAACAGTTTTCCGCAACAAGGGAATTTTACGAGGGAGGAAAACCAATATTGACTTATGGTGTTTATTTGTAGCATACTAAAGTTGCCTACACCTGAGAAATTCCAGTAATTAAACACCTAATGCTAAATTCTTTTAAAAAAAATAAATAAAGCAATTCTGCAACTTAAAGGGAGATAAAAAAGCTGACCATTATGGGCTAAAAAATAAGAACAAATATTACACTAAATTACGGTGCAAATGGACATAAATAACAGTTGGAAAAAATGGTCTTAATTTTCCCTACAGTACTTGTTTAATTCAGTATTTTTTGTATTCTCCCTGCAGTGACTCTTGGCTGCTCACAACTGTTGTTTGTAATGCTCCAGTCACCCAGCTGCCATCCTGCATCCGTTGCCCACCACCCCAAAATTATTTATCAACACTTTCATTGCAGTTACAATGAACAGAGATGCCTCAGAGGCATTAGTCTGACCCCGCTTTAGACATGTGCTCTCAGGTGTATGAACTAATTATCCAAGGCTATTCACCAGCTCTGGTAGCTGCCATCAGATGCATGTGAGGGCCCTCATCCTAAAGGGCCCTCATCTGAGTCAGATGAATTGCAGAACCTATTTCTCTCGTTGACGACAGCCTAGGAGGGGATGTCTTTGATATCAGATTTTTACATGTCCCTTTCCATCTGTTCGTGTGCTTCCATAAAGTACAGACATCACAGGGGAAGACTCATTTAATGAAAAGACACTGTCATTAGTCTCTTAAATGCTTATAGTGCCTGCGGGTCTGTTGAGCTCATATTTTAAGGCAAAGTTTTTTAAAAAGCATTATTCTTGTGAGAAGCAGAGATCTAAACCTTTTTAATAAAGTTGAGGAAATGTCTGATTTAAGACCCTCTGTCTCCTTTTCAGGTTAGAATATTTGCTTATCCCAGTCCTCAGGCTGGCAAAGAGTTATGGGCATATCTTTATACACATCCTGATGGCTCCACTGAATCCAGTGTGATTATTCACAACGTTTACAGCTTGGAGGTTGCATCTTTTTTTTGCAGGAGTGAGGACTTGATTTCTTTTCCTGGTGTATGATCAGTGTTCCTTACCAGATGCAGCCCAAGAACATGTATAGCATGATTCTCCACTTCTGCCCCATTCATGTCACCATTCATATTTAATTTAATTAAAAAGCAACAGATGATGCCATGGCAAGTTTTACACTAGGCACAAAGCCAGCTTTGGTTTTTTCTTTTTTTTTTTTTTATTGGCAAAGCTGTCTTATCCATAACAGAGGCATATCCAGCACTTCTCCAGAGTATCACTTGAAAGAAATAATGAATTACATTAAATGAGAAGTTTCATTTTGTCTTTTAAAAATGAGCTTTAACATCATGAAATACTGTATTCTCATTCTGAGTCAAATATCTTCTTGTTATTTTTCCAGAGAAAGTGCTCAGCAAGGCTTTGTTCTTGCCTGAGTGTTGTATGACTGTAACAAATCACTAAAATGTCCCTGAGATGTCTCACATCAGGGAAATTGAAACCCTGAAAAATATATGTTCTTGGCACGATCTTTCTACATATTGTGAAATTGCTACTATAATTGTAGAATTTAGTATGTTATGGGGAAAAGGCCTTTTCTTTTAAGGACTCTTTTTCTGCAAAGCTCATGTTTAACTTGAAGCAGAGAGATAAGTGCATCTTTATTTAGCTCAGTACTTAAACACATGCTTAAATTTAAAGATGTCCTGGTCCATGAGACTTAAGAATTTGATTAAACTAAATAATTTACTTGAGTGCTTTGCCAGATTAAAATCGTCAGAGTAAAATACCAGTATGAATATAGGCTGCATTCGTCTCTGAAGTTATAAATTCGCTAGTAAACTAAGCAATGTCAAGGTTTGCTCTGTGGTCCCGAAGGAGGCTGTCATGGTCTGGCAATGCCCATAATATCAAACTCTCCTGTATTCTAAAAAACGGGTAACTGTAAACAAGCTGTCTGGTGGGAATGGTCCCTGGGCCACGCCAGCACCCAGACCGTGCCTAGGAATCGCTGGGGAAAGAGCTGGCTTTCTGGACCAAAGCTGTGCCAGAGGCTTCCCTAGATATTTAATAATTTTGAAGATTAATTCCAGCACCTGTATCATGCCATAACCTGGAATCACCTCTGAAGGTAACTGCTTCAGTCTTAAGAGGCTGCACGTTAAGTTCTGTGCTTCAACAGGTTTTATCATGCCCAGGACTTAGATCAGGCTTGAAGGTGTTGTTCAGTAGTAGTTTGGTTTCATACACATGGTGCTCTGAGGTAGTGAGGAGAGAACAAGCTAATGTTCAGAGCTAGCTACTGTCACTGTTTAGGCTTTCACAGCTAGATGATCCCTCTCTGCAATTCTCACACAGGTACGATAATTGCAGCCAGACTGGCACCTTGGTCACTCTGCTTTTCCACCTCATGGTGGAAAGCTGATCACCGGGCAGAACTGAATTTTGCAACTACCTCATCTTTTTCTGTAGAGGCAAAATCACATGCCCCACAAATCCTACATATTTAGGATTTGGGTGTACATGATGGGAATGAGGGCCTATGGCTGGATAGGCAGATACTAACACCTCTGCTGTGCGAGATGCTGCAAAATCTCCATTGATATGGAGTTGAAACCAACAGGGTTTCCTCCAAGACAATGTCTGTTTCTGGTAGACAGGATGTTTTTGTAGGTCAGGAATTATCTTCGGTGTGATAAGTGTGAAAAAAGTTCAGTCCTTATTGACAAGAGGAAATAAGATCAAGGACCAGGATTTATCTATTCAAGGAGAATTTTACTCCCTATTCAAATGACATTCCTAGTCAAATTCCCATGTAAAAAAATTATATCCATGACTGAATCTAAAATACTTCATGTCCTATTCTCAAGTGCCTTAATGAAACAAAAGCGATGCTCTTTGTCCTTTACAGAGGAACTCAGTACAACATCCAAGATACAGCTGGGAAACTGAGAAGCAGTCTTAACAGTAGAGGGCTGCCATACTCTCTTACCTTGGGATATATCCCTTCTCCAGCAGAAGCTGTGCTAATCTTTCATGATTTTAGTACATAAGCAGGGTAGACTCTGATATGTGCTTGGGAGAACTGTACAGTTGGTATTGCCAAAATAGTGGTGTTGCAAGTAATGGGGAGGCCATTATCAATCTGTGTTAGAAATACTGCCTGGAGTACTCAGCAGGCGGATGCAGAGGGGTTGAAGTTAAGCAGGACACTGATGAGGTGCCATTAATTTTTCTCTAGTTAAGGCTGTATCAGCATTTCCAGTAGATTACTTGTTTCCAGAGGATTGTATAATTCAGCCTGGAAAATGTGCTTTGAGCAGAAACTTGGCACAAACAGTTTGAAGCAGGGGCAATATTTTCTTTCTAAGGGCATGAAGAAATACCCATTTATTTTTGTTTCTGAGACAGAAAATCAGTGAAAAACTAGGCATTTCTATGATAAAAACATGTTGAAGAAAAGAAATGCCTACAGTAAAAGGAACTAGAAAGAGTAGATGTTTATGAGAGAAAAAGTTCAGAAAAATGGAAATTTAGGCTTAATTATTTTCTGAGTTATCTTACAGACACTCTTCAGTCTGAAGAAAGTTTTTAGTTGTTTGGGTGCTGCTATGAATTAGCTTGCTCTGTACCAGAGTCTGCACTTTGATGCATCCAAGCATCTTCCATTTATTTCAACAGGGTTATGCTCTCAGAGTTTTCAAAAATAAATACGAAAGTTTTGCAGAGGTTGAGAGCACACACAGAAGATTAAAGCACAAAATAAGTTGAGCTGCAAAGGAAAGATAGCCTCAGGGAGTGGGAAAGAGAAACTTTATTTTCTTTAATGAGGAAGCAGGAAGAAAATGAGAATAGGAAAGATGAAGTTCAGAACTGCTTCACATTTACCAGTTTTCAGCAGGATTTTGATTGCCTCTCTGGGCAACAAGGCCAGATCCCTGTGTTTGGCTTGAAAACCCACAACCCACCTCAACCTTGTGGTTAAGCAATGATGTTTCACACTGCTATGGGTAGGACAAGCATCCAAGTTTCACATTGGATCCTTTGCTTTTAAGCCATGAAGGAGGTAGAAACAGTTGGGGAAAAGAAGACCTTGAGAAATGAAAGGAAAAGCTTCCAGAAAATTTTCTTCTACCTGACTGACATGTCAGAAGAAACAGTTGCACCTCTCCAGTGTTGGGCAGGTGAGGTGATGTGTGGGGCTCTGTAGTGAGAAACGGGGATCTCTCAAAAAACACCTCTGAAAAAGTCCCTAAATCCTTCTTGGTCGGAGGTGTATGCCTGTGAGCTGCTGTGATCACTAATTCCATGTTACTGCTGAGCAAATTATGAATGCTGGCACTCAGCACCAGGCAGGTACCTCTACATATCTCCAGGAGGCTGGGGTGTTGCTGCTCGTAAGAAGGCAGAGAACAAACAATGGTGGCATGCAACGCCTGTGCGTGCAGTGTGGTGTGCACCTTTCAGCTCTCATTCACAGCTTCGTCAGGTAAGGAAGCAGTTCTGAATCTCCTCGCCAAGCATGCATGAAACCCAAGGTGGGATCCTTTACTTGCTGTACACGGAAAACAGGTCATGGAGAGGCCCATGCTGAGGTGGGAGAATCTGCACTAGCTTGGTTTAGAGCATTGCTTTATACAAGACTATAATGAAAAGAAGCATTTAGGCAATGGATGAGCTTCTTTACCTGTTCAGCTTCCTTCCCTGTTCAAATGTTTTCTCACTTGTGTAAGATAGTATGGAAGAAGAATCAAAGTTTATCCTGTCTATAATTTGATTACACTATCCTCCAAACAACATGTTTCATTTGGTTTCCACTTCACCTTAATCTTCTGAGATAGCATTAATATAATTTTTTATTTAAAGCCTTGTTGGAGGATACGGTGCCTCTTTGTGAAGTATTCCTTTTCCACAACACTACAACATGTCTCCTGCTCACTAACCGCCTAACTATACTTTCTTTTAGTGTTTCCTAACACATCAAATGAGAGCTTGAGGTACTCAAAAACCTAGTGTTGTAATGAAAAAGAACTTCTTAAAGTTTATAATTACAGAAAAATTAATCAAAGAGACTTAGCATGGTGCTTGCATAAAGACAATAAGCCAAGCTCCTGTCACAGTGAAATATGGAATAACTCAATTTAAATAAATCTTAATTATGGTAGAGTCACTACTCAGTGTGACTTAATTAAGAGTAGAGCAATGAGTGCCTTTCGGGAAAAAAGAACACTGATGACACAACTACTTTACTTCATATTTCTTCCTTTCCCACTTTTTTTTCCTTTCCACTGGAGAAAATTTCAAAACTAGAGTTGTTCAAGTGAACTTGAATAGATATTAGCATAGGCAGGTTACATCCTAAACAGGAATTGTTTGAAGTAAAACGTTGAGAACGATAACCCTGAAGACAATCTCTTTAAATTATGCAAGGTGTCATGCATCCATACTTATCTTAGCCATAAAAAGTATGTTGCTTTGTTAGGCAACAAATGTATGGAACATCAAGTACTAGACTACAGAGGTGAAGGCTTAATTGTAATAAAAAGACAGAGGAATAGATTAATTAAGGTTAAAATAGCTCACATGGGGAAGTGTAAAAGAAAAAATTAGAGATAGAAAATATATCTTCACTGCAGCCTCCTGAATGCACCATGCAACAATGGCTATAGACAGTTATATTGTTCAACAAGCATATCGACAGTGTAAGAGGTTCATTTGTCATTATTTCATTTCCTACCAGACAGAAAGCATGCAAAGCGAGATATATCATGGCAATAAATCTTTTTACTTCAACAGGCTTATCTCAACAATTAATTCAAACCAATATGCTCTGAGGGAATAAAACCAAACCAAATAGGAAATGTAGGGTTCTTGGCAGCTTATGGAGACCATATATGAAACCAGACAGTAAAGGATTATGCACAATATCCCTGGGGACTTAAGGTAACTGGGAGAAAAGTGCATAATGAAGATCCAATACACAGCATGTATTAGAGTGTCAAATTGCTTTTCATGGGCTGTGTGCTTTCTTCAAAGGTACTTATGTAGCTCCAGGTGAGCTGAACAGATGCTGCAGAAAAGGGTAGAACTTATTGAAAAGGATTGAAAGCAAAATAAAAAAAAAGGCAAAGGAATTAAAAAATATGGACTCCCCATCTACGAATGATTCCCGTGTGAACTGAGTTATAGAAGAAAATAATCTTTTTTTTTAGCTTGAGATGAAAGCTTCCCTTGTTCCACAGGGACTGACTTATCTGCAGGAGCAACAGCCTTTCTTGGTGGATCTGGAAAATGGTTGTTAAATAAAATAATATAATTACATCCATGGAAGATCTGGTTTGTTTTCTGCTCCACCCCTGCATTGACGTAGAACTAAAAAAATTCTAGTCCCAGAGTGTAATCTATATATCTCGTGTCTGGTATATACAAGTGCTACTGCGCATGCACAATATTGAGAGAGAAGCTGGTTTGTCATCTCATCAAACTCTAGCTCGTTTGTGTGAGCCCATCTTCAATATTGACATCTGATTTCTTAGCTCACCATTCTCTGCTAGAGGTATTCCAGTGGCAATTTTTAAATTATCTATTCTGTGTAAAAGCCTAATAAGCCAAACATAAAATTTGAGCTGTATTACTCCTGGGATTCATCCCTAAAATAGATGCTCGGGAAGCAAGTTTTAAAGTTTTTTTTCTTTTCTCTTTCACTCGATATTTGGTCATTTCAAGTGGGGTTAATCTCACCAAATCTGGATGAGTCTGCGCTGCCGATTGTGTCTGAACTAAACATGCTGAGTTTCCTTCATCACCAATGGACAGAAATACAAATTTTTAAAGGTTTGATACATTTACTCCTAATGCACAACTTTAAAATGGGCCAGAAGTGTCTGTCCCTCTTCTATGGCCATAAAGGGAGCTCAGATAAAATCATTACATTGTCAATGTCCAAAGCTGGATGAGATGAATCCTGACTTTGATGGCTTTGGAAAACACTACTTTCTTCATTGCAATGCATGACAGAGATCCCTGGGATACATCTAGGCAGTACAAGGGAAGACCAGCAGCTTCCCCTGTGACACCTCTAGAAGCGATACACAAGGGTCACAGTTGTGCTACAATAATCCAGGTTTTGTATGGACAGAGGAGGAAATGTAAGAAGGTATGGAAAGCTTGACATTCATAACTGACTGTTCTAAAAAAGATGGATATTGCACGATGTCTTCAAGATGCAAATCAAGGTCAATAAATACTTCCCAACTAGAGATGCATCCGAGTCATAACCCAACATTAAAATATCCCCCCTGCATCTAAATCTTACTAAACCATTTAGATCTCAGTTTTGCAGCTGGCCCTTGAATATCCTGGATCAAACCAGTAACCCTGATCTAGCTACACCTGAAGTTTAGATCTGGATTCAAACTTTGGAAGCTTTAACTATCTAGAAAGTTTACCTTTCTCTAAAGCCTGTTGTACGCAAAAGGTCCCTTGAACAATCAAGAGCTTTGACCACTCCTAAAACACAGAGGTCATTTTTGGCAAATGGTAATGGCAAAGTACAGAAAGTATAGAGAATAGGCGAAACTGCATTGCTTGGAAACAGAAGCAGTTAATGAACATTAGAACTGGCGTTCAAATGGCTTTTTGTGCTGCAGATGAATTTTCTCTGGCTCTCCCTGACTATGAAACAGGAGAGGTGTGAGAGATGTCACAGAACAAAGAATCAACTTCTTGCAGAGAGCTTTTTAGTGAAACATACGTACACACCCTCATCAGCAAATTCTGCAGGTTTGAGACTGAGTTAACCAGCCACAAATAGACATGTATACACATTTTGGAAGGCAAACAGCTTCCAGACACGTTTTAAAAGTACCCACAAGTAAAACAAACATAAACACTCCATATAGTGATACCTTTACATAGTGTCCTCATGGATACTATATATTCAGGAAGACATTGCGCATTTAGGTGATCCTATACCATACTCCAGAGAGTAGAAAGCAAGCCCTTTTAAAATACTCAAGGGGGAGATGGACATGGCAAGCTCCAGCACAGAACTGGGCCAAGAGCAAACTGAAATGGCTAGACCTATTTTCACCCCTTCTCTTGGGCTACTAAGCTGTATAGTTTACAAAGCAGAGAAATTCATTCATAGTTGTTTACAGTACAATTTCCAGTGTCACATAGTAACTGCAGATTTACTGCACTCTCCCGTGAAATTTCAACTGCCATTACAAAGCTTTATGTTGCAGACAATCAACACTCAAATATTTAGGAGTAATAATAACAAAGACATTTCGCCCTCCCCTCCCCTTTCCACAGGGGACCGATCTGGCTTTTTACAACTAGGGGTTGATTCAGCCCCATGCAAACCTTAACAAGGTTTTTTTTCGTGTGTGGCAAGTATTTGACTGATATTTTGCTTAAAGAAGGGGAAAATCCCACTTCCTGCAGCATATTGCAGGGACCAGCAAACGTATCCCTTCATCCGTTGGACCAAATATATAATGATAGTACTGTGCGGGTGCCCCAGAGCTGACTCAGCTGTTGCATGATCACATAATGCCTGTGATATGCAATCCATCATTACGTTTAAAGTGCCTTCTTGATTAATATTCAGTATTTAATGTCAACACTGAGAAATTAAAAGTCAAAAGTGTTGCACTGCAGGAACTGCAAATACCACTGCAGTGGTAATGGCCTGGGTTAGTTTAGTGAGATCTGTTATTCAAGGGGAATTTCACAATTCAGAAATACCAAAATGTGTGTATGGTATTAATTACCAGCTCTGACCTCTTGGGAAAAAGGTCATGTGTCACATTTAAAGAAACTAAATGTTAAATTTACAAATGGGTATGATTATTTCTTCTTCTATATAAATAGTACCTCTATTCCTCAGCAGTATAGCTTTGCCACCCATATTCGCAATAACACTCTTATTGTGGTGTTACAGGTATACATGGTATACTAGGATTGGGAAGTACTTTGGCTTAGATTGTTTTAAACGTCTACTTCCCAAGTGCATAGGTTTCATCTTAATCAACTTACTCAAGAAAATAAGAAAAAAATACCATGGGATTTTTTTTATCTCTCTTGGTCTTCTTCCCTTTTCTCATCTGAAATGCTGTTTTTTCTTTTCCATGGACAATTTTTTCAAACAAACAAATCTGCCTTTTTCCCTACTGTTTACTTAATGGTAACTCTTTTTTTCACCTTTGCTTCAGTCCTACATATGACAGGTCAAGCAAATTCCCATTAGAGCTACAGCTGAGATTCAGGAACACTTAATGGCCAACAGACTCTTCCCTGGTGGAGGATGAGGATTCAAAGGAAACGTTTGAGATTATTTTTACTTTCATTATTTTTGTTATAAAAAGTTTGCACCTTGATGTGTCATGAATACCCCTTCTTGATCTTCCTTTGCCTTGTCAGACCTGGCCAGCACAAGCAGCTGAGATCTTTGCTCTATTTTCCCTGCATCTCTGTGCAACGCTTTTTTAAAAAGAGAATATACTATTACTTTTTCTAAGCCTTTCAGACTGCTGTAACATGATCAGGATTCTCCTGAATCTCTATGCATTCGATCTCTTCTCGTTCCTTCCTTTTGGCCCGTTTCTTTTTCTTGTGGTGCTTTTTGGAAGGTGGGAAAAAGGTTAGAAAGACGGGCAAAATAACAAAACAGTGCAGAAGTGTGCAACTGCCGGCAAGCAGCAAGCATTTGAACAGTGTGAAGGTCAAGTTTGAAGGCACAAAGAGAAGGGGGACCAACCCAATAAGAAAAGAAGAAACGTTCTGCAAAATGGCTGTCCCATGCTCTTGGAGGGAGTTCTTTATACACTGAGTTCGGGTGTGCTCAGTAGCTAGTACAAATGTATAAAGCAGGGGTGCACAGTGATCTATGGCAAAATTCAAAGTGTAGATAAGGCACAGTATAGAAATGCAATCCATGTCTACATTCCATAAGGTCATCAAGCCAAGGACACCCAGCTCTATCGAGGTGACACTGAGAATTAACCAGAAATTTCCCAGAGGATGGATAACCAGGAAAAAGGTCAATATTAACACCAGCAGGATGCCAAAGCCAGAAATCAGGACAGGCATAGTTACTGATAAACCATAGTGGTCCATGAAAACGAAGGTAGGATTGAACACAATGAACTTGATGCTCTGTATAAGAGAGAGTGGCCTCAGCTTCTCCAACAATTCTACCGCCTCCCTCTGTGTGTTTTCACTAGTCCTGGCCACCAGGTACAAACGAGAAGCAATTATGTTGTTCTCATCTCCAGCTTTGGAGAAAATGATGTCATTTTTGAAGTGCTGGAATTCTGGTTTTTTTAAAAAGGAGCTCTGGAGGATGCTGATAAAGTCACTTTTGTTGGTTGCACTAATGTTACCTACTCGAAGGTATTGGTAATACTGTTCAATCCAGGACACTGTATTGAACCCCTGGCTTAGTGTTTTCAGGTCTTCTTGCACAGTGCCATTCCAGTAGTCCAAAGGTTCGTAAATGTAGAAACCTATCACTGGGCTGTAGTTGCTGAAATACTTTTGCTGTATGAGGGCATAGGAGACGCTTGGAGATTCACTGGCAAGAAGGTTAATAATGTTGGCTCCATCATTAATCTGTAAGCACCCCATAAAGGAGAAAGAGGCATAGATGAGATACAGTATCACCACAAATGGCTTGACATAGATATTGGTAATCCACTCATTGTAATGCTCTCGGAGGAAATGCTGGATAAAGTGATGCTGGTATGGGTTGGTCTCATGATGAGAAGTATGCTGATGGCCATCGTTCATCATGGTCTGGAACCACACAGGTTTCCGGTCCAGGTATTCTGCTGAAGGAATTTTACAGCAGAAGATGCTGTGATAACGGTTCTGCTCCAACTGGCCTGCAAAGACCAGGCAGGAACCAAAAAAGGAGAAGATATAGAAGTAGTTCAACAGGATGGAGACACACATGTTCTGGCAAAAGACTTTTACAGCTTCAATGTTGGTGAAAGGGCTTGCACCCATGCCAAAGGCTATGAAATACAAGGAGCTTGTCATTGTATAGGAGACCATGACATCTGAGTAGGCATCTGCTACTCTGTCCTTAAATGGCAGATTCTCTCTGGTTCGACGCCATCCTGAAAGAAGTTCAAACACTCCTTTGGTTCCATGACCTGAAATGAGAAAACAAAGTATATACACGTCCACATATAAAGGGGATCCTATCATCCTCCAGGCTTTTCATCCTCCAGCAGGCAAAAAATTTGTCAGCTAAGCTTCATTATGATTTTGTTACCAGTTAAACAAATGGAAAATTGTGAAGTATCTGTCTAAAGCTAGATATCAGAATTCATATGCAGGTGCTTAAATTAACAGCCTGATATTATGAGACTCTTCATGCTCAGAAATGAAATGATAAAATACCCTTTAAAAGACATTCATTGATTTTAATGGATATTGAATTAGATCCTAAATGGACTACCTATATAAGACAAAGGAGACCATTAAGTTTAATTCAAGTCTGGGTTTCATTCTTGAAATTCCTTCTGGCTTCCTACTACATCTTTCAGTGTTTAAGGGATTCAGTTTGAAACACTTACAAATGCAAATAACATTTTTTTCCAGAAAATAGAAATTAAGGCATTAGTTGAGAAATGAGGAGGTGTGACCAAGAAAGGGACACCTTGGTTCTTCATGCTGGACAGAGAAAAAATATACTGCCATAAAGTACAAATGACTAGAATAATTTGTATGATGGTTCTCTACCTACTGAGTGAAACTGGAACTTTTCAGTGATACTTTTGTCCTTCCCTGGAGACATTCCTAACCTGCCTGGACGCGGTCCTGTGCCCCCTGCTCTGGGTGTGCCTGCTCAAGCTGAGGGGTTGGACAAGACGATCTCCAGAGGTCCCTTCCAACCCCTACAGAATCACAGAATCACAGAATGGTGGGAGTTGGAAGGTACCTCTGGAGACCGCCTTGTCCAACCCCCCTGCTTGAGCCTTGCTACCATTCTGTGATTCTGTGATAGCCCACAAGTTACCACACTACATGAAAGTTGACGTGCCGGTGGTAATGATGGAGAGTACAGTACTGGCTAAATCACGGGTCCACATCAGTTGTCTAGAAAATTCCTGGGTTTTTTTTCATTCTTATGTCTCCATCTGTCTCTCTTTTACTCTCTTAGCTATCTAGAGCTGCTCCTGGGGAGAAGAAATTCCCTTAGCTCACATGAAAGGACACTCAGAAAAGAGCCAGGCATGACCAGTGCTCCATCATGGGTTCTTACTTTGTATTGTCTCCCGAGAAGGCTCTTACGTGTATGAATTTTTAATAAATTAAAGCTTAATACAGGCTTACTTTCATTTTACTCATCACAGTCACAGTCCAGGAAGTCTACAGCTATTAAACTTTGAGACAGAATGGTAAAGTTGAAGCTAATCTTACTGGAAAAGTTTTAGCTAGTGAAAATTATTCACTATGTATACCTATTCATATAATTTTTGTGTTGAATAGATATATACACACACATTCTTTTATTTCACATTAGAGAATTTCACATTGGGGGAAAATATAAAAACTAATATTAAAAAACAGAGCCAAAAGGGTTTGGCTTTGAAATACTTTTTTTTGGTCAAAAATTTTAAAAACATATTTGAGTTTATATGAGAAAGTGGAAATTCTCTGCACTTTGGATCAAGCCCTGACAAAATTCTGGACAATGTAAGGAAACACACTACTGAGCAGAGAAAGAAGTAGAAGCAGAATGCAGATGCTCCTGCCTCTGTTTGCGTGCCTTCACTCTCTGCAGTAGAAGAATTATATGCAACAAAGCATGCACAAAGGTAATCTTCTTGTAACAAAACCAGAAATATGACAACAGGAGATTTGCAAATAATGAAGTGTGTAATAGTGAACAAAAAGTCAGTTGAATTTGTCTTTTGATTTAAATTGTTTGGATTCATACAGCTGCTTACGTTGCCCAAAACAGACTCCTGACAGCCATTCTACACAGGGAAAATTACAGCATAAACCGTCAAGTTCTGTGAATGTTACCTGTTTTATTGCAAATCAGTGTCCCCAGTGAAAGATAAACATACAGTATTACAGAAGTCTTGTGGTTAGCATAAAGCCTGTGTGGAAATGCTGCTCTCTTACAAATCAGCATCTTGCTTCAGGAGGGACCTTGAATTCCCTGGTAGGTTTAGGGTGAGTCTGTTCGAATTCTCAAGGCACAGCTGTCTTGCACACTGTCACTTTTGGACCGTCAAGCAGAAAGAATTGGCTCCCTAGGCTGAGTAAAGCTGCAGAATCCAGTGACTTGGATGCAATTTTATATTATGCATAAAGCAAACGTGTAAGTACCCTGCAGGGTGTGGACCAGGCTTGCCTGTCACCACTTCCAGTGCCTGTATCCTGGCATGGCTTAATTTAATGGTATAGGAGCTGTGTTTCATTGTCTTTTGGGGACAGCAGAGCACAATGATCTCAGATGTCTGTGCTCACCCCCTTTCCGTCTTCTGATTGATTTTGGATGTTTCTTCTCCAGACATTGCTGACAAAGGTCCCTTTACTGTATGACTTTGACATTTAAATCTCGTTCATATCCCATGTGTCCATAACACCTATCTTTCTGTGCCAGCTCTTGACCTCAATCTTGCCCCTTTTCTTCCAGCTTTAGGCACCCCTCTTCTTCGTCTCTCTTTTTGTTTTCTTCTTTTAAGAGGAAGGCTGAGGGGATGAGTAGTGGAACAGGATTTCTGCTTCTATTGCTGGTGTTATTCCTCCCATCTCCCCATCCCAAGACTCTTCCACTGAGGACAGAGTGATCTTACCGAGCAGTGATGTTGTTTTCTACTTAATTTTCTTCTCTTCCACCCACTCTTCCAGGTACCTTGCTGTGATCTTAGAGTAAAGGAATCCTTGGTCTACAAATCTCACCTTGGAAACACTAATTTAGGGTCTATCTGAGACTTTGAGATCATCTTTTCTCTCTTCTCCCTTTAACAACACCATGGTAGCCACATTGGGTCAAACCCAGGGTTGTTCTACTTCGGTCTAGTTGACCTGACAAAGTGCAGAGATAGATTTTCAGGAATGAGCATTGCCTTTAATAGAACCTGTTCTCTATACATGAGTCCTTTGTTCCTGGGATCTCCCACCTGAACAGTCCCAGCATTCCTCACCCTTCTGACACCTCTCCTTGACCACTTGTCTACAGCTAGGCATGTGCTCCCTAGCTGGTTGCCCAAGACAAATATGCTAATTTGCCACCTAGATGTTACCAATAAAATATAAAATAGCTGAGTTCTGTCCTCTACCTCCTCTAGGAGGTACTAATCTGGGATTTTTTGTCTTTCTAGGCAACAATTTTAACAAAGCTTCTAGGACGGTAGTAGTGTCTGAGATCTCTATCCCTCTTCTAGATGTGACTGAAATGGGCCCATTATTTGCAGGCTATTGTTACACATGCAAATGTATGGAGAGAATAACTGTGGGAGACTCTTGTTAGGAATTACAGCTAGAAGTGATTGGCAAAATCAAATAGAGAAAAAAGATTTTGAAATGTTAAAACAGATAGTTTGGATGATTGTAATGGTTTTAAATTGGAAATTTAGCAAAAGCAGTCCTTTTGCAGAAAGAGTTTAAGTTATGATGGATTGGCACTTTCCAAAGAAGCCTTAAATGAAGCAATGCTCTACCAGCTCTATCTGCAATTTATTGTAGTAATGACTTTTCTCTGCATATTCCAAAATCTCACTTATCTGCTGACCTGAAAGGATATGTTCACAGCTCCATATTTATCATGGTTTTACTGTTATTAATTTATAAATTTTAGTGTATCACATTTTCAGTGATGAGTACCTGGGTGCATTTAATCCTAGGGTAGGTATGAAATGACTGATAGAAAGGGGTTTTACTGTGAAACATATACATATGCAAGGACTACCCAAAAGTATACCCTGATGTGTATGTACTAACTTGTGTTAATACTGAAAGTTAAAATACTGTAATTAAACTCTAGACTTTTTTTTTCTAATAGAACAAGTAGTATCATAAGGAAATAAAATATTGATATTCATAATGTCTTTGAGGATGAAAATGGGCACTAATTTTGTTATGATTATTATTACACAAATGTAAAATTTCCACTTATCTCCCTTTTGCAGATAACTATAGCTCCGTCACACAAATAAAGGAATTGGGGAATACAGTGGAGTAATTCCCTTGCTGCCACAAGAAGCAATCTTTCCCTGACTCATTTTCCTACAACAATATTCATATCAAGTTTTCCAGCCAGCATCTGTTGTTTTCCCCAGACAAGCAGATCTATTCCCCTTTCCCACCAAGAATACAAATCCATTTTTTTCTGAACTGGACAGAAACCAACATTTTCCTGACATGTCTGATGATTCAGACACCACAGTCACTCTGTAAAATTCTGTTGTTCCTTCAGCTTCATCACTAATATCACTGACAACATTGACAGTGGGGTTAAGTTCACTGAGCAGTTCTAGGAAGGTTCACAGGGTCTTTGGCTCCAGGTCAAAACTGCCAAGTTTCTCTAGTACTAACATGACATGAACGAAGTACAGCAATTTTTTATTTGCCAGACAAGCAGTAGCCTATGACTACTTAAGAAGAAAGGAGACGAGAAATTTTTATGTCATTACTTATGAGGTTAGGAGAGCAAATAAGGGTGGCTGCAGAGAAAATGGAAATATATAAAGCTTTTTGTGCCTTAATTTTCAAAACAAACAGTTAATTATGAGCAGATATTTAAAATAAGTTTCAAGAGGATAGGAATAAGACCATGAAGAGTGAAATAACAGATTTAAGACCACTTGATTCAGGTAAATTTATTCAAGCTGGAAGAACCTGGAGAAATTAATCAATTAAAAACTGAGCCAAAGCTATTTCTGAACTATTAGCCGTCACCTTAGAGAATGAATGTATATGGGATAGTCCAAGAAGAATGGAGAGGACAAAATAGTACGTATCTTCAAAAAGGAGAAAGAAGAAGACCTGTAGAACTTAATGTCCATCAGCTTAGTCCCTATATCAAAAGATGATAGAATAAACAATTGCAAACCATTTTACTATCACTGAGAGGATAGGAAAGTGATCAGAAAAAACCAATATAGGTTTATAAAAAAAATAATCTCAAGTCAATCTAATTTCTTGCTTTGAAAAGTAACTAGCTTAATAAAGGTATAGGACAAGTTTTACAAAAGATAAACCTGAGGGCAGCACGCCAATGTTTGAGGGATGGTGTACTAGTGAGGTCCTTCAGTCTGCTGTCTCAGTGGAGGTAGGGGATGGAGATCCATGCAGTAGAAAAGATGCAGGGGTTATGGATGTTTTAGAAACCATGGAAGAGCCTGAAAATGGTCATGTAAGAACTGGGGTTTCTCTCCCCAGAAAGATGGCCAACTGAAGTACATCTACACCAATACACGAAGCATGGGCAACAAACAGGAGGGGCTGGAAGCTATTGGGCAGCAGGAAAACTGCGATATAGTTGCGATCATGGAAACATTGTGGGATGACTTACTGGAGTGCTGCAATGAATGACTATAAACTCTTCAGAAGGGATAGGCAGGAAAGGAGAGGAGGTGGGGTAGCCCTGTATGTTAGGGAGTGTTTTAACTGTCTACAGCTTAATGATGGTGATGATAGGGTTGATGGTTTATGGGTAAGAGTCAGGGGAAGGCCAACAAGGCAGATATCATGGTGGGAGTCTGTTATAAACCACCCAACCAGGATGAAAACGTAGATAAAATATTCTATAAGCAGCTGGGAGAAGTCTCAGAATCACTAGCCCTTGTTCTCATTGAGGACTTCAACTTACCAGATGTCTGCTGGAAATACAATACAGCAGAGAGGAAACAGTCTAGGAGATTCCTGGAGTGTGTAGAAGGTAACTTCCTGACACAGCTGGTAAGTGAGCCAACTAGGGAAGGCACCCTGCTGGACCCGTTGTTTGCGAACAGAGAAGGGCTTGTGTGTGATGCGATGGTTGGAGGCTGGCTTGAGCATAGCAATCACAAAATGATAGTTTTAAATTCTTGGAGAAGTAAGGAGGGGGGGTCAGCAAAACGGCTACCTTGGACTCCCGGAGGACAGACTTTGGCCTGTTTAGGACACTGGTTGACAGATTCCCTTGGGCAGCAGTCCTGAACGGCAAACGACTCCAGGCAGTTGGGAATTCTTCAAGAAGGGAATCTACAAGGTGCAGGAACAGGCTGTTGCCGTGTGTGAAAGACAAGCCAGTGGGGTAGAAGACCAGCCTGGCTGAACAGAGACCTTTGGCGGGAACTCAGGGGAAAATGGGAAGCTTTTGACCTTTGGAAGAAGGGGCAGGCAACTCAGGAGGACTACAAGGTTCTTGTGAGGTTATACAGGAAGAAAATTAGAAGGGCCAAAGCCCAGGTGGAAATTAAACTGGCCAGTGCCATAAAAGACAATTTAAAAAGTTTCTACAAACATATTAGCAACAAAAGGAGGGCTAAGGAGACTCTCCATCCTTATTGGATGTGGGGGGAAACATAGTGACAAAGGATGAGGAAAAGGCTGAGGTACTTAACACCTTCTTTGCCTCAGTCTTTAACAGTCAGACCAGTTATCTCCAGGGTATTCAGCCACCTGAGCTAGAAGACAGGGATGGAGAGCAGTATGAAGCCCCCATAACCCAAGGGGAAATGGTTAGCGACCTGCTACACCACTGAGACACACAAAAGTCTATGGAGCCAGACAGGGTCCACCCAAGGGTACTGAGTGAGCTGGCAGAAGCCCCCTTCAATCATTTATCAGCAGTCCTGGCTAACTGTGGAGGTCCTAGTTGACTGGAGGTTAGCAAATGTGACAGCAATCTATGAGAAGGGCCAGAAGGAGGATCCGGGAAACTACAGGCCTGTCATTCTGATCTCAGTGCCAGGGAAAGTTATGGAGCAGATCATATTGAGTGCCATCACGCAGCACATACAGGACAACCAGGTGATCAGGCCCAGTCAACATGGGTTTATGAAAGGCAGGTCCTGCTTGACTAACCTGATTGCCTTCTATGACAAGGTAACCCACTTGGTGGACGAGGGAAAGGCTGTGGCTTTTGTTTACCTGGAGTTTAGTAAAGCCTTTGACACCACTTCCACGAGAATCCTCCTGGAGAAACTGCCTGCTTATGGTGTGGATGGGCATGATCTTTCCTGGGTAAAAATCTTGACTGAATGGCTGGGCTAAAAGACTTGTGGTGAATGGAGTTAAATCTAATTGGTGACTGGTCACAAGTGATGGGAACATCACAGGACTCAGTATCGGGGCCAGTTCTGTTTATCATATTTAGATCTTTATCAGTGATCTAGATTACGAGATTGAGTGCAACCTCAGTAAGTCTGTGGATGACACCAAGTTGGGTGGGTGTATTGATCTGCTTGAGGGTAGGAAGGCCCTACAGAGGGACCTGGAAAGGCTGGATTGATGGGCCAAGGCCAATTGTATGAGGTTTAACAAGGCCAAGTGCTGGATCTTGCACTTTGGTCACAACAACCCCAGGCAACGCCCCAGGCCTGGGGCAGAGGGGCTGGGAAGTGCCCGGGGGAGAAGGCCCTGGGGTGCTGGCTGTCAGCCGGCTGGGCATGAGCCAGCAGTGCCCGGGTGGCCAAGGAGGCCACCAGCACCCGGGCTTGTGTCAGCACTGGTGTGGCCAGCAGGAGCCGGGCAGGGATGGGGCCCCTGTGCTCGGCACTGGTGAGGCCCCACCTCGAATGCTGGGCTCAGGTTTGGGCCCCTCGGGACAAAAGGGACATTGAGGTGCTGGAGCGTGTCCAGAGAAGGGCAACAAAGCTGGGGAAGGGTCTGGAGAACCAGTCTTATGAGGAGCGGCTGAGGGAGCTGGGGGTGTTTAGCCTGTAGAAGAGGAGGCTGAGGGGAGACCTTATCGCTCTCTACAACTACCTGAAAGGAGGTTGTAGCAAGGTGGGTGTTGGTCTCTTCTCTCAAGTCATTAGTGATAGGAGAAGAGGAAATGGCCTCAAGTTGCATCAGGGGAGGTTTAGATTGGATATTAGGAAAAAAATTCTTCACTGAAAGGGTTGTCAAACATTGGAACAGGCTGCCCAGGGAAGTGGTGGAGTCACCATCCCTGGAGGTGTTCAAAAGATGTGTAGATGTGGCACTTAAGGACATTGTTTAGTGGTGGACTGGGCAGTGTTAGGTTTATGGTTGGACTTAATAATCTTAGAGGTCTTTTCCAACCCAAACATTTTTATGTTTCTGTGATTCTAACGGAAAGAAGGAGAAGGAGACAGGCTATCTCAGTAAGGCTTTTAATACCTTTCTACTGGGCTCAGTAAGTTTTAAAATACTATTGTACTTAGTATTCTGAAGAATTAAGGCAGTAATGTCTAGAGGAAAACATGGGAAATAAGTTTCAACTGATTGCAAGTGTGCACATATAGAGTTGTTTCCAATGATCTATCAATTTTCACAAGGACATTGTAAGTGAGCTTGCATTAAAGGTCCATCTTGGGCCTAGTTCTTTTTGATATTTTCTGTTAATGATCTGGGCACTTACAGAATTTGTGTGTGAGGCTTAGCTGGGAGATAGTTCAAATCCTCTGCAGAGCAAGACTTTAAACTTAGAGAAGTGGTCAGAAATCAATAAGATTAAATTTAATGAAGATAAATGCAAGAGGCCTTGAGGAAATCAAATGAAAGAAATGCATAATAAAGAATAACAGGTGAGGAAGAAGTCAGACAGAAGATTGTTTAGAGGATGTGGGGAACTTCAAAAATTCTCTTAAAACATATAAAAAGCTGAATTAACAGTAATAACAAAAATTGGAGGCAATAATTTTGCTTGCTCTAGTATGATGGAGGCATAAACTGGAACACTGTTTTGAAATGGGGCATGATATTTTCACAGAATCATAGAATCATGGTTTGGGTTGGAAGGGACCTTTAAAGATCACCTAGGTCCAGTACCCCTGCTGTGGGCAGTGACATTAAAAAAAAAGAAAAAGGCAAAATTGGTATGAACACTTTGAGCAATGAAACAGCAAACAATAACTTGTTTGTGAAATATGAAAAGCACAAAGAAAAGCTGAATGATTTGGCCTTTTTCCCACTATAGACCACAGTGCCAGTGAGGGCTCAGTAGGATTCTACATGAAAAAAGTTATTATGAAGAGGACCGCAATCAATTCTTTCTCATTTCTATTGGGATGAAGACAAGGAATCATTGTCTTCATTTGCAGAAAAAACATTTAGTTTAGATACCAGAAAAAGGAAAGCTTTCTTCCTCTAAGGTTCGTTGAACACTGGAACACACTAAGGAGGCCATAAAGTCTTCTTCATTGCAAGATTTTAAAAAAATGTTTAGATTAGTAAATGTTAATGGAGGTGCTAGGTACATCCTGTCTTAGTGCTGTGAGGTGGATTCTATGCAGATTCCTGAAATCTCTTACATCTCTGCTTCTGTACCATTATAACTAACTTAGACTTAAGACGCTTTAGGATTACTTAAGCATGAAAACCAGTCTACTTTCTGTGTTGTCTTAATCAAAGCATGTCTGTTCAGTGTTTATCTGTTCCTTCTGCTACAACCCATCAACTTCTTGGGATAGGAGTTTGATCTGCATTTATCACTCAGCATAATGCCAGTCTGAAGTCACTAGGCATTGCTGGAAGGAGGGGTTGGGTACTGCCAGCTTTCATACTATTTCTAGGATCACCACCATGACTCTGAACTGATGGAAGTCAATGTGGTGATATCCTTGTTGTCTATGTTACATTTCAAATAAAATCTGCAATGGATACTGTAATGGGATTTTTAATCACAGGCAAAAAAATCCACAAGGCTTTTAATCATAGGAAAAAACAAACCCAAACCCTTAGAACTTAGTGCCATAGCACAGCTTTACTCAACATTTCTGCACTAAGAAACCTAAGTATTTTATTCAGTTTTCATTAATAGCCACACCTAAAATCTTGACATGTATATACAGGATGCAAGGATAGCTTTCGTATATTTTTACGTTAAAATTCTTTGTTGTGAGTCTACAGGAAATGATCTTTCCATTATTTTAGCTAGAAAAAGAACTTATAACTCCTTGAGGGGGGAATCACATTTTTTTTTCCCCCTGAGAATAGACAAACAGGGTACACGGAGATCTTTTTTCTTCCTTAGCACTAGAGAGGCCAATTCATCTCCTGGAAAAACTGGGCTTGTTTTATCTAATCAATGCCCCATGATAGCAGGGACTGTGGCCACTAGTAGCATATTGACACGACTTATTCTCTAATTAAATTTTTTAAGACAATACAGTTTATTTGGGTGCAATTTAACAGCCTGTGGTATTTAGAAAGTGAAGCTGTGATCTAAATTCTCTTCTGGTCTTGAAATTTATGAATCTATGAACTTATTCAGGACTACTGATTTGAAAATACACCCCATTTTAGAAAGTTGAGGCTCACGCAATCACTTTTTTACAGAGGCGAAACTTTCCATGTCAACACAGTGCAATGTAGGATGCATTTGTTCTTCTGCTTAATCACTAATATTAGAATCCCCACTCACATTTAGAAAACAGAAGCACAGAGATTAAGCAAATTGATCATGGTCACCAAGGACTGTCTACATTTCAGAAGGGAAGAAGCAATAGAAAGGATGATTAAACTACTTTATGAAGAATCAGTAAATCCTTGTGGTCCCTGGTGCAGAAGGCAAAGAGGATTTGAAGCTTGGTGATACCTCAGGCAGCATTAGGATATATAAGGAAAAGTGTACATTAATCTAGATCCTCTTCTGTAAAGGTAATTCTCAGGACAATGAATCCAGGCAAGAAGTGGACCTTGACCACAAAGCTGAGTAAACAACTTCTAAGCTTGATTAGAGGTAAGGAAAAGATAAAGTATACATTTTTTAACTAATCTAAAATATAGGTTGGAAAAGAATGGTTTTCATTTTATATCTCTCTGTGTAGCTCTCAAATGATTGAAGTTGAATTCTTCACACAGCTGGGTTGCTGACCGTATTTTGTTTAGTTTTCCCTTAGCTATTATGATGTTTTAGTGGTAACTGGGGTAACTAAGGGGGTCTGCTGAGGAAGATGAGGTACTAAATCATCCTCGCAGTGGTTAGTGATTTACTCTTTCTTCAGAACCTCAGTACAAGAAGTGAAGTAGGATGTCATCCTACCAGTAAGATGCCTGGGATGGTTCAGACTTTGGGGACAGAAGGTCTAACTGTGGAAGCAATGCACCACTGACTAGCATTGTCCAAAGGGAAATTTAGTAATTTCTAGGTACATTCCCCTTGTGATTCTATGGAATACACATTTTTTTCTCTAACCATATTTATGCAGACATGCTGACAGAGGGGTTTATACCCTGCTGTGCCTTTCCATCTTGAAAAGTATGCAGGGTGCAATTGTTCTTTTAAGCAACAGATCGCTGTCATCATAAACTGGCTAATTTACAGAGCTGGGTTCTATAGCAGGAGTGTTTAACCAAGTGCAATGAAACGTCAGCCAGCTGAACTGTGCATCTTTAGTGACAAGGACCTCAGGGAAATCACCAGTGCTACAGAAGGGATTTTGGTATTGCTAGATTTCAGCACTTTCAACAAACACAACAAATGCACTTAAAGCTATCACAAATATCATAAATGAAGTCAGTAATGCCTATATTTTGATGTCCTTAAAAACATTTCTTCTAGCCTATGACGATTTTGCAGGCCTGAACACATTAGTGGCTTCCAGCTCCCAAGTTCTGGTGTATCCCCATTACGATGTGAACCCCATTCAAAAAATAACAATGCATCATGGGGTACTTATATTAAACATACAGACTATGACTGATGCCTTCGTGTGTGCTCCAAGTGATTGCATTTATTTCTGCTCTCATAAGCAGTTCTACAAACCTTCTAAATAATTATGGGAATTGCTGATGAGGCCAAAACGTAAGAGAGTCTCCTCATGGGTGGTTTGGTGGAGCCTGGCAGATAGCAACCCCATGAGTGTTTGAGGCTGGAAAGCAATAAGGAGAGAGGCAAACATTTGATTCTGTCTGGTGTTTGTTGTATAATGGCATTTCAGAAGAACTCAGTATCAGCCTAACACTGCTCCCATAAAATATTGCGAACTTCTCAGCCACATCCATAACTGTGGTAGCTGATCTCCCTGCACTGACTACAGCAGGAGATATTGGCCTCTTTAGCCTAAGGTTACAGGTTTGCCTGACGCAATGAAAATGCCTCTCCCTTTTTACCTGTTAAAAAGGGAGCTGAGACAGCTAGTTTAGCTTAGGAGCCTGACTTTTAGACTGCTGAAATTATCTTCTGTCTCCATCCTGTTTTCTTAAATCCTTCTGATGCACAGGGATGCCTATACAGAAACAGATGCCTTTAGAAGAAGAAAACAAATTAATAATGTACCAGTCATAGTGGAGTCTGTTGATTTCCAGGATCCTAAGGATCTCAGATCCTAAGGAACACCAGCCTGTAAATTACATTATTGCTGATCTGTTGGAAACACAGACGAAAGACGATGGTTCACGTGCTCTTTTGGTCTCTTTTTTATGTGCTCTCTTCAACTAATCAGCTCCACAGTCCTTAGCAGCCCCCTCGCTCTACCCTTTCCCATCCACCTCAAAATACACGTTGTTCCAGACAACATAAAGAAGCCCAGACATAAGCAAGCAACTATGGAAACTGTACTAAATTGCACAGCAATCATTTACTTACATGTCACATCCCTTCAGCACATCCTCACTCTTTCATCAGTTTCCCTTTGTCATTTTGAAGACTCTCCAAGGCAAACACTGCTATTCCTGTTTGCACAAAGCCCAGCATAACGGGACCTTGATCTTGATTTAAATTAAAAATAATTAATGCTAACATGAATTTGGCATCTCCGATTTTGAATCTTATCCAGTTTTGGATCTTTGATATTGAAAAGGCCTTTCCAGAGCTTCACCATGAGCATCCCTGGGTAGAAGCCCAGGGCTGAGTATGGGAGATGAGCCAAAGACCTGCTAGTCCAGACACAATCATGTTTCTAACAGAAGCACAGTGACATCACTTTGTATTCAAGGTTTGTTTGCTACAGTTCATTTTAAGGTCAAATTTTACATTTTTTCATGCCTAGAAGCACCTCTTCTTCTTGTTAGAAGGAACTGAAATATTAAATAGCAACCCCCCACCCCGTGCATTTAAACACAGCTGATCATGGAGAGTGTTTCAATGGATGTGATTAGTCATCAGGCTGCACACCTCATTATGTGAGATTTACGTTTGAGCTAACGTATTCTGCTTGCAAATTGTATATAAACTTGGAATCCTGCTTAGTTTTCTGCTGTGCTTAGCAATGAATTAAAATGCTTTTCGCTGTTTCTCATCTAAACCTTTTAATGAACATTGTAAGCAAGAACTGCACATACGGAAATTGCTATTCATTGATAGGAGTTTAAGTGACATATAGAAGACAAGGGTATGAATTTAGATCAAGCTATTAAGGAATTTATTATATATTCATTTTTGCTAAAATCTTAGGATGGATTTGTGACACTGATCAGAACATGCTTTGTTTATCACCTGGATTTCATAATCCAGTAACATTCAAAAGAAAAACAGATTAATAAGGTACTTGTGAGTCTCAAGAAAGGAAAATACTTTGATCAGATGTGGATTCTGGCATTCAGAAGAAATAATCTATACTTGAATAGTTATAGAAACCATGAGTTTTGTCATTTGCCTTTTTCTGGAATAGAGAGAGCAATCACGGATTCTTCAAAGGAAAGCAACAAAATGGTTAAATAGTTGGAGAAGCAAATCAAAGGTGTGAAAGAATACACGTCTGAAAAATGACTGTTGTGTTTGTAAGTCCAAGCACATGAAGAGAGTACATGAGTGTTTGAAGAGAATGGGGCAGATTTCTAGAGCTACCCATGAGGGAAGTGAACAAAATTTTCCATGGTGGGACCCGGTTATGAAACGGGGAAACTTTTACCTTTCAGTGAAAAGATGAATTCGTCTGCACAGTCTGCAGTTTCTGAAGTGCAGGATGACAGTGTGTAACAGGCAATAAGCAGGAAAATGTTCACCCTGCACATCCTTCAGTGAAATCAGTCATCTATCCACCAACATCCCCTTGCTTGAACAGCTGGAAGCTCTCCTGGACAAAGCTCTGTGGGGTTTTATCACCCCTTGAAAGGGATATGGACTGTCTGATCACAGATATTGCTCATACATCCCCAAAGCCTAATGTGGCACCGTCTTTTCACACTGGCTGAAGATCTGGTCCTGTGGTTAACTTGGTTTGTGGGGTCTGTAATACGCTAAAGAGCACAACTACTGCATCTTGACTGAAGTAGCTCATTTTTGATTGCTACCCCAGGGTCAAGTTCTAGCTCAGAAATGCAGGGCTAACTATTATCTCGATAGTTAATGCAGACCAAATACATTCCTTCTCTAATAATATCTATCTGGAGATTACTCCAGCTGGTGACACTACAATGCAGAGCATAGCACATCTGCCTTTCACTCGGCCACTGAAGTTTCCATCTAGATTACATACCTGAATGGGACTGAACCCATCTGCTGACAGGGTGATATTTTTAACAGCGCTGTTAGTGTAGGATTTGCTGACAATTGTTTACTTCAGTAAGGAGATGGGGTGGCAGAGCAGGAGGCAACATTAGCCTTTCACTTCTGTTTGCTGTGAGTGAAGGAAATAGGGAGGACTGACTCAGCAATTCAGAAAAAGAGGAACTAAATCTCTCTTTCCCTTCTCAAAAAGCCCAGGTTCTGCATTGCACAAGAATGTGGAGGGAGGCTGCTCTGCTGCCCTTGCTAAGCCCAGGACTGCGCTTGGGAAGGAGGCGTTCGGTGCACTGCAGCGCCGGGCTGCCTGCGCCCCACTGCAGCACGACAGCCCTGGCTCAGGTCATCCCGCCGGTGGGACTGCTCAGGCGGGGAAGCATCCTCCCTTTCAGCTGCAAGACACAGGCAGCTGCCAAGTGGCTGACGCAACGATGTGGCTGCTGCCCTACGTTGTGGCACACGAGCTGTGCTGCTCATACAGTAATGCAGGGAGCAACAGCCCTCTCCTATATTCCCAGCTAGTCCCTAAAAATTTACCCTGGGGACTGCAGTTTGCAGATCGAGGGTGTGTAGGTTACCTATATACCATTTATCAGACAGTGGTGTCAAGGAATGCTGTGGATGCAGGAATTCATTCAACCAAGCTGCCAAATGATTATAATGGTCCTCACCATGCCTCTGCATGGGCAAAAGCCTATCCTTGGACCTAAGAGTTTCCTTTCGTTAGACAAAGAGTGAAAAGTAAAATGAACAAAAGAGAGAAGAAATCACCTATTCAAATGACTGGAATAAAACCCTACTCCTTCCTTATGTTTCATTATGCAGCTGTATTGAAAAATTACAGCTGCACCATATTGACGCCATGCCTGCTGCTCCATGACTCTCAGCTGGACTCATATCAAAATTGTTCAAAACCTGTAACAGTAATATGGACCATTCAGGAGGTTAACAGGACTTGCATACATTCATGGAGGAAAACTGCGTGGAAAGGCTCGTTAGAGTCAGAGAGAGCACATTTGGATGTGGAAGCCAGTGAGCCAAGAAAGAGCTGGAGCCTGGGGGCTGTTTTGGGGAAGTGTAACTTTATGTTCGATCAGTTGAAATCCTAATTTTTAAAGCACTTGTCATTGGCTACTATCAGAGATAGGATGCTGAGCTAGATAAACCCTTTGGCCTGAATCATTCTGAATGCTTTTATGTCCTTATGTATTCATGGGGCTGACAGCGTTAAAATCCATATACAAGTTAAGAATGAATTAAAGCTGTGCAACTCTTCCAGCCCTTAATTTTGGCACTTAAGTTTTTGACTTTACTAATTGCAGTCTTATAGTAATACCATTTAGAAACCTGTCTTTGCATTGATACAAATACTTGCCTCATTCACTGCATAGTCTCAGGTCCTATTTACCCTCACCATTTGTACACAGCACTGATTACAAATTGATTATTTTGCCATAGGTTGATATGGCAGTGTGTGCATCAATTCCCATGTGCACTACATACATTAATGAATGCCATGACCTCTGTGAGCTTGTTATGGGTATTACACCAATTTTATGGCAGGGTAATGAAGACAATAAGAAATTTAGTTTTAAAATATTACCAGGATCCATCAGTGAGAACTTGGCATTGACCAAACCTTGCTGTTCTCATGTAGCACGGGACTTGTACCGCAATTTATATGCTTAAAGCCTGATATTAACTAATATATGGACATGTCATACTTTGAGGATTCATACCTTGGGTGTTAGACAAAGACACAGAAGTAGTAAACTGTGCAAACTAATAGGCATCTGTTAAAACATGTTGCTTGCCCAATATTGGAGATGGCACATAACTGCTGGTTTTTTTTCCCCAAGCCCTAGAGTCCTTCCCTTGTTGCTTTTCAGCCTTTCCAAAAGGCAGGGCTGCCACCAGCAAAGGCCGCCTCCTCTGCATGGCTCTGATTCACCCCCCGAATCGCTTGCTACAGGACCCCATGAGGAACTGGAATCAGACCAACAAGCTCTTTCCCAGTTTTGTGGTGCATGGCCTCATCTTCAAGCTGCTTCTCATAAAACCTGGTGAAATGGTTGTAAAAAAGCACAAGAAGAGCTTTCTTTTCATGGCAAAATTCCCACAGACATCTGATATGCCCAGTGTTGGCATTAAAAATATGAGTGGGTTGGCTTGTGCAGGACTTAAAAAAAGCCTTTCCCAGTTAGCAGCATTTAGCAGCTCATTAATGTATCTGAAACCTGACCTTTAGCAGTCTGTCCCAGGGGGTTATAATTAAGATTTTCACTTAATTATTATTCTGGCTAAACTCACCATAGCCTTAAAGCAATATATGAGAAACATTTCTGGCTGAGGGGGGTGGGGTGTCCTTTTTGCTAAAAATACCAGGAGCAGTGAGCCAGCTGGCTGCCCACCCTTTTCCCATTATTATTTTCAATTTCCAAAATTTCAGATGAGAATAATTTTGAACATGAAATTAGTTTGAATGTGTACTTTCCTAATACCTCAAGGAGGAAGACAGTGGGATAAGGACTGAAGAGGGAATGCTTTCTCTGATTAATTTTTTATTGTGCGTAGGTCTCTACAGAGTTCATTGGATATTCCTAATCTGCAACTATTCTAATTAATTAAATATTTCTAGGGTTAATTTTCTGATATGGAGGCCAGCTGATACAATCTAAGCATCACTATGGTATTTTACTTCTTTAGCTTCCAAAATAGAATGGCCTCATCCAAGCCCTAATTTGCACCTAGGAATTATTCGGGAAAGTGCCATGGACAGGACAAAATCATGCCGGGGAGCATGCAAACAATTTAATACTATAGAGATAGTCACAGCTCTGACCCTGTTCTGTTTTCTAGTAGAGGTTTTAGCCAAAGGGTGGTGTTCCGGCACTGTGCATGCACACGAACCACCGAGATGCATAATTTCCCAGTTCTGGTGAGGTACCTAACTTTTACGTTTGTATCTACAAACACAGGAAGCGGTCTTAATCCCTTTTCTGTTCTGAGCCTGTCACTCCCACCTGACTTTACTGTGCATTAATTTCTCCAACCATTAAGGAACGGCAGAGTTTTTCATGGTAATAGGAGTGGAGGAGATAATCTCTGCCTCTCTTTTTATCTGACATGCTGATTCAGCTATCTTCCTTCTCTAAAAAGTCTGACAAACAGATTACCCCTTATAGGAAGCCCAGTGCTATGAAATAAAAAGGAGGAATGAGGAAAGTGCTAAATCAAACTCCTTCAAACTCTCTGGTTTTAGTGCTTTTGATACACTTCTAAACTGTGATGGGTGTCAGGCAGAGATAACCTGAGCCCAGACTACAGACCACATTTAATTGCTGGCGAGCTGCAACTGAGAGATGTAAAAAATCTGGAGAGAAGCAGCCTGTTAGTCTGTTACCAAAAGAGGGCTTTGCTTGCTAAATTCAGAAGAAAGAAAATTATAATCTATGCCAGAACAAGGTGCTGACTGTTCTCAATGAATCACTGATCTTATGGCATGCGTCTTTTCATTACTTTCATGTCAGCAAAGCTTTGCGAGTAGCACTTCACAATGTGCTCTCAGTACATTGAATTTACTCAGAAAGGCAAATAACAATAAATATAAAATGAAGAAACCATATATATAAATCACTGCAATTTAAAGATGGAACAGAATCCAAAGTTACATTTTGTTTTAAAAAGAGATTTTAAGATTGTTTGCCTCCTGCAGGAACCTATGTATCAGTTTATTTTAGATGATTGCTTCTGAGAATGTTGCTCATTCATCCAAACTATGACATTGCAAATTGCTCTTTCCCTTCAGTTTCAAAGAACTAAAAGGCCTTTCAGATATTGTCATGAGTTATCATTATAAGACTGAGCCAGAAATTTGTACAGTTTCAGTCTACATCTCTCAAGATGATAAATGACTGTTATAATGGTGTTTTCATTCATAAGGCTCCAACTGCACTGTACAAACTTAAAAGGTTGCTAAATACAAGCCAGAGCAGTGGGGCAATAATTTAAAATATAACAGTGAGGAATATTAAAAGGAATTTTCTTGCATAATCTGGGGTCTGTAAGAAGTACCCTGTGCCTTCCAAAGAGTATTTTTCAAGAGATACAGTAAATTACCAAAACAAATATTTACCCATTAAAAAATTTACTACATAATCTGTATTTGGAAACCTCTTTTTAGATACAATATTATTCTCACCTATGTAAATTTAGGATTAAATATCTTTTTCTTTTTTAATGGGAAAGAGAAAGCTTCACTTAGCTATGCTTTCATTATATCTGGAGTTCTGCTTCTCTAGCACCAGATTACCGCAACTCGGTGCTGTTTTCTCAGGATTTGCAGCAGCACCTGTGATTCCTCTGACAACTGCAGTTATTGGTGTCCTGGGACTGTGCAAGAATCCTGATCCTCAGCTGAACAAAAAGAAGCTTTCTACACTCCTAGTTTGCAAAGAAAGCCCCCAAATTCTGACACCAGACTATGAGAAGAGCAGAAAACAGTCACAAATATTACTTTCTTTTTCCTTCTTCTCTTCCCCTTTGCTAGTCGCAGAAATTTAAAGCCAATTTCATGGTGAATTCTGCTACAAAACTTTCACCTTATTGAACCTTTTTTCTGGCCAGTTCAACTAATTTGTAAGCATCTCTCATGCTTCTGGATAAATTCCAGTAACCCAGAATTATCTTCTTTCTAATTAGCAACTCTTTACTGTCTTAAAAGTTATGTAGGAAATGTAAGATAGCTCCTGCTTTCAATGGATCTTTTCTATTTCCCTGAGTGTTGGTTAAGCAATAAACCAAACCTCACCTTCTATCATTTCAGCTGGTAATGCCTCACAGAACCCATATAAAAAGTTTATTAGTTTTGTAGGGTATTATTCTCAGTGATGGAGATTTATGTCACTGAGTAGAGGCTATACGTTCCTCAGTCCCTCCTTCCAGGACAAGGCAGGAAAGGACTTTTTCTCATACTCAGTCTGTCTCATAGCGCCTGCCAACTGGCCAGCATGCCCACACCAGCCCGACAGTCACACATGTGCTTCTCTAAATCAACCTCATCTGCCCTAGGTGACTCACCACATCACAAGAGGAGAAGGGGAGGCCCATGGACTAAAGATGGGATTTGAAACAAGATGTTATGGAGATATTCTGTGGATGAACTATTTTAAAAAGGATCATATTCAACCTGTTGGAGTCAACATATTGCTAATTTTGCTGTTGCAGCAATTTCTGCTGTTGCCAGCGTCGTAGGAAAACAGATATGGCTGGAGATGTCCCTGCCCTGAAAGTGCTGTTATCAGCCCCAGCTTGCGTCACTACTTCAGCTTGTGTCACCGCTTCAGTGGTGTAGGTCAGCCCCTTGACCATGAGGTGTAAGGGCTGACTTCCTCTCCTTAGTCTCCTCATTTCTGCTTCCTTTTTTTCTCTGGATGTGAGAGAAGGCTCACCTACTGTGCTGGATTTGGCTGGGATAGAGAAAGTTTTCTTCAGAGCACCTAGTATGAGGCTGTGTTTTGGATTTGTGCTGGAAACAGTGCTGTTAATACAAAGACATTTTTCTTATTGCTGAGCAGTGCTGGCACAGCATCGAGGCCTTTTCTGCCTCTCAGCCCACCCCACCAGCGAGTGGGCTGTGGGGGCACAAGAAGTCAGGAGGGGAAACAGCTGGGGCAGCTGACCCCAACTGACGAAAGGGATATTCCATAGCGTATGACATCATGTTCAGCATTATAAAGCTGGAGAAAGAAGGAAGAGGGGGATGTTCAGAATGATGGCATTTGACTTCCAAAGCAACCATTATGCATGATGGAGCCCTGCTTTCCTGGGGATGGCTGAACCCCTGCCTGCCCACGGGAAGGAGTGAATGAATTTCTTGTTTTGCTTTGTTTGTGTGTTCGGCTTTTGCTTTACCTATTAAACTGCCTTTATCTCAACCCACAAAATTTTCTCACTTTTACTCTTCTAATTCTCTCCCACTGGGCAAGGAGTGAGTGAGTGTCTGTGTGGTGCTTAGTTGCTGGCTGGGGTTAAACCACGACAGTCCTTTATGGCACCCAATGTGGGTTTGAAGAGTTTGAGATAACGACATGTTTGACTGAAGTGTGCTAGATCAAATTTATAGCTGTTATTTCTGTTTAGCTGTTAATTGGCAGGTATCTGTGCTTGCCATGGGGCTTGCTTGTCTTACTGTATATTAAAGCCTAGTGCTCATTAGTGGCTGCTTCTTTGCTTTTGCTGCTTGCTGTACTGCTGATCGTCTGACTCCGCCGTGCCTGGGAACAGTTTGATAACAGCAGTGGCGATGTGCCTGGGCTGGCAGATGGCCAGGGCATCGCTGCTGTTTCTGTGCTGCTGTGCTAGACAGGCTGGAACTCCAGTGTGAGCCTGAGCCAAAGGGATTGTGACCTGTGGATGAGTCCATGTGGGAGCAGGGCATTTGGAAGCATCTGTGGCTGTGGATAAGCCCATACCAGAGCACATACATCTCAGTGTGTCTGTGCCCATGTCTGTGCTGCAGCAGGTATACCTCTGGAGGGACTGTGGCCCAAGGATAAGTCCACGCTGGAGAAGGTACACCTCAAAGCAACTGTGGCTGTGGCTAAGTCCATGCTGCAGCAGGTACACCTTGAAGCATCAGTGGCTGTGCATGAGGTCATGCTGGAGCATCTCAAAGCGTGTGGCCATCGATAAACTCTTGACAGAGCAAGTACTCCCTGGGAGGGACTGCAGCCATGGGTAAGGCCATGTTGGAGCAAGTTTACTTCTGAAGGGACTGTGGCTGTGGGTAAGGTCATGCTGGAGCAGGAATATCTCTGAAGGCATTGTGGTCCATGGAGAAGGCCACGCTGGAACAGGTGCACCTCAAAGTGGCTGTGGCTATAGATAAGCCTACGCTGCAGCAGGTGTACCCCTGAGAGGCTGTGGCTTATAGATAAGGCTCCACTTGGAGCAGGTGCTCTCCTAAGGGACTGCAGTCTATGGAGAACTCCAAGCTGAAGCAGGGCCAAGGGGAGAAGTTCACCACAATGTTCTGGTCCAAAGGGGCCAGGGGTGGAGATTGTAATGGAAACACCTTTAAGTTGTTGTAACCCATGATTTGAGTTGCATGTTATAGAAATTACTACAGTAGGAACCACCAGAACCAATGGAGGACAAGCCTTACAAGAAGCAGTGCAAGTGCAGCAGTGACCCAATCTGAGCTGGCTTTTGTGCCAGGTATCTCCATGTAACACACCACCTTTCCTGTCCTGAGTGACCACTGGAACAGATGGAGCCCAAAGTCATGGACTAAATTAACCAAATGGACATTTTGCGGACATTTTGCAGACATTTTACAGGGGTGGTCAGTAGACTAAGGCAACGATATCTGTGTATTGCATCAAGGATGGGAAGGGTGGTGGTGGTTAATGAGGTTGTATTGGGTAGTGTGGGAACTGAGAATGATATGTATGGAATAAGAGGTGTAGAGTGTGCTGGTTTTGTCTGGGATAGACTTAATTGCCTTCAGAGCAGCTAGTATGGGGCTGTGTTTTGGATTTGTGCTGGGAACAGTGTTGATGACACTGGGATGTTTTTGTTATTGCTGAGCAGTGCTTACACAGAGTCAAGGACTTTTCTGTTTAGTTGCTGGCTGGAGTTAAACCACGACACCTGCCTTTGCAGGAGACATTGCTAGTGAAATAAATAATGACATCTATGTAAAAATCTGTTCATGAGAAACAAGGAAGTGGGTGAAGCTGGTGGTATAGAGACAAATGTAAGGGATAAGGGAAAGAGATGGAGGTATCTAGTATCAGGCCTTAATGGACCTGGGAAGACTTTGGAGCACTGTGAGAAATTTAGAGAAGAGAGGGGGAGGGTGGGACATAAGGAGGGTTAGGAGTATTGTGAGAAGGTGTGGAGCTGACCCACCAACACAGGGGGCCACAGTCACAGTCATCTTTCTTTGTAGTGATGTGAAGCTGTTCTGCTGTGCTTCATGCAGGGGTGGCCCAATGAAGTCATCAACCCTTCCTTACTACAAACTGCTCCATAGCAGAGCACATCTTTCCAAAGAAGAGTGTATCTGACCTAGCTTTCCTCTCTTTAGACTTCCCATTATTTGCAGTCCAGCTTGCTTCAGTCCTCCAAGCTGTCTCCATAAACAGTGCAATCCACAGTTAATGGAGGACTCAGTATGGTATATCTGTGCTGTTAAAGAAATGAAATCCGGGACCATTTCCTGGTCTGGAGGCCAGCTGAGGGATCTGGTCATAGCCTTAATGCTAAATCTCTCTTATCAGACTGAATGGCTAGTTCCTGACTCCCAAACTCTGTCTAATAGTTTGTTAGGAAAATGTGAGTTGTTCCTGACCAAAAGCACGCCAGGGATTCTGTAACTGTACAGAGAACAGGTGTGCAATGTCCTGCCTGGCACGCCCTCTGGCACTGTGATTTTACTAGTATAGATGCAACCTGAAGGTCATCCCAAGGTTATTCAGTCCACATAGACAACCTGAGCAGATCTTTCATTCAGTTGATCTATTCCTCTTTCCTGTGTAATGTTAGGTATTTGTCTGAGGTGTCTAATCATCCTAAGATCCCTCTGTAACCAGAGGGATAGAGAGAGGACAACCCTAGCTTGTCTATCTGGAGTTCTACAGGTGTCTGTCTCCTTCCATTGACTTAGAGGGAGGTCTAGAAAACAGCTTCAGATGTAGGCAACTTAGTTATGTCAGGTGAGATGAGTCCAGGTGTGTGTAAATAAAGACCACAAAAAGATTATCTGTATGGAATTGGCTCATTTGATGCAGTAGGGATTTGTGCTGAAGCCAAGGATGCAGCTGGCAAAGCCAGATTTCTACACCATGGAGCAGTCAGGCAGATTGTCACATTTTGGCTGTTAAGTGTTGGGGTGTTTCCGGGGAGTATTCTGAGACCTTATAAAAATATGTGCTGATATGAATGGAAAGTTGTTGTGGATTTGAGTTATTACTGTTAGGAGGTCTGTCTTCTCCGTGCCAACAATAGCTAGAAGAGTTGCCCTTGCATAGTAAGGAGAGCAATATCTGATTAGCAGGGAATAAAAATATAGTGTCAGCAGATCATACAAATGTTATGGTTGCAAATTGCCAAGGAGCCTGTCATCACTTAATTTTCTTGCAAACAATTCTGCAGAAAACTCTTCGTTGTCTTTGGCACCAGCAGAACAATGATGGCAGATTTTATTACATCTGGAATAGCAGAATGGGAGGTGGTGTGTCCAAGCAGATTTGCCAGCAGACCAGACAAAGGCAGGGTGTACTCATATATCTCCTCTCTGTCTGCTTCCTGGGCTTTCAGGTATGAACAGAGTAGAGCAGAAAACAAAATGCTATTTCTCACTATTGGCCATTTTATCTCTTCTTCTTTTTCTCTTTCTTTAGACATAGACGATTGGGAGACCTTTCTCAATTGTTTTTCAGACTTGCTTGTTCAGGTGTAACTTTCTTCTCCTCCAGTGTCTACTCACTGGTAGCAGGGTGCTCAGTGATACCTGCCCATGTCCTCTGGCATTTGGTGACGCTCACTGCAGTGATTCTTGCAGTGTGGCAGGAAACCCAGTCCCAGCCCTGCTGTGAATGATTGTCCTTCTTCTGTGACCCCCATTTTTGTCTGCAAATGCAGAAAGCTTGTCAGTTAGCCCCAAGCTTGCCTTAAACAGAAGACAAACTTCTGATGGAAATCACAAGGGATTGTTCAAAGGAAGTAAGAATTTTAAGTTCTTGGGCTACAACAGTGAAGCACACAAAATGTAAAATAAAGGTATAGGAGTTACTTAAGGCAAGGCTCCTGTTTTGGCTATTTTTTTATGTTTGTTAGCTGGGGAACTTGTTCACATAGTAATTTGCCCCATAAATACTATCCCTTGAAGAAGAACCTTGGAGACATGCTCTAACCTGTAAAGGCACAGTTTGACTTGAATACCTACCCAAAAATGCAGCTAATCAAAATGAGCTAGCTGCAAAACTGTTGATTTTGGTTATACTTAGCAATTTTTATCACTGTTCCTGAAGTATCCCATCATGTCTCAATAATCCTTCTCATCCACCTCTTGTTTTCTACTAATGAAGATTAATTACTTTAGCCTTGTTGGTAAATATTCATCATCCACAAGAGTGTTTTAGGCTTATTTGAGGGTAGATTTGGAACAATGAGGAATCTTGGTGGGAAAATTTTTGTATCCGTATTCTTTCAGGTAATTGGCTGAATTTGTGCCATTATATTTCAGTCTGTTTGCTGTCTTGTACAATAAAGGTGGTTTTTCGTTTGCTATAAATTTATAGAGTACCACTGTAACCAGTTAATGTTTTTTTGTAGAAACACATAGTTCTTTCCTCCCCTGTTCTTAGGACTTGGCTTTAAAAACACATTTTAAATGAAAAAGCAAGTGAGATGAGACAAAGTGAGAGAACAGCAAATGACTGTCTATTGAACTGAAAATATTCAGCACATCCTGAAGTGGGCAAATACATTTGATCAACTGAAAAGCTGTCTTGACTATGTTTGCTTACTACTGATGAAATCCAATTGTGCAAACATAGACACTCTCTGACATTTCAGATACCTTTGTGCATCTGACACACAGGCAAATGTAGGGCAGAATGATACAGGACCTTTTCATGTCCTTTTGATTTGGCAGCTAGAGACCACACAAAATATGTCCCAAGGCTTCTTAAATAGCACAAGATACTTGCATTTAAGCAGCCGAATTCCACCTTTGACCTCTGTTGATACAACTGGAACCCAGAAAGCCTTATCTTTATTCAGGTCCCCCTGGATAGGCATCTCATGCCATTAAAGATGCCCTAGGGCAGACAGCCCGGTGGGTTTCTACCTGTGATTCAAGAAAAGCATGAGTTTCCCATAGGTCTCTAAAGTAATGTTCCTTAGCATGATTCAAGCAGCAGTAGATATCATTATCTACTGTGTCAAAGCAACACAAATTTACTTGCAGAGATCACATAAAATCAGAATCACAGAATGGTGGGGGTTGGAAGGGGCCTCTGGAGATCATCCTGTCCAACCCCCTGCTTGAGCAGGCACACCCAGAGCAGGGGCACAGGACCGCGTCCAGGTGGGGTGTGAATGTCTCCAGGGAAGGGACTCCACAGCCTCCCTGGGCAGCCTGTGCCACTGCTCTGGCACCCGCACAGGGAAGGAGTTTTTTCTCATATTGAAGTGGAACTTCCTGTGTTCCAGCTTGTGCCCATCGCCCCTTGTCCTGTCATTGGGCACCACTGAAAAGAGCCTAGTCCCATCATCTTGACACCCATCCTTCAGATATTTATAAGCACTGATGAAATCCCCCCATCGTCTTCTCTTCGCCATGCTAAACAAGTTCTGTGTCCTTCTTAAACAGGGGAGCCCAAAACTGGACACAGCACTCCAAATGTGGTCTCACTATGGGAGAGTAGAGTGGGGAGGATAACCTCCCTCTCCCTGCTGGCCACACTCCTTTTAATGCAGCCCAGGATACCATTGGCCTTCTTGGCCACAAGGGAACATTGTTGGCTCATGGTCACCTTGCTGCCCACCAACACTCCCAGGCCCTTCTCAAAAAAGCCGCTTTCCAGTAGTTCAGCCCCCAGCCTGTACTGGTGCGTGGGGTTGTTCCTCCCCAGGTGCAGGACCTTGCCCTTGCTCTTGCTGAATTCCATGAGGTTCCCCTCGGCCCAGCTCTCCAGCCTGTCCAGGTGTCGTTGGATGGCAGCACAGCCTTCTGGTGTATCAGCCACTCCTCCCAGCTTGGTATCGTCAGCAAACTTGCTGAGGTTACACTCTGTCCCTTCAGCCAGGTCATTGATGACTATGTTGAACAGGACTGAACCCAGCACAGACCCCTGGGGAACACCACTAGTGACAGGCTCCATCCAGACTCTGCTCAACTGATCACAACCCTCTGAGTTCTGCTGTTGAGTCGGTTCTCTGTCCACTTCACTGTCCACTCATCCAACTCACACTTCCTAAGCCTTCCTGTGAGGACGCTATGGAGACAGTGTCAAATGCCTTGCTGACGTCAGGATAGACAACATCCACTGCTCTCCCTTTATCGACCCAGCCAGTCGTGCCATCATAGAAGGCTATCAGGTTGGTCAGGCATGATCTTCCCCCTTGGTGAACCCATGTTGACTGTCTCTGATAACTTTCTTGTCCTCTACATGCCTGGAGATGACCTCCAGGATGAACTGCTTCATTACCTTTCCGGGGGTGGAGGTGAGGCTGACTGGCCTATAGTTCCCCAGGTCCTCCTTCTAGCCCTTTTTGAAGGTTGGAGTGACGTTTGCTTTCCTCCAGTCCTCGGGCACCTCCCCTGTCCTCCACAAGCTTTCAAAGATGATGGAGTGGCTCAGCAGGAACATTCGCCAGCTCCCTCAGCACTCGTGGGTGCACCCCATTGGGCCCCATGGATTTGCAAGGATCCCATTTGCATAGGTGATCTCTGACCCGATCCTTCTCAATGAATGGTAAGTCTTCCTTTGTCCCAAATTGTCCTCTCTTCTCTGGGGGCTGAGATGCCTGAGGGTCAGCCTTAGCAGTAAAGGCATAGGCAAAGAAGGCTTTCGGTAACACTGCCTTCTCTGCATCCTGCGTTACCAGGGCCCCTTCCGTGTTCAGCAGTGGGCCCACTGTATCCCCAGTCTTCCTTTTACTGCTGATGTATTTAAAGAAGCCCTTCTTGTTATCTTGGACATGCATTGCCAGATTTAATTCCAAGTGGGCCTTGGCCTTCATTGTTGCATCTCTGCATACCCTGGCAACATTCCTATATTCCTTCCATGTGGCCAGTCCCTTTTTCCACACACTGTGAACCTCCCTCTTCCGTTTGAGTTTCTCTAGAAGCTCTTTGGTCATCCTTGCAGGTCTCCTGGCTCCTCTGCCTGACTTCTTCCTCCTGGGGATGCACCGATCTTGAGCTTGGAGGAAGTGGTCCTTGAATACTGCCCAGCTCTCTTGGACCCCCTGCCTTCCAGAGCCCTAGCCCCTGGGATTCCTTCTAGCAGGTCTTTGATGAGGCCAAAGTTGGCCCTCTTGAAGTCCAAGGTTGTAACCCGACTCGTAGCTCTGCTTCTACCTTGCAGGATCCTAAACTCGACCATGTCATGGTCACTGCAGCCAAGGCTACCCCCAGCTCTGACATCCTCAACCAGCCCTTCCTTTTTTGTTAGGATGAGGTTGAGCAGCACATTTCACCTCATTGGCTCCTGCACCACATGCATCAAAAAGTTGTCCTCGATGCTCTACAGGAACCTTCTGGATCGTGCACATCTTGCCATGTTGCTTTTCCAGAAAGTATCAGTGTGGTTGAAATCCTCCATGAGGACCAGGGCCTGTGATTGCGAGGCTACTTCCAGCTGTCTATGTTGTTGTGATTGCTTCATGTCATATAAAATGATCAGAAACAAACCGTGTAGTAATTTTATGTTCTTTTGATCTTCTTTGACTTCAGTTATTTGCCAGTGATCACTTTAACGCCCATCTCCCATTGATCCTATCTCCTATATTCATATATGCTTAGGTTACCCAGCAAATATTCCCCTTTATTGGCATCAGCTGTCATTCATTCTCACTGTATTATGACCTTCTTTCATAGCTTCTAAATCTATTTTTATATTTTATTGAAAATGGAGACAAGATAACTAAGAGATGGGTCCAGCATGCGCTCGGGTATTTCTTTGCCACTGTCTCTCCTGAAGTGTGCTACAGGTTATTGAAGCCCAAATTATTAAAGCTGTGCTATAAAGTACTTTTCAGTGGGCACCCCTATATCAGTACATTGTTTAATGTACTGATACCCCTGGAATGGGCACTGCAAACCTATTTGCCATATTTCTGATTGTCAGAGAAGTCCCTGGCACAGGTTTGGTCTGGACAAAGTAGCATTCTCACAAAGAGTTCCCAGGCACAGTTTAGGACCTATTATAGACCAGGAACCATCCCCAGTAGGAAATATTGATACGGCCACTCTCTTTTGAAGGCTAGGGGAACTGAAACATATGGATGTTGTCAGATAATGCCAGCTGGCCTCCAGGATAAAAATTAAACAGTGGTACAGTCTTGGTAACTGGTATGGTTACAGCCATTGTTTCCAGTGGTTATTAGATGCATAGATACTTAAGAGAATGGGAATCCAAGCTACAAATTATTATAATTTTGTTTCTTCCTTGCTACATATAGATTCTGCTTAGAATCAGATAGGCTTTATTTTCTTCCCTGGAAGTTCATGCATTTACAAAACATCTAGAGTGGAGTTCATCTGAGCACATGTAACCCTGAGCTAGCTATATAAACACTCTTCTTAGTCCATAAAAGAAGGATGTTTTTAGGGGACAATTAATTTCAGTCTAGGAGGGCTTCTAATTCAGGAAGGATTAATTATGACCCAACAGTGCATATTTCATCCCATTGATTACAAAGGGAACTTACGATCACTTGCTTAGGGGACCATGGCTAAAGCATGGCTGAAGTTATGACAGATGAAGCCCACTCTTTACTTCTTCTGGTTTCTGTGCATTTCAGGATTTCAATTTTGCTTTCTAATTTATTTTTTACAAAGCTTTTACTGCTCAGCAAAAGTTAGTTGGCAGCATAATACTGAAACCAAGATACTTAAATCAAACATAACAACAAAACAAGCTCAAGATCAGTTTGTTGCCTTTTTTTTTTTTGTGATACTAAATGTTTTATTTTGTGTAATTAATTTTTAGTCTTCATTAAAAAAAGTAGTCCTTCATCTAGATACCTTATTTCTTTCCCATTTGTCTAGTTTACACTTTGCATAGGAATGATGATTGATGTACATCTTATCTGTTATTCTTCAGGATTTTCTCTCTAACTTTTTACTGTCTTAATGGGTTTATGTTTTAGAGTCTGCCTAACAACTCTAAAGCCTATCTAAATTGTCCTTTTCTGTAGACGAAGACCAAAGAGCTATAACATACTAATAAACTTCTCCTTGGAGTAGTAAATTCAATCATGTATTAATAAACACTCACTCTCAATTCACTCCTTGCCTTTAAGCTCTTGAATATTTCTCCCCTATTAGTCAACAGAGACTCCCAAACTGTCTCAATTCAATTGCTTGTTCAGACTGTCAGAATAAATAATTAACGCAGTTCAGTAATTCTGTGCTAACTTTTTCTCCCTGTAACTGATTGGTAGAGATGTCTTATGGATAAAAAGGCCTTTGATCTTTCCTAAATCTGCTAAGGTGCACAGGAACTTAACCATCACCTTATCTCTGGGATAAGATATCCAAACACTTTTGAGGTTCTGAGTTTTTGTCATATTCAATTATCTTTCCTGATTGGGTGACATTTTCTTCCTGACTTGAAGGGCTAGGGGAAATGTTTCTTTTATTCATGTGTTTTGCTTGTGTGTTTCCAGATGGGCAAACAGTAAACAGCTTTGCAAGCTTAGACATGGCCCTTTGGCAGAATTTAAAAAACAAGTGATCTCCTCTGCAAAGAGGCTGCAGTATTCTGCAATGGATAAAGCTGTCAGTTATCCTTTAAAATAGAGGGGAGAGATGCAAATCTCATCTAATACCCGACTTTGCTTCCTCTGGTTCATTTACCCATTTTGTCACTTTCTTATCCTCACTTGTTGGCCATGATTCTCCTCCAATGTCAAGGAATGGTCTTTGTGATTGCTCCGATACAGATATCATGGTTTGGCAATGAAATTCTATGTAACTCCTGCTCGGGGTGCCAGACAACCCCGCAGCCCTCTCCAGTTCCCCAACATCACGTACTCCTCTATAGCAGAAGCCCCATATCTGCTTCACCCTCTGTCAGGTGAAACTTTCCATCTTACACATTGTGTATTCCAACATTTATCAGATTGGCATTAAGAGTCCTGGAATGTTTTCAGTCCCCAATCTGGAACCAGGCTGAATTGTTTCAACAACTGTTGAATTGTTGGGATTGTTTGGCCGTCAGGAAGCATTCACAGAAATAAAAGCCTTCTTCCTGGAAGAACCCAGCTGGAGTACTAGCTTCCTTGTCAGGACTACCATGACAGACTTGACATTGGAGAGGGACTTACACATTTCTATGTGTAAATTTAATACTTAGGAAGAAGAAAATAGGTAAGATGAATATATGATGGTGACCAGAGAAAGCACCAATAGCAGAAGTAGATAAAGTAGATAAGAAGTTAATATTGACAGCAGTAGTTGACAAGTAGGAAATACAGGTAAGTATGGCTGTTTTTTCTTTTCTTTTTATCTTGTCATGCTCTATTTTATGACACATTAAACAACTGTGGATCTTTTGTTTCCAGAAGACTGGAATGATTCAATGGCTTGCTGGTTTATGGGGAGTATCTAAACATGTTTGGAAGTCACTCTCAACCACACTAGCAGGTATCAAGTTTCATAAGTGATGTTTCTTTAGCCAACGCACTCATAGGTAAAGTTCCCCACTGTTACCTGCTTTTCTCTACCATTGCAGCTCAGGGAAAATAAATACATTAAGCTTATCTTTTTCCTCAAATGCTAAGAAAGAATTTCTTCCTCCACTTTTTTCCCCCTGGATCTTGCCCTTCGGCATGCATAATTAATTTTCTTACTGCAATGTATTCGTAGAAAACATAGAATAAGGATAAGCTGTGAGTGCAAGAATAAGAATAAGTGCAATATGAAAATCTCCCAAGGTGACATTTTTAAAAAAAGTATTGTATACCTTATAATAAAAACAACATCTATCTTAACTAAGATGCCTAGAAGTCAAGTTTTTCAATGTTCAGCAGTATTTTCTGTGAGGTCAGAAAACATTGTCAGTCTTGCACACATCAAGAAGAACAAAACAAGTAAATATAAATGGAAAAAAATAATTCAGAAAGCTCAGGCTTTGCTTGATTTGTAACTGTGGAAAAGAAGAGATCAAAGATTTTTTTTTCTCCTTCTTATCTTTCCAAAGATGTGGTGGAGATAGGAAGGAACATAATTTTTCACATCTTCCGCAAGCATTTATTTTGATCTAAGCCTGTAGTTCAGCTTGGAGAGAAATTTACAACACTTCATATAGTTGTTGTGTGCTTTAATACGAGTTCAAATCACAAAGGGTCACAAATTTACTAGAGGGGTTGGAGTTTGAGAGAAGGAGGGGTGACAAAGGATGTCCTACCAATACCATGGTACAACCCCCTGTATGTGTTGTATCACATGAGGCAGGCAAAGGTTTACAGCTTCTCTTGTGCTTTTCCCTTTTCCCACTCTCTTAGATTGGATTGCCAGCATTTTTTTAAGAGAGGGAATAAGGAATCCCCAGAGCATTTCCCTTTCAGATATAATGCCAGCAAAACATATTGCAAACTTTAATAAAAATGGGCTTGGAAAACACAGTTTTTGGTTGTAAACAACTTTGTATTTCACTGTGTGTTTCTGCAACAAAACAGATCTAGTTGTACTGGCCAAGAAGGTGTAAATTAGAAACTAAAACAGGATACCACTCATATAAATTCATTTTTCTTTCTGATGAGGTTATATTCTTGCACAGTGAAGTGTCCTAAATTGAGAAAGAACTCAAATTACCATGAGATACCATTTTTAACAATGGACCATTAACTTTGAAAAACCATTTGACAGTAAATGTATTTTACTAAAATATTGTCCAGAGACATCTGTCAGGATTATGCATTAGCGTAGGTCCTTTATAGCTCAACGACTATAATATGTTATTTGAAGATATTCAAATGCAGGGGAAGGAAGAAATTATCTTCTATGACATTAATCTAAACAAAAATCTAACTGCAAAAATAACCTAGAGTATTCAACTGCAGTGTTGTTGTAGTGGCACCAGTAATGCTATCAGGTAAGAAATGTGAGGGCGTAGAGAACATGAAAAGCCTGAAGCGTGAAGGAATATCAGCCCACTTTCTTTTCTTATGCAAGATATTTAAACAGATGTAGGTGAACACAGTAGATATGTTTCCACAAAATTAGCTACACACCCACGGCAAATCTCATTCAGAATAAGACTGCACAGCATTCCAGGAAGCCGTGTTTATAAAAAACAGTTCAGAATATCAGAATCAGTGAGAAAAAACAAGTTATTTTCTATCAGAAAGCTCATCTTTTGTTTAAGTTTTTCAAGGGATGTCTTAATTATATGTCTGTTTCCAGTTTCAGGTAGTTTGACCTTTTTACCAATTCCAGATAACTAGAAACCACCAGATGTGTAGCAGTCAAAATGTGTTGCTTTTTGTCAAAAAACAAGTGTTTGCTGAAAAGCAGAGTCAATGGTTTTCTTTTGTTTTTGTGAAACAAGCATTGCCCCGGGGGGAAAGCATGTGCTTTCATGTAGAAATTCTTTAGATGAGAATGCTTTTAACAAATTATTTTCTGATCAGCCGTGCTTTAGAAAGAAAAAGTGAGGAAACAGAAATGCAAATCTCCAAAACTGGCTTGCATAAATGCCATAAAGTGACATGACTTTATGTCACACTTCCTTGGCTACTGCCTTGTGGTATCACAGAATCTAGAAGTGTCTGGAAATGGAGATGTCTCTACTGCAGTAATGGATCAGTCCATAATGAAGTGACGTTATGGACACCAAGGGTGGTTGGGAGCCATCTTCTCTATCTTCAGCCAAGGATGAAGGAATCTAGTCCAAAATTATCACCTCTGCTTCCTCTTTGGCCACTGGAGAGAGAAAGGAGACCCTCTAGGTATCTAAGATACCTGGAGATAATATCTATCTAAGGTACCTCTTACTACTGAGAAATATTGTGTGATTTGATGACAGTAATTATGGCTTATTTATTTTAAAATCATATCCAAAGACTTAATCATGTTAGACAATACAGAGAGTATAAAGATTTTTTTTTTTTCTCTCAGGTTCCCCATCCTCTTCCTTGTAATGGTTGAACTCCTTAAAGAGATTAGTCTCTCAGAAGAGTCTTTATGAAGACTGATGTGCAGGCGAGACCTGACATTTTTAAGCATCACAAATCTTGCAATTCAGAGTCTGAGAAAAATAAATACACATAGTGTGTGTTTCAAGAGAAAGCTTCGTAAATGCTTGGATGTGAAACAGAAGTGTCTATCTCAATAGTTAACATTTTTCACTTGTCAAGGTATTCCAACAGGAGCTTTGAAATTCCATGTACATTTTTCGCCATATAGTATATATCACCTGATTTTCCTCACCATCTTTCAGGGGGCTGTCCAGACCTACTGACTAAGAGTTTAAACATCATGGTGAAGTAACTGAAGCTCTCTGGAAAAAAATAAGGAATTTAAATTATTTTTTTGAGTAGAAAAAGAAGTCAAAATGGCTTTAAACATAGAGCAACAAGCCAAGTCCACATAATAAAAAGTAATTTTTTTCTAAAACACCACTACCACTTTAAGTTTCCCCTTTGAATGCCTGTGAAGTGTGACATCTCCTAAATACACTGCATATCACAAAAAGTGAACATCACTCTGGACTCTAGGCTGTGATTCAGGAAAGCATCCCATTCAGGAAAATACTTGAGCATGTACATACGAGATTGGATTTAAATGCATGTTTAAAGCTTAGCATGAACAGAGATGGAGTTATGTCTCTGCTTAAATACTTTTCCGAATTGCCGCCTCAATTACACTGTTTTAAACCCAAGTACATCTGCTAAAATTCCTCAAATTACTTTGGATTTGCTCCTGTATAAATGAGCTCCATTGGTTCAGCTTCATTTTATTCAAAGTAGATCTCTAGTCATCTGAGAAGTTACACCAAGGATGAGGCTGTCCTGATGGAAATTAGGGATGGGGTGATTTTTCTTTTGTCACAGCCCTTAGGAAACATAAATACAGTGTCACTTTTAGTAATTCTCTACAGAATTCTTCAAGCATGCCTATGGTGGAAACTGGAGGTAAAACATTCATAAGAAACACCCTAGAGGAGACCAAAATGATTTCAAGCACATTTAAAAAGGTTGGGGTTTGTTTTATTTTAAAGACCCCTGAGAATAAAAACATTCAGTGTATAGGCTGGCTACTGGAAAAAAGTCTTCTTTTGTTTTTTTAAATATATTTGATTTAGCTTGCTTATGAAATGTTTGTTATGTTCCCTGTTCTTCTTTTGAGCCCAGAGGGATTTTTCAGCCTTGTTAAAATGTGCCATCTGCTAGAGACATCCGTTATAAAATTACAACAACATAAATTTATGTGCCTGCTTTATTCTTGGGAGAAACACCAACACCTTGAAGTTTAAAGAAAGTGGCACACTTTTAGAGAGTGTCTTTCTTAAATATGCTTTCCTCAATTATAAAAATATACAAATAAGAGGAGTTCTCACTAGTACTAAGTATAGAGAAAATAATTTCCCTTGTTGATCCAGATTTTATATGGTTACTCCCATCCCACTTTCCAGTCCAGAAAACAGGGATTTTTTGCTTGACCCCTCAAAGTATCCAGTTCAGCATAAATGTTAGGGGAAAAAAAAAAGCCAGCATAGACATTCCCAACTGCATGAAAGATTGTATCTTTACTAACACTGTTATTTGATTATATGGTAGTCAAAGGCTTGTGATATTTTGCACTAAGGAAGACATTTTGCAGAAGCGTGGCTCTTTCAGGATGACAGATGTGTCAAGGTATATTTTGTTCCATTGCATTTATGCATTCTTTCACAAGAGATAAATAACACCAGACCCACCACAGGTTGTTAGAGAACATAAGCCTACAGAGTTAATTGGAAGTATTCCCATTCACGTCAGTCAAATAGCTAATCCACAGATTTTTTCTTCCTTTTGGCAAAACCTGGCAACAGAGAAATAGATTAAAGAGATAAATCATGGAATATTCCCTGGTGGTCATGAATGATGCTGAATGCAATTATCACAGAAGTCTACTGCAAAGCTTAGATGAGATTTTGCTCTCATATTTTAGTCTCCCAGGCTCCAGCTTCATTGCACACAGTTGTACTCATGATTCAGGAATTCAAAAATAGATCACCTTCAGTTTACCAGGAGCGTTGAGGGATCTGTCTCTTTGTAAAGGAAATAATCTCTTTTCAACCTGTTTTCTCTTAGCCTGACCTGACTGTCTCTCAAAAAAAACCGCATCAGTGAAACTCCACAGATTTGTTTTCATGGACAGAAGAAATCACAATGACACTTGTTATGAAAATAACAATATAATAACAAAAAGGAAGACAAGAGACTTATGTAAGTAGTGATGGAGTATGTAGTGATGGTTACTGCTGAAAAAGATGAGATCAAGCAGATATTTTTGTATTACATGGTTTAAAGAAAGGCTCATCCAGCTTAGGTGAGCAATAGCCTAAGAGGGAGAGGGTACAATGCCTGTATAGCTTCTGCATGGAATATGGCATCCAGTTTTTGATGCTGCTCCCTGCCTTCATCCCACCTAACTTTAGGCAATTAAGGGGTACCTACACTAGCAGTTAGTTACACCAAGCTTCCTTATAATCACTGGGAAGAGGTAGGTTACCAAGATCAGAAACACCTGCTGGAGATCCCTCTTTCCCTTCAGCTATAGAGAATGCCTTGGGCAAGCCAGCATCTCAGCTGACTGCTTCAAGTTAGGGAAGAACAGGGGGAGCTCAGGTTGTGTCAGGGAAAAGTGCTGAATAGATGATGTGATGCATTTCCAGGAAACTAACCATGAGTTGAAGAAAGGGGTCTAATTGAGAGGCAGTTCCTGGCAAATTTCTGTCTTCAACACCCAGTCAGGGAGGAAGTTTCTATATTATGCTCTGAGGAAAATAAAAAATAAAGCAAAAGGAATATAATAATAAATACCAGAAGAGTATGTACACCAGGGAAAGAACAATATCTGGTCATACCAACTTTATCCTGGTGTCAGGGTTTTGGCTGTGATAGAGTTAATTTTTCTTCCTAGTAGCTAGTACGGGGCTGTGTTTTGGATTTGTGCTAAAAACAGCGCTGATAATGTGGAGATGTTGTAGTTGTTGCTAAGTAGTCCTAGTCAAGGATTTTTGCAGCTCCCCACGCTCTGCCGGGTGCGCAAGAAGCTGTGAGGGGAGGGGACACAGCCAAGACAGCTGATCCAAACTGGCCAAAGGTGTATTCTATATCATATGATGTCATGCCCTCTGGGGAAGCAGTGATCGTGGCTCAGGGGCTGGTGGCATCAGTTGTTTTTGGTGTTCCCCCCCCACCCCGGGTTTCACCTCTCATTATTTTCCTTTTCATTATATTATTATTAGAACTACTATTGTATTTATTTAATTTTAATTATTAAACTGTTCTTATCTCAGCTCACAAGTTTTCTTTTGCTCTTTCAATTCTCTCCCCCGTCCCATTGCAGTGAGGGAGCAAGCAAGCGGCTGTGTGGTGCTTAGTTGCTGACTGGGGCTAAACCACAACACCTGGTGAATTAACCTCACAGGTTTTTTTCCTGTGCTATGATGGAGTATTTGCTTTTAGAGGTGCTTTTCTGTTTGAGTAAGGGCTGTGTAATCTTTACAGGAGTGAGGTGTAATGCTGTGCAAGTAGGAAAGAATGAGAAATGATCTCACATCTGAAAAACAAAACGGACTTCCCAGCACTGACTTTGATGTCATGATAGCGCTACCCACACACAGAGACATCAGGCCCTCCTTGAAGTGCTCTCTGGCCTCATCCATGCTCTCCACAGCATGAGGACTGCAGGGGAGATGCTTGCAGCAACAGGTGCTGGAAGTGGTGCAACATCCAAACAGTGATGGCAACGGTAGTTTTTTTCAACATGTGGGTGTTGGTTGTCAGTGTTACAGGCTTTGAGGTGGCTGAGGAGCCTGGAATGTGTATCCCCAGTTGTCTTTGTCTCCATCTTGCTAGAAAATGTTTCCTTCTCTATCTGTTGGAGCATCATGGCCAGTCATTAAACTCCCTTTTCATTTTCCTTTGGCCTAGTCCTTTTCCTCTTTATGCAAGTTCCTTCTCTATTTTGTTTCAGGTTTTCGTTTGTGTCCTCTTTGCAAGAGCCATGTTTCCTTTGTGCTGTCATTACTGACAAACTCCCAGGAGCTGTACCTGCTGCCAAGGGCTTCTCCTTGCTCCTATACCCTTCTTATGAGTGTTTTTATTCTCTATGGTCATATTCCTTTCCAGCTACACTCTGCTTATTGCCTGTTTTCCTTCTGTCTGATCCAATGCAGTGGACTTTGGGATTAACAAGATTGCAACCTACATTTTCAGTTTTCACTGACTTTGGGGTACCGTCTTGAAGAACCTCCGTCTGTTCTCTTCACAAGGGCCATGAATCTAGGGCTCACACCAAATTCAGTGGAGTTAAGGTAAGTAACAGAGCAAGTAGGATGAGAGTGTCTTGTCTTTCACTCTTTTCTGATTTTATGCAGTTCATTCCAGAAATGAAATACTTTCTATTGTCAGTCCTGGAAGGGAGGTCACATCAGAAAATCACAACGGTCTCTTTTGTTATTCTATCCTGCAAAGAATTTTACTTGAAAACTGCCAGTGTCAGCTGCTTTTCCCCATGGAGGAAGGATCTTTTGCACAGGCCAATGCAACATGGCAATAAGCCTTCATAAAAACCCCAACCCTCAGCAAACCTGAAATAATCCTCTCCCACCTCTTGGGAGTGGAGCATGCACCATTACTCTACCAGGAGACCTTCAACCCTCCTCTGCCAAGGCTGTGAAATTCACTTGGTTTAATCAGCTCAGAGAACATGTTCCTACTTAGTCAGACCTCAGATTCAGCTGCAGAAAAAATTGCAAAGCTCTCACAAATGAAACAAAACACTTTAATTCTATCCTCAGAAATACAAACATGTATTTATATACTTCTATTTTAAGATCATTTTCCGATCTCATTGGATAGAGTAACTAAATGCCAGCCTGAATAGGAAATTTAAAATTTTGATATTAAGTTGCAGTAAGTGAGCTAAGTTTATGGCAATTAGAGAGGAATTGCATTATTTTGCTCTCAGGCAGATCTTAAGCTCAAGGATGCCTGGACTGTTATTCCCAGAGGTGACATTTACAGTGATTTTAAGATGCCAGAGAAAGTTGTTCTGAAAATAAAGGGAGAGGGGAGGTGGAGAGGAGAGCAGAGGAGAGGAGGGGATTTAAGGGATGAACTTCTTTTCTTTTTTGTTCTCACGTCTGTGTCTCCTGAAAGTAAGTTTCTTAAGTCACCAGCTTATTTCTTCTGGAACCAACAGTTTTTCTACTATACAATTTTTTCCCCCCCTCTGTGTAATTTTGCAGCATTGTGGTTAGAAATTGAAGTCCACCAATACCTGGTAGTGATGCCACCCTGATTCAAATATGGACACAGTGCTGATGATAGATGTGCTTGTTCCCCTGAGCCTGTGCTGTGTGAAGCAATGGGCTCCATTGGTGCATCACCCAGGGCTGAAAATAATGCTCAGGGAAAAGTGTTTGGGTAAAATAGCAGAGCTCAATTCATTGTAAGGTTCATTGAACTGAGACTGATTTATGCTAGCTCTACCACACATTTGCGTGCTACTTTGAGCTGGAAATTTTAGCCTGATCAAACTGGAAATTTTTATATAATTCCTCAAGAGCACCAGAATTTAAAATAGGAAGGAGAGTATGGAAACTCTGCTGCAGAATTTTGGGTCCTAATGTTGTATTATTGTTTCTACATTATGATAATGGTAGTTAGGTTGATACAGAAATCCATTGGGTTACTTTTTTCTTTTTGTCATGATCCAGCCCGACTTCCTTATCTTTCTGGCAACTAAGCAATCCAGATCAAAATCTCAAAAGTGCCCACAGACAATTATCAGACTAAGCTCAGGGAGGCATCTAGGAAACAGGGAAAGCTGGTGATTGCCCTTAAAATTGAGTTGATTCTTTTTATCATCTTGTTTTCTTTTTGTGTTATCAGATGGCCTTTGTCCTCCCTTGTACAATGCTAGGGAAACCAAGGCTGCTTTTTCAATGGAGCCAAGCCCTTTTTAATCCCTGTATTTGGATGTCTCTTTATCTCTTATGCATTACTTGCTGTGAGGTTTATGTGGCATGCCATGAGAAGATTACTTCATGAGCATGAGAGATACAAAGATCTCACAATATTCTCAGAAGTCACAGATGAACAATGGCTTGGTGCGCACCAGTGGCCCACACTCTGCCAGAGTTAAAACTCAGGAAAAAAAGCCAGGTAAAGATATTGAGGGAGGATCTCTCCATCCAAACAGGGAACCGTGATCAAATATTTGTGATAGGGATGGTATTACAAACACTTAGTGCTGAAGGTATCACTTCTCTACCCTAGTTTAGGCTATAAGCCTAACTTTTCAATAGTTAAAATACACAGGTTGAATTTTTATGTAGACATCTCTCCACTGGATCCAGATACAGCTAACACCTTTCTGCCCTGGATAATAAGGAGCTCGAATTGCTCTTTGTGCTTTAATATCATGTTAGTTGTTAAAATCCATCTTAGACACAAAGGTAAATTACCTGAATAAAACTCCAAACATATTAAAAAACGGTAGATTAAAATTAAGCACAATGGCATTAATTAGATAAAAACCCATGTGCTTATATTTATGTTATTCCCAATGATGGCTTTAAAACAAACAACACAGACTTCACCAATTTTGTTTTATGGCAGAAACTTTTTCCTCAGCGCTCTTGGTGACTCAGCACTCAAATTATCATATTTTAATATACGACCCAATGTAATTAGGACAATATTTTTTTTAGTTGGTTGTTACTTTTATGCTGTAGCTGAGTCTCCAGAACTAGCAATTTATCTCCAGTGATGAGAGTCTGCCCTCTTTTCAATATTAAATGGCTCAGACATTGTAACTGTTACTTGAAGCAGCAGAGATTGGAAGACTACGGACTGTTCTTTGGAGAGCTCTTTCCTGCCAGATCCCCTCATTTCTGCAATAGCAGATGTTTGCATTTTAAGACCTAGTTCGTTTCATGAGTTTTCTTATTTAATGGCACTTTTTCTGTGCTTGCATAGAGTATGCAGGAGTTTTTCAAAAGACCCTAAGGATGAAATTAATCTCTCCTAACTTTAGCTATGTAGAGTTTTGTATATAATCTAAATTTGTTGTCCTTGGCTCCCTCTCTTGTCAACACAGAGAGAGGAGAACACCAAAGAGGGGATTCAAACCTCTTTCCAGCTCCCACCCTGGGATGGGAAGAGCACTCCTTGGAGGTGCTGCTCTGTCTGGCCACCGCAGGCTCAGCCTGGGCAACTAACTGCCTTAGAATGGGTGCCTTGGTTTTAAATAGCTAATGTTAGGGAAGGTGCATTCTTGCACAAATTATCTTTGCATGGCAAATCAGACCCTCTGCTGAGGGCTTGGGAAGGCCTCATGGAAAATTGTGTAAGTCTTTTTCTTCCTTGCGCGTCTATGTCTTGGCTCTCTCCGACAGATACATGGGGTACAGAAATGCCAAGCACACATTGATAGGAGGGTAAACGGATTGAGAAAAGGCACCCCAACAACATGAGAGGACAGAGGATTGACAGACAAAGACTGAGAAGAAACAGCACAGAGCACAGAAGCTGTGATGTAAAAAGGAGGCAAAACCAGCAGTAGACCTACCACCTTCTGCCTTGATATTACTGATCCAGCCCTGGCTGGCATTTTTTAAGGTTATGTCCTGCCTCAGGGTAATGGTATCATGGAGCCAGAAGGGAAGAAGGTGGCAGGTAGGAATCTACAAGCTACAATATTCTCCTTACTACTTCTGCTCAAAACCATGGGCAATAATTTGGGACCTCAAGCAGGTTACCAATTTGCAGCTCCAGTACAGTAGCAGGACCCCAGCAGTGGAGGAGGAATGGTCTTGCCTTCCCCAGGTCACAAGCTAGTTTGATCTGCTCACTGATTTACAAGTTCTCAGTCCAACAGGAGAAAAAAATCCAATGGTTTGATCTGCAGAGTCAGCCCATCCAACTTCATTACCTTGTTATAAAATGGATTGATGCAAAACCTCTCCCCAGTGCTCATCCAGCATTTATGTGGATGCAGAATATAATGCAAATTAGGTAATTAACTAGGTTTTGCTTCATTAATAGATAAATCAGAGCAATAAGAGTCTTCCTAAATACTAGCTATGCATTTCGTCAAAAATAGGACATCTAATGCAATTATATTTATTAGATCTTTTGTATGTGATCACAGAGCATAAAAAGGAATTAGAGTTCCATGTTTATTATTACTAAAGAATCCCCCTAGCCTCTTTATTTCATTTGGCTCAAAATAGAGAGCAATGTTGCTCTTGTAATACATTATCAGACTCACATTTTAATTCATAAGTCAAAGATTCTTACTTTCAGCTTGTCCCTAGTTATACTGGAGTTAAGGGTATGTTTAAAGGACAGAAGGCTAAAGCTGAAATGATATTAAAATACTCAGATTAACAAAGAGGCAATATACTGTACACTAATCTGTATTTTTGAATATTCTGTTTAAAACAAGTAAGGATGAGTGAACTACAGGTTTTGAGCACAGACCCTTCCAAGGTACTGATAGGGCAGCTGAAAGAAGACCTACCAATACGTTTTAATACACCTGTCTTTGATTTCCTACCAGATCTGCCACTATAGTATCTGATCACTTCAAAAGTTACCAGTTATACATTCATGGTTGTACACTTCATTATATAAAAACTGCTTGTAGTAGGTAATAGCATTTTAATTATGCTGTAATTTTGAAGTTGTTTCTGTATAATTATATTTTAGACTAAAATGGTTTTGTTATTACTGCTATGCCACAAACCGTGTTTATTAAGCATGAAAGAAATAAAGAAGAAAATCAATAACTCCATCACGTAGATGAACTGTCAGTTATGTGAAAAATGGGCATGAAAAGTATCTCAAAGTTAACTGCAATGTAGCTATGTTATCACCTCATTACAACTACAGTGTAATTATGGTAGCTGTTCCTGAGAATATATCACTTACACCTTTTCTTGTCAGAGTAGAAATTTATTTTATAGAAAGATATTAAACATATTTTAACTAACACAAAGAAGAAACTTAAGTCATTAAAACTTCGTCAAAATAGATAAAAGATTCAAAATGTGTGGTTGTTTCTTCTGTGGGGTGGTTTTTAAATTTCTTTTTCTTTTTTTTTTTTTTATTTTTCTTCTTTTTTTATCTCTCTCCTGTGCTTCACCTTGTATCGCTTCACCCAGCCTTTCACCCTGTTGCTTCTTCTATTCCAGGCTTGGTTCTTAGATCAAAAACCTGGTCAATAATTTTCCAAGTTTTACCCTTCTTACCTACTCAGTAAGACATGTTTAAAGGAGAAAATCAGCTCTAACTAATGCATATTTAAGTGGTAAGTTTGATGCTTTTGCTTACCTAAATACATTGTAATGCTGGAGGATGAAGCAGGATAAATCCTTATCAGCAGCCTTGCAAAGATGGCTGCTATTTGCCCATCCCAAATAGGGTGGCGGTCACTAAGACAAAAAATGTGGGAACAGCTGTGTAAAACTGCCTGCTGGTGTTTTCTGGGGAGGCAGCGTCCTCTTCCCTTGTTGGAAAGCATGTGACAGCTGAACTGTGTATTGAGGAAGAACACACCAAGTCAATGGTGCTCTGTTAACCATAGATAGTTACATAGTACAGTAGTACTTTGGTAACCGTGAAAGTATGTACCTGAGCCTCATCCTGCTGTGACTCTGGATCACACTTATGATGTGAAAAAGGTTCTTTTACGAACTGATGCACAGGTCTCACATCTCACTTTTAACATATTTCATTCCTATAAAAGTTCATATTTAGCTGTGAAATGCCATATGCAAAATTTCTGGTAAGATTTTGATACGATTTTCCTACTCACATATGTGACAGTACATATTCTTTCAGTGCAAGTCCCTTCAGGACATTGTTGATCTTATAACGCAGCCAGGGAGTATTAAAATCATTTGCCGTTGCTGTTGCTACTTCTCTGGTGAAGCTGGCACCTGTAGCAATTCTGCTGGCACTGTGGCTGATATTCTTGTTCATTTATCTTTTAATTGAACAATAGAGTTTTCCTCTTTTCTTCTTTATCAGCAAATGACTAGTATGTCTGAGGTATTTCCAGCAAGACTCTGACTTTGTCAGTATCATTATGGCTCTCCTAAGAAGGTATGGTTATTCTTACTTGCTTGTAGATCTTTGGGTGGTCGTGTCTTGGTGAGGACCAGCAGATGAGTAAGCTGCTTCCCTTCATCCTCTTTCACCTTAAATGCTAATCTGCACTTGAATGGAGGTCCCAGAGTGCATAACATAGACATATATAACATTAGAGCAGCTGTCTCAGTCCTCTTAATAGAGTTTTGGTAGTGGCTCATGGCCAAACAGGAAGCAAACAGCTATATCCCAGTGGTGCAATGCACCTCCACTTCTGCAGCAATACCCTCCTTAGCCAAGTAACTCATGGCCTGATTCCAACTGAGTTCAGCTGCATCTATCATGAATAAATGCTTTGTAGTGAGATAAAGTATTTCAATCACAAGTGTCAAATTAGAAAACAGTTTGAGTGGCCTGTCCTTCTCTCTTTTCATGTGGTGATGGCAAGCCCTGGACACTTTCCCAAGCAGACATCCGGCCTCCTTCATGGTTAGTCCCACCCGTGTTTTATAGCAGTTGGGTGGCATTGTCCGAAATCGATCATGCAAGGAAGACATGAAAGTAAGAGTAAATTTCTAAAGCCAAGTCTCCTCTGTGACATTCCTCAAAACTTTCTTGTTTTCCTTCTCTCAGTCTCTGGAATCAGTTTGTGTTGCAGGGTCCTCAGGGCCTCAGAATGGATCTCACACAACAGGACCATGCTGCAAGCACAGAAATAACAAAAGCAGAAGCCAACAGCACATCTGTTGCAAGCTATCCCAGACAAATTAATTTCTGAATCAATTCCATTGACTTTGATAGACTCATCCTGTGAATTCAGCCATGACAATGAGAAGCCAGGGCATGATTTCTGCCACTTCCACACTGATTTACTGAGAATAGTTTGGGGAAGGGGGAAGATAGATTGATGGAAGGTGAAGTAAAGAAGCCCCTTATCTGACATACCACATACGTATTTTGTCTCACTACAAAGCCAACAGTACTTTTTTTCCCCTAATGGAAGAATACAAGCACATCTTAATCAAGCATTTAGAAGTATCTGGTATAAGGACCTCTCCTGTTTCATGATGCTCCTGTTTCTCTGCTATACCAGGACCAAACCAGCAAGTGTTTCCTGACACGGGCACCGCAGGGCTTTTTGGAGCTCCCTCCAGTCAATGGAGGTCCTTACTGTAGGTACTTGACTGCCTGTGATAGGATAAGATGGGGGTCTGAGAGACAAGTAAAACCTAACAGCTGGACTGTCCCTGAAAGAGCATGAAGAGACCCCACTTAGGCAATAGGAGCACAGCTACTGCAGCCCATGGCAGATCTTCACCAATCAAAATCCAAAAAGTGTTAATGAACAGTGTAGCCTAGCTCATTTTACCAATGCATTTTCTGAAGAGCAATGAGGTAATTTCAAAATATGTAGGAAAAGATGCCAGCATGCTCAGAGCCAAGTATCTTCTAGTTAGTCAGGTCCTTCAGTGCTCCTCAACATGGTCCTACTCCCAGCCCCCACAAGAAGCTGTGCTTTTCGGGATCCAAGGAGCTGGTGTGGAGAGCCACTGCAAACCAGCACTTGGGCGAGCGGGCAGCACATATTGCAGGGTTGCTGGGATGCTGCTGGAAGCTAATTCCCCTTCTAGCTTTACTTGCTGCTTGGATCGTCTGCCACTCCATGCAGATAAGCTGAGACCTTAGTTGTCACTTGGAAGATTATTGTGTTTGATTATTAAAAGAACAGTTAGCAAATATGAAGATGCAACAAGAAGACTATGGATTATGGTTCGACAATGTCACCTCATCTGGGGATTATCGGCACATGCAGCATGCAGCTGGCACAGAGGGATTTATGAGGATGCTGCCTCTAAGAAGAAGATGTAGTAGGGAAACATTGTTATCCTGAATTCTTTAGGAACCAAAGAGATTTGCAAAGTGGTTAGTGGAGGCTCATGGTCACATCATATGCTTGTTGCAAATAGGAAACAGACAAACAAGAAAGACTACAATTTGATGCTGAAGAGCCAAGGGCATATAAGGTTGTGGGAAGAAAGGACGATGGAAGAACATTTCGTGAGCTACATGGACGGTAGGAAGCCTGGACTGTAGGAGGCAAAAATAGAGTGGAAGAAAAATATATTATTAGATCATATAATTATAGAATCATAGAATCATTAAGGTTGGAAAAGACCTCCAGGATCAACAAGTCCAACCATCAACGCAACACTACAATGCCTCCTAAACAATGTCCCAAAGAGCCATGTCTACATGTTTTTTGAACACCTCCAGGGATGGTGACTCCACCACCTCCCTGGGCAGCCTGTTCCAATGTTTGACAACCCTTTCAGTGAAGAATTTTTTTCCTAATATCCAATCTAAACCTCCCCTGATGCAACTTGAGGCCATTTCCTCTTCTCCTATCACTTGGTAACTTGGGAGAAAAGACCAACACTCACCTCACTACAGCCTGAGGGGCCCAAAACTGAACACAGTATTCAAGGTGTGGCCTCACCAGTGCTGAGCACAGGGGCCCCATCCCTGCCCTGCTCCTGCTGGCCACACTAATCTGTGGAAGCAGGGAAATGATATGTCAGTATATCTAGGAGGTGGTCAGCAGCAAGTAAAACTACCATAATAGAAATAAAAATGAAAAAGCAATATAACTGCTTTGTTTCCATTTCCCTTAAGAATTGCTCCTTACTGCTAGTAATTCTGAACATACCTCACATAAAGAAGCAGTTTCTGATTTCCAGAAAGTGCTAGGTTCCCAAACGATTTGGATATTGCCTTAGTCTGTTATACTGGAAAATCAGTATCCAGCAGTGATCTGCAGAGTGCAAGCTACCAAAAGAAAGCCATAAAGGGGTAGCTGTGATGAGAGAAAACTTTAAGTAGTGTATTTCTGTCCCGTGTTACAATCTGAGAGAGTGCGTATGGGCTTTACGCTGTTGTGAAATCCAGGTTGTGATTAGCACAGAACCAGTGAGTGTGTCAAGGAGCAAGCTCTACAACCCAGATCAAGAAGAGCTTGAATTTCAGCTCTTACTGAGGCGTCTTCCTTCACTCCATTTCATAAAGCCAAAATACTCTACTGCACCAGTGTGAAGGGAATGATGGCTGCAACCAGCTTCACCGAATTGTTGCCAGTTTGTATTGGAAAGGTATAAAAAGGGATGTCAAAGACTGAAGAGGTGAAGAACTAATCATGATGCTGATCTTAAGAGATAGAGTATATCTATTGCTAACCACTGAAACTAGCTTTCATGTCTAGGCAAAAGAAAAGATAAGTATTAAAGAGGAATACCATTAACAAGGTACCAGATAAGGCAACTAGGTGAAATTAATCTCTGTGCTGAGAGGCAACACATGGTTTAATAGATAAATGAGCATTTCACTGGCTCTCTGTTGGGACTCCACGCTAGCCACAAGGTAGAAACACTGAATGGGTTTATCGAAGAGTGATGTCATTAAGACTAATATGTAGCTGGAAGTGATATGAAAATAGAAACTAACAGAAGAGATGCAGCATGTCTCGCTTAGAGAAAATCCTTGTGATGCAACATCTCAAGCAGTCCTACTGTTATACGAGTTGAAGCAAAATATGATCAAAAGCCAGTGAGCCATATGAACAATAATAGCTTTCTAGTATTTTTCACATGCATTGCATTTATATGAGTAAAAAGACATGTAGGCGTAGAAGAGTTTGCCAGATGAGTCACGGCTGCTCTGAAGAGCCTAAAAACTAGCTAGCAATGTTCTAGAATGAATGAAGCAAAACAGTTTAGAAAACTCTGTGCATATCAGATGGGTCAGTGGAGCTTGGGCACTTATCAAAATGTACTAAGAAAAAAGGTTTTGGAAGTGATTTTGTATTTTTGGTATGTTGGTTGTAACGTGATAGTCTTACAAAATACCATTACATAACAGAGTGGTTTTATTATTGAAGTCTTGCTAAATAAAAGGTACGTAACATTGAGATATGAACATAAGATTATTCTGCAGGAATATTTGTAGGAGTCTGGTAAGTAAAGACAATTATTTGATGTTCCCTAAAGGTGGGCATAAAATAGCTATAGTGGGATAAAGCTGAGAAGACAAACATTTAAGATGAGCAAAAGCAAAGCTGATGTCACACAGGTGGGAGACAAAATTTCTGTTCTTCCATAAAAGAAACTTCGTGGGTTTTAAGACAAGGAAAAACTATTATGATCACATGCCAAAACACTGTAAATTATCATTTCTGCATCAAAATCAGACTTTTTGAGGTATAGCCTTGTACACTAAAAATGCAGTCTTGGTCTGACAGTTTCTAGCCATACAGAGTCCATCAAGCCCTGAAAAACTGTCCCAGTGGTTAATTGCTTTTGGCGAAAAAGAATTGCACTTTGTTCTGGTATGAAGTGGTGTAACTGCAGCTTCCTGATGCTGGAACTTGTTGTGCCATCTCCACCTGCCTGTTGCTGAAAGCAACATGAACATCATATTCCTCCCAGTGAAGGACTCTAGTTTTGCAGTCTATTTTTGAAACATACCCTGGGAGGGGGTCAACGGTGCCATAGAGATACTGCATACATGATAGACGGCCACATTCTATCAGGTGAATCCCACTCAAAATGCCAATTAGTATCTTCCTGAAGCCACTCACTTAACAGATATCATCTTCCTATTCTTTCTCTAAAACACATTTGTAATTTCATCCTTCCATGTTAACAACAGCAGCACACTAGGAATTCATATTCGATGCATTATCTACTGTGATCTCATTGTTTTTGCTTTCAGGGATGAAATTCTTCATCTTGAAAATGTGAATACATTCTTTGTTTCTAGATACATAATCTAGCACTTAACTGTGATGAAACACATGTTGACAAAATGAGCCTGCCTGATGATGTGCTTGGGCTGCTTTTTCATTATTTTTATCTGCCAAACCTTTCATTATCTGAGAATTTTACTACCATTGATTTCTTTTTCACTACAGAATATGGGAAAGGTGTTGAATAGCATAGAAGAAATTCTTTTTGGCCTGCTTATTTATGTCTTTCCAGAAGGAAGAGTGAGCATTTACAAATTAATATTTCAATATTACATTTAATATAAGCTACAGTGATTTAATGTAGTATGAATACATGCATGTATCAAAATGTAGTGCAGCAGAAATCAGGTTTCCATTGTCTGAATATACTACACCAGCATGGTTTCTTTTCTTGTGTACACCTGGAGATTAATTTAAAAAAATCAGGTTTATCTAATAAGACCTATTTCCATAGTATCATGGGAATAATTATTGCACCATTTAAAAAGCCATTTTATGGGATAATTTTAACTGTTTTTTTTCCAGATAAACATTTGATCTAGGGCATTAAAGCATCTGCTGCCATCACATTTAATATTAAGATTTTAGAAGATAAAGTTGTTGGAATTTTTTTAGTTAAATCTTTTCTCTACTAAGATGGGTTATTTTCTTTCCTGCATATTTACAATTTAAAAAGCAAAATGAACTCCTGGATGTCTTAATTTCTTAATTTCCTTGCATCCTGATTTTTTTCTTCGCCTTTTTCTTTATTTCCTTTTTCCCAGAGGGAAAATAAAGGATAAGTGAAATTTTAGAGTGGAAAGTAAAGATTTTGAAAATTATGAACACTAGAAATTTTTATAATTTTTTTTTTCCAGGAAATAAAAAGTTTCCTACACTAGGACCAATGAAATAATTTTTGACAATTTCTTTTGAAAGGAAATTTTAAAATTAACTGTAACTTTGCCAACTTTTGGTGAAACTTGAACTGAAAACTTGAAGGTACTTGCATGTGTACAGAGGATGGCAAAAAAGCTGGTGAAAGGCCAGGAAGGCATGTCCTCTGAGGAGCAGCTAAGGGCTCTGGGCTTGTCTAGTTTGGAGAAAAAGAGGCTGAGGGGCGACCTCATTGCTCTCCACAGCTTCCTGAGGAGGGGACGGGACAGGGAGGTGCAGATCTCTTCTCCCTGGGATCAAGTGATGGGACGTGTGGGAATGGCTCAAAGCTGTGCCAGGGGAGGTTTAGACGGGACATTGGGATGTATTTCTTTACCGAGAGGGAGGTGGTTGATGCCCCAAGCCTGCCAGCATTTAAGGGTCATTTGGACAATGGCCTTAATAACATGCTTTAACTTTTGGTCAGCTCTGAAATGGTCGGGCAGTTGGACTAGATGATCAGTCAATCAGTGACCCAGTTACATACACTGTTAAGGGAAAAGTCATGGAAGAGCCTGATCTGCAGGTAAATAAATAAGAAAAAAAATCTATTTTTCATAGAATCATAGAATAATAGAATGTCCTGAGTTGGAAGGGACCCACAAAGATCATCGTGTCCAGCTCCTGTCCCTGCACAGGACAGCCCCAAATTCACACCGTGCCTCTGAGGGCCTTGTCCAAGTGCTTCTTGAATATCGCCAGGCTGGTGCCGTGATGCCTCCCTGGGGAGCCTGTTCCAGGGCTCCACCACCCTCTGGGGGAAGAACCTTTCCTAATGCCCAGCCTCACCCTCCCCTGGCACATCTCCCTGCCATTCCCTCGGGGCCTGGAGTTGGTCACCAGAGAGCAGAGATCAGCACCTGCCCCTCCTCCTCCCCTTGTGAGGAAGCTGCAGAGCGCCATGAGGGCTGCCCTCGGCCCCCTCTGCTCCAGGCTGGACAAACCAAGTCACTTTAGCTGCTCCTTGTACCGTTTCTCCTCTAAACCCTTCACCAACCTCATGGCCCTCCTCTGGACACTCTCTAGTATGTTTGTATCTTTAATATACTGCGGTGCCCAAAACTGCACCCAGCACTCAAGGTGAGGCCGCCCCAGCGCGGGGCAGAGCGGGACAACCCCCTCCCTCGCCCAGCTGCGATGCAGGGCTCGGTGCCCCCCAGGGCACAGTTGGCCTCTCTCCATGTCACTTTATCCAAGCAGCTAAAAGATCATCACAATTAGATTTTTAACCAAGAACTTGCCATTATGGCAAACTGAATATAAAGGTAAGTTTTGAGAATTCATATAATAAGAATGAATCAGAAGAATGAATATCATAATTAAGGTAGGACACTATATCTCACATCTAAGTTTATAAAAATCAAATCCCCCCTAAATTTTTAAATTAGTTTAAGAAAGTATAGGTCTATGAGATGTGGCTCACAGTCTCCTGTAAAGCTAAATCCCATACCATAAACAACCTAACTGCAGCAGCAAGAAGAAGCAATCTGTGTTGCAGACATATGCAACTGTTTCAAACAGGATTTATTTTTTGGTGTTATTTCAATCTGCACATGCTGTTTTCATTGATCTGTGATACGTAAGTGGCTAAGAAATTTTTTTCTAGATGAAAGTTGAACCAGTTTCATAGAATACCTTCAGCAGGAACATCCCACAGCATCTGGAAGCCACAAAATATTTTTGTAGTCACAGAGAGACAATATGTAGATTTTCAACAGCTTTGTGATGCTTCCACTTTTCCTCATTAATGTCAGGTCAAACAATCCCCTCTAAGAGTTAAAAACCTTGCAATGTGTTCCAGTAAAAGGCATTAAACAAGACATTTGTGTCACAGACTAATGAAACTAAAGATATTCCCGTTTTTTTTTAAATAAACATTGAATAAACTCCAAGGAAAATTTAGCAACAGCTAAAGCAAAAAGTTCCATAAGGAATGCACTGTTTGATGTGTGTTTTGCAGTACAGTGTCAAGTCCTAGGGAAGTGGTATGCAAATGTGACAGGGTTGGCTGAAAGAGGTCACAAAAGACGAGCAGAGGTCTCATGGAGCACTGACAATATTCTTGCAATTTAAAAGCTGACAAAATATCTTTTCCAGCTTGTGAACAAAAATCCCAAGTGGATGAGGTTTAATGATTTCGTTGCTGTGAAAGCTGAATCATGACTGTTTACCTCATAACCAGTTTTCATTTTTTCTTTTATACTACGTGTAAGGAAAACGGATTGACCTTTTTTTTGCCTTGTTTTGCCCAATGGTCTATGTTTGTGTATGCATTTGGGTTTGTTTATCTGTCCTTCACCACCAATTACTTTCATAGCTTCTGACCAATTTCAAAAATTGTGGCAGAGCAGAAGACATCTCAATCATAATACATTTCTAAACTTGGGTGTTTTTCATATAATCCGTAAAGAGATTCTATTACTTTCTCCTCAGGGAAAGAGTAAATATATTAGAGGTCAAAATCCACGTAAGAGAGATCTTTTGAGATTTGCTTCATTAGCTGGATTGTTCAGAGCTTGACTTCAAATAACCTAAGAAAGAGGTAGAACATCTGTATGATTATTTAAGCCGTTTCTCCCTCAATATCCTACCAAGGTTATTCATTTAAAATCAGGCTATCTTCATGATAAAGTTTGTACGGTTTCACGGCTCTCCTGAGAAAGATGTTGGAAACCCACAGAAGGACTGACAAAAGGCACTGAGCCACACTTTTGCAGAGATCCGAGGACTAGATTAGCCCAGCAGCTCCCACTCCTAAAAGTGGTGCCTTGAAGAGGACTGGCAGTGTGATGGGAGCGATATTTGCACTGGCTTTATGCCAAATCAGCTCTTGTGTAGCCCCAACATCGCACTTTCTGGTAATGCTTTCAGTGGTACGGTCACCATCTCTCCTGTGGGGTGGTCTTGTCTTCCAGCTGCTCCTACAAGAAGACTGTGCGTTAGAAGGGTTTTGGTTTTCCTTTTTGCACAGTTTATTTTTGCTGTGGTATCTCCTCTAAGCACAAACAGCCTTTTTGTTTCCAGGGCTGTCTAGGTTCAGAAGGTTTAAATTGCCTTCACCAAAATCTTTGTGCTAAACTCCTTTAAGCTGCTGTAGAAGGACAAAAAGGTTTCACTGCTCTGCACTCAGTATGCAGAACACCTCTCAGCCTTCAGCTTCTGCAAATGTATCCTCCCTGGAGGATAAAAATTTCTCAATGGTAATAGTAAAAATATTAATTAGAAACATAAAGAAGCACAGAAAATCTCACCTGCTAGTGTCTCACCAGGTGTGCGGTAGTCTCCCATTTGGTCCTCTTTATAAAACTATGCAAGTGCTCCCTCTAGCAGATTACACCCGCAGTTTCTGAATTTATATAAAGTTTGCAAAAATGATACAGTACTAATTGGTTTCATAGCTATGCTAGCAAAGTAGTTTTCTCCATATGCAGGATATCAACAGCAATGGAGTTCCTAACACCAGGAAAAGCTACAGCATCTAAAATTTCTGTGGGAGATTTGCATTTGAATATGGGTTGAGATGTATAAATTGGGCAGATCTAAGTATCATATCAGGCTGTAAAGAAATGTTTTTCTTCCTTGGCCTTTAAGAGCAGAGTATGAGCAAAAAATTTCCTTCTGTTGAAATACTACAGACTACTGCAGGACACTGCAATGACAACATGCCAAGACCCAGTTACATATTCTCAGGTAATGCAGAATGATTTTAAAGACTACTGAGCCACATAAAATGGCCACTGCATTCACCAGTGAAATACAGTCACGTCTGGGTAAAAACTAGCAGCTGCTTAACAGAGCAGCACCTGCACAGTGCTTTGAGCCAGGCAGTGCTCACCAATACTGTATCCAACCCGCACGGCAGGGGGAATTTGAAGAAGATAGAAATTCAATTATCCATGCTGAAATTCAGCCAAGGCACCGAGGACAGTATACCCACTCTTGCAGAACAAAAATTAAAGTCATCTTTAGTGATCCAAAGCTGCAAAGGCCTGAGGTTTTCACCTCATTCAGTTGGTTGTACCACTTGGAGCCCTGTGCCTACGTCATTGCTGGCGCAGCTCTCACTGCCACGTTGAGCATCCAAACCAGCATCCTCACCTTGCAGGCAGACAGGCGGAGATGAAACATGACCTGCTTCACCGCACCCAGCAGGGCTAACACATGGAAAGTCACAGCTGTAATACCCAAGTGTACCCAAACGTACCCTGGTCTGAAGGCCAGCAACGCAGGCGTATGCCAAAGACATGGAAGGATACTTGTTGAATAACGTAGGCTGCTGCTATCAGTTGTTACCACTCATGGAGCAATGAGCGTGGAGCCAGTGTGGGTTCAGCATGCTGTATGTTACTGCAGGCAGTTATCCTGCCAGAGAGGAGAAGTCACTTCAGGGGAAAGAAATGGAGTGGAAAAAAAGGATCAGAAATGGAAGGATAAAATTGAATTATTAAAACCTCAAATGGTTAGTGGTTGCACAAAGGAGGGCATATAAATGATGCAATATCAAGTAAGGTCTTTTTAGTTTGTTTTGTATTTGCAACAGACTCTTCAAGCTTTTAATTCTGTGCAAAGTTTTTGATATGGCAGATGAATACAGCAGATAAATATTGATTTAGAACTTTTGGCAAATGGTCTGTTGAGTTCTGTATCCTGTCCCTAATTCTTCAGGGGGAAATTATCAGACTGAAAGAGGGCAGCTATGGCAAAATTTCTTCGTAAGTGAAATTTCTTTGTGCCCATTTTTGAACCAGGCTTTTGAACTTGGTCATCAATTTTTATATTTCTTCCTTATGGTTATGTTTTAGTGCTGCAATAGGGTTCAAAATAATGAACATATTTTAGCTAGCTGTGCAAAAATACTACTCTTACTGAATCGGGCTGCGTTTTGAGCCACAACCCTATCTCACAACAGTGAGTTCCAGGGGCTATTTGCAGATAAAGTGTATTCCAGGAGAAAGTAAATGCACCTGCTGCCTTTCATTTTTGCTTAAAAAGCAGAGGCACAGCTTTGGATTTCCCTACAGAGGAACTAAGTACCTAAGGTAAGATTTACAGAGCACAGGACCATTCTATGCCTCTATGCAGAAAAGAAAGGACAATGTAAGATTGCATTTTCCCTCCACGCACTGAAGAGCACAGGACACATCCTCAGCCTATCCCACATCTGCTCTTTCCTGCAGATCCACAGCGCTCCAGCAGAGACCAGAAGCCATCATTAATCTTCCCATACGGATAGAGTACATGGGAAGTGTAAATTACAGTAAAATATCTGGGGAAAAAAAGAACCGGTAGGAAATTATATCCAGCTGAAGCGTGCACATCCCTACATATAAAATATCCTAAAAGTATTTGCAAATACATAGATGCTGTGAAAAATTACACTCCACAGTCAGGCCAGACAGACTCTGAAGTTATAGGCATAAGCTGCAGCAGTGAAAATATTAAGAAATACCTTTATAAATGTATGGCTGTTTAAGCTGTCGAGGCAGGTTACGGAATTGCTTGCAATGGTGCTATTCAAGGCTGGATTTGACATTGCTCTATTAGGGATGATATACATGGAGCTAAATCATTTCTGCCATGATGCAGCTCCTTTCCAGCCCAAATGAGCCGAATGTAAATGTGATGTGCATCGATACATACTAAGTACAAGGAATGAAACTCCTGCTAAATGAGATCAACACGCAGAAAAGGTGCATCCAATAAAGAACTTTAAATAACCCATTTTATAATCCAATACTAAGGAATTAGTATTGCCACCAAAGGGTAGAAAAATGAAAGCGAGAGGTGTTCAGAAAAATGCGTGAGGCATCTGAAAAGGAAACAGCCTTGACTATCTGAACAGAATTTGTGTATTGATTAAGAGTATTAAACATACATTTTAAGTGTAAAAGGAAACCATTCCTTTTGGCCTTTGACTTTTTAGCTCAAAACATGCTCTATCCTCTTTTGAAACCACTTTTTCCAAAGGATTGTAGAAATGCTTCCATCAAATTAGAAGCGGCTCAAATGACAGCTACCAGTCTGTTAGCTGCAGATGGGGAGCTGAGGAGGCTGTTTTAATAATAAAAATAATAATAATAACAACAAAAAGATGACTGTATTTGGAGACTTCACTTTGGACAAAGGGATTAATTGAGTTCCCACTAGAGTCAGAAGGGGGAAGAGTTTAGCTGGCTCTTCTCAAGCAACAAACCCAGCCAATATCTTTCGTATTTGCTCTGTCATTATGGAGGATCTGGTGATGATCTGTGCTTGGGCAATGGTCCAAGATCAACCTTACAAATACAGAGAATGTCTAAACCCATTCATAAGAGTTATCTATTCTCAAGCAACAAACCCAGCCAATGTCTTTTGTATTTGCTCTGTCATTATGCAGGATATGGTAGTGGTGGTCATTGCACTGACCAGCAGACCTGCAGACCCACCTCCTGGGGTGGAACAACCACCCTAAGGTATGATGACATTTGAGTTGCTAAGAGACCTGGTAAGTCTCTACAGGAGAAGAAGAGCTAGAATTCAATCTGTAAGGGATTCAAGTCAGTTTATGCTGTATATGCTGTATATGCATACATGTATATACATATTAGAGCTTAAGTATATAACCTTAGGTGTTAAAGACTAAGCAGTCACCCTAGCTTTTTCAGAGATGGATAGACATTCCAGAGATTAACACAGTTCATTCCAAATATGTACTAAGTAACCATCAAAATGACTTTGGAGTTGCCTATTTCTCTTTATTGACTGCAGAGGAAATTGAGATTATGTCGCTTCGTTAAGGGAAGAACATTTGGGACACCTGAAACGAGGTGCTACAAACCCTGCTGTTGGGACTGAGGTTGGCTGTGCTGCTTCTTGCATCCCTTTCAGCTGGGTGTGAGAAGGCACAAATGAGACATCCTCATCTCTCCTGTGTTTGAGGAGAGGAGGACAGCCTCAGTCCTGTTGCCTCGCTGTAACCATGACAGCTCCAGGGTGTAGCTGCGGCGCCAGACCGCATGCTACGAGTCTAACAGGCTATACCAGACAGGCTTTCATCTTCTGCTCAAAATCCAGGAAAGAGTGTTTGGGGGATGTTATTCTTTCCTACAGAAATGTAAAAAAAGTCCCAACTACCTGCAACTGGGAATAGACTTGCTAGGGAGTATACCAGGTTATGGGGAAATCAACCTTACAAATACGGGGAATGTCTGAACCCATTCATAAGAATTATCTATGTTATCTGCCCATCCAAACAGGTAATTTTAAACACTTTTATATCTTTCAATTTTTTTTCTCCTGCTGCCCTGTGATTTTTGTTATTCCCATTTCCCACTGTAAAAGTCAAGAACAGACATTTTCTAATTAAGGACAAGGTATTTCCAAGTCCTTAATGATCTGCTGAGTGGGTGGGGACATGAACTGCTGTAACATCTAAAATGACAGATCCACCGTATGCCTAAGACATGGAGTGGTGGGGGTTTATGTCAGTAGGTCTCTTTGCTCTACAGAGTCGTTCTCTAGCTCCTCATACAGAAAGTAGATGATCATATAACGTGAGATTCATGTGGGATTTTCTTTACTGCTGCATCAAAAGGACAAAACCAAAGTCAGAGTCACTCTTGAAATATTTTGAAGTTGCAGCTGTAATGAGAAAGTCCATTGCTTGAAGCAAAGGTTAGAAATACTGTGATACTTCATTTAAGGTAAACTAGCAATAGCATGTACTTTAGCACTCACATTTGTCTTCTGAGGTTTTAAAAAAATAATTTCCTCATCTGCACTAGGACTTTTTTCTGTAATTTCCGACATCTCTACCACTAATGGTAATACTGTGACATCTCAAATTTACTTAAAGGTGATTACCGGCCATTATTTTAACAACTGCCATCCAAAAGAAGTTAGATGGCTTCTGTCTGAAATGCTAATAACTGCCTGGAGTCTTGTCTGCTTTTGCCTTGCTTTCTCTTTCTATTTGAATAATTCAGGGGAAGAAATAATGGAATTTTACCAGAAAAGTCTTCACTGTAAGTGCAATCTCTGCCATCTGTCTTGCACTCTTACATCAGGCCTGGGGTTACTGCTGGAAACAGGTAGCTTATTTTTCCTAAAGTTTTTGTATCTGTTTACGACACCACTACTAACAGTATTGCTATTGGTAGCAGTGGTGATAATATTACTATGTGTTGTAGGGCATCCACTGAGCTTAGTGTTCTCTAACGACTCAATGAGAAATACCTGATCCCATGAAGATCTTCTGGTCTTCGTGGTCTGGACTTACAAATATTTCTTACATCCTTTGTGAATCCAGCCTTCTAAGAAACATATATACTTTATAATACAGAAAGCAAAATTACTCCCTAATTACACTGTAGTTACATTTTTTAACCTATGATTTGCAGTAATCTATATAATGAGGTACTTCATGGACTGGCCAAAAAGAATTGCAGTGTAAAATACACAATTAATATACCTGCATTTAAAAATATACAGTCAGATCCTCAGCTGAGTTATATCGTTATCTCTCTGATTATATCAGTCTGGTTCCTGTGCATTAAAAAGCAAATCATGGGGGCAATAATATCTCAATTATGTAGTTAACTTTCTGTTTATATTAATTAATGATGATTAGGCATGGGAAACCATAATTATGTCACATACATAACATCCCTTTGAAATTACATTGTGAATCCAAACACAAAAGAAAGAAATGAACTTCTAACCAGGTTCATTTCTGATTTCCAGAACAAATCTGAAACGCAATGATTTGACCCTCTACCTCCTATATGAAAGACATCCAACAGCGATAGCTCTGCTGGTGTCAAACTTGCAGAAGAAACCGCAGTTTGTATTTGTCCCAGAAGAGAAATGAAAGGTAGGATGATCCCATATTCTGATTTCACATGGTGGTTACTAAAACCCAACTTTAAAACAAAAAAGAGAGACAAACAAAACACCTAGGTCCTGTTCAGTTCCGCAAGGAGGAAGCCCTGAAACTAAAGAAGCACCTTTTCTCTAACTCGCCACATTTAGCCATTTGTCTGGGATATGAAGAGCTAAAAACCAACACCTCTTGCTCCTGTTTGCAGGAGATCCTGGCAGTCAGCGTGTTACTTGCACAGAACCATTCTCAAGAGTTGCTCCTCACTGACTCCAAAAACACAGTGGTAGACACTGTACTGGGGAAACTGATTTTCCTGAGCCAGCTCTCTGTGAAGATCATGATATTGGGAAGAGGGAGTCAGAGCAAGCAGGATTTTCCACCACTGCCCTCACGCCTAACTTAAGACTGAAGTTTCTCACCTTCAAGGACAAAGAGAAAAGCCAGTCTGAGCTAACATTCTTCCTCCAGTATACCAGAGAGATGCGTTATCCCTGCAGACCCTTTCCTCACAGCAAGACTACTGTAAATAATTAATGTGTAGGTCATTCAGTCCAAATTTAGAAAAATATTAAACATTTTATTTTTCTATAGGCTTTTATCACTTACTGAAACCCACAGAACAGGAATTATGGACCTAAACCTTTGTACAAGTCCAGGGTTATTTCTGTCATTCAGATGGCAGCATCCTGCCATCTCTGCAGGAAAAAAGGACAAATGCAGAAGAACATCACAGAATTTCCATTAAAATTAATCCTTTGAAAAGTGAATGTCAGAAGAAACTGCATATTTTTGACAAAACAAATATACTTTAAATGGACATTTTGCAAATATCAGGTTGAAACATTCCAAAGTTAGGAGCTGCCAGAATTAAGTTTGTGCATTCTGCATAACATTGCATAGGCACTTTGTGGCTATTATTGCCTGGTTTTTGCTTTTATTTTTTTAGTCCAAGTAACTTGACTTTGAAAGGTTGACTTGCAAATCTGGCATTTATAATTCTGGGAAACCCCACTTTGCACAATTTTTAATCTATATTCACTGAATTATTATTTGATGTATTGTTTGCTTCCTGCTGCGCTAGCAGCCAGGGGCACTGCTACAACATGGGCCACAGTTACGTATTGCCCCCAGAATTAGCAGCCTTGGGGTCTTCAGTGGATCTGCTCTAAGGTGACAGGACACTTCACAGTAAACCAAGTTCAATAGAAAACCCTGCCCTGTGAGGAGCCCAGGTCTGTGAGGCCCTGGGCATATCATGGGCAGAGCAAGGTGGCTTTAGCTGGCATTATCTGGCATTTAGGGGGATAAAGGTACATGGCAGGATGTAGCACAGTATGACTTTGGTAAGATATTCTTCCTGTCTTTTAGTTCACAAAACTGTACAACAGTTACCTAATATTTACCAGCAGCAGTTCCCAGGCACTGCAAGCTGTTCTCTAACAGTATTTCCCATTCAGTCTGAGATTCCCGAATGAAATTTCTGTAGAAGGATTACTTAAATGTTTCACCCTGAAGTTCATTCAATATAATGTTATAGAAGCAATCCTTGCAAATATCTCTCTTGAAGGGATTTTTTTTTTCTTTTCTTTTGCTCTTGGCAGCAGCTGTGACAAGAATGACAGTGTGAAACACAACAGAAAGTTATGAACATTACTTTTCCTCAGACAGCAAACAAACTCCTAGATTACCACCATCCTAGATGGGAAACTGAGCCACTCTGCTTTCAGAAACCCCTGTCCTTGCCTCACCCTGGGGCCGCAGGGTGTGTATAAATTGAGTGCAATGCTACTGCTGTTTCAATTAATGCTCCTGGCCTTTATGGATGTTGATGCTTTTGAGGTCAGCCTGAAGATGAGCTTCACCTACAGGCATTGTTTGGGGCTCCTTGAGACTGACAGATTTTGGACCTGTCAAGTAAACATGGGTCACCCTTCTCTACAGCTGTCTGAAAATGGACACCAGCAGAGGAATAAACATAGAAGGCAGGGGCTTAGAGGATGCATACACCTACAGGGCTTTTCTTGAGGGGAAGAGCAAGAAAAAGTAGGATTTTTGGGGGTTGAGGTTTTAAAGAAAAATATAAGACCCGTCTGCAAACCTTGATTCTATCTCGTGGCTTTATGTATTTAGTTACGTCTCACTGTAGCAGAGGATTGGAATTAAGTACTACAAGCATGAATGGAATTTAAGAAATTAACTGTAAAGATGCAGAGTTCTGTCCACAGGTAAGATTTCCTGACATCAAAAAGCCAGCATGGAGTTTTTTGGGCCTGGGCTGCCACTGCTGAGGTTTTTAATAAAGAGTTGTAGAATCATAGAATCATTAAGGTTGGAAAGACCTCCAGGATCAACAAGTCTAACCATCAGCCCAACACTACCATGTCTCCTAAAACATGCCCTGAAGTGCAGCATCTACACATATTTTGAACACCCCCAGGGATGGTGACTCCACCACCTCTCTGGGCAGCCTGTTCCAATGCCTCACCACTCTTTCAGAATAGACATTTTTCCTAATATCCAACCTAAAACTCCCCTGACACAGCTTGAGGCCATTTCCTCTCATCCTATCACTAATGACTTGGGAGAAGAGACCAACACCCACCTCATACAACCTCCTTTCAGGTAGTTGTAGAGACCGATAAGGTCATTGCTGGGGTTCAGACTCATGACATGTTGAAACTCTGACAAACTTGGATGTGATTGTGCCAAACAACACTGCCTCAGCAAGCAGTTTTGGGCATGTTTCCCTCTCCTTTTCCAATGCACCCTCCCAGAAAACTCATTAACCACACAGATGCTGTAAAAATGCTTGGAACAGAAATAAGAACAGAAGGAATGAAAACAGTTCTTCTGCTAAAAGAGCTGGGGTTTATGTTTGTTCTTCATCTGCACCTTCCCCTGCACATGTGCAACACAAAGGAAATCTCTGTAACTGCTCTGGGACTTCACAAACGGAGGGATTATGCGCTAAAGGTACTGACAAGCCCCTTTGCTTACAGCCTGGCGAACACCACAACAGTAATCTCCTCTCTGAGATAAAGTCCATCAATCTTATTCTTACACCAACCTGTTCCCCTCTGCCCCTCAGACAGAGCTGAAAAAGCAGCCTTCCTCTGAAAGGATGCTAAAATCTTTCCTTCCACGGCACCCTCTTTTAACTTACTCTTTCAGCTGGCATCCGATCAAAGTCAGGTCAACACATATCCATTTTCTGTGCTGACCTGACTACTTTTCAATAACAATTTCTCCTTTGTTTTGTAACAGAGATCAATAACACTGCCCCTCTCTCATACTGGCTGAGATTCCAGAAACGTCATTTGCTTTTTATTGTTGCTACTGCTTTGTTTTGTTTCCCTTTTCCTCTTTCCTTTTTTTTTTTTTTTTTTTTGGCAAGGCACAGATCAATTTAACAAGATGAAAACGACTTAGACTTTCACTCAAGGTAAAATCTGCACTTTATAACCCAGGATGTAATTTACAATCCTGTCATTAAGCTCCGTTAATCCTATTATTATGAAGATAAATAATTACCCATAGCGAAGAAAGGGATTCCCAACAGAGTAGAATTATATTTTCCATCAGTAATGAAAAATATCCCTGCCGCAGTGACACTGGAAATACAGATAGTGAGTACTCCCAAGAGTCCCAGGAAAGGTTTGCTACGCAGGCAGTCCTTCATGGAGCTCGAGAGGGTAGCAGTCAGGAGAATCAGCATCAGGCTCACCAAAATCTTGCCCCTGGCCAAGAGACTGGTCTGGTGGAAGTCCTTCCAGAGGCTAAAGGACGCCAGTGAGTAGAGCTGCAGATCTTGGTGATCCAGCTGCATCTTGTGCATCAGTTTACAGAATTCACTCTCCCACTTCTCCCCAATGAGGTCCTGGGTGACAGAGCCATACGTTTGGAGGTAGTAAGTGATTTGGATGGCTCTGGCTGATTTGACTCTCTGGTCCTTGCTGTTTGGTACTTCCATGACCCCTCCAAGCTGGTGGCCAATAAAACTGCTCCTTCCATCCTGGGAGGGAAAGTAAAAAAGATGAGCATGTGGTTATCCTGTGTAAGATGTGATACAGTGATACCATTTGACTCTACCTTCCTTTCACGGTCATGCCAAGACCTTGACTCAAAGGCCACTGCAGTCAACAGCAGTCATGCCATTCACTTCAGAGGGCTTTGGGATGCACCCCTACTCCCTGCTGCAAGTCTGTTCCTTACTCATTATAGACTCATTTACAATTCTGTGATGCAGGTCTGGGACTGCCCAAATACTCAGTGCTGTCCCAGATGTTTGGGAACGGAAATGTAGCATGCAAGCTCCTTACCCCGTGGGAGAGGATCACTTTCCCACATTTTAACTGTGACAGACAACAACAAATCTCCAATTAATGAAGTATTAAATGTTTGAGATGAAGATCAATTTCTGGAAGATTTGTGATTTCCTAACACTTTAGAAATGCTTTTAAAAAGTTTGAATGTACAGAAAATGAGGCCTGGTTCCTCAGTGCACAGATGTAAAAGTAGATGGATCCAGTTTAATAGCTACACTGGCTCTGTAACAGCATAATTAAAATCAGATGTTTGAATTGTTTATTTGAAATTTCATGGATTTCTTATAGTGGCACAGAGATAAGAACCTACCTTACACTGTGATTTAGCCAGGATTTGGTTTTTTATATTTCAAGAATATAAACCTTACTCTGGTCTCACTTCAGTATATGCCTGGACATAAAAACTCCATGACAATCAGTAATGGACACATCAGGTGCACTTAGAATCAGACCCCATCTATTTACAGGACCAAACTACTTTTCTGTAGTGTTATCTGGTCCCACTGAGATTTTTTTTTCTTTTTTTGTAGCCACTGGTTATTCTAGTTCTCTAGAATAACTGTGATGTGCCCCTTTCCAGACTGGTGAAACTTGCGTGGATTTAGATCAAACCCAGTTGCAAAGTGAGGAAGAAGGCTCAGTAGACTGGATAAAAATGTCCTAGCACAAGTAATCTCTTTGATTAAAAACTCTAAACCCAGGGATTAAATGTCTGCTGCAAACCAAAACCCAACATTCCACTTTTTCCTTTTTTTTTTTGGTATAAACAGGATTAAATTTTTTCTGATTTCTTTCCTCTTGTATCTAATAAAAACATAAAATTATAAAGCCAGTTAATAGATAAAACATCTTGCAGCAGTGAGTTCACATGACATAATACTCTGCCTAGCTGCGCTATGGAATGAGCTGACTGACAGCCTGAATTTGGGAGATGCTCTGCCCTACACACACACATGGAAGCAGTCACCTGCAAAAGGCCAGAAGCATTTGGGGAGACACTTTTAACATCTATTACATCCAACATTAACCATTTGTAGAAGCACCTGTGCTGCACACAGGTCATTATCTGAAATTGCCAGACCTGCTCTCTGTAATGATTCCCATCCTAAGGAAAAATCAATGAAGCAAGGTATCCGGCTTTATGAAACATAGATGTCTTTGGAGATGTCTGCTCATAGAGCAAATAAATATCAGAAATTGAGATACAGTCCTGAAAATGTTTTATATACTCACTTTCCCTTGTCTTGGGTATGTAAAGGAAGTAATCTTCCCACTGAGAAATTTCTGCCTATGCCTGCTTTCATGGCAGGAGCTCTCTCTATTTTCAGCATTTGCCTGCCACAGCCCAGGGAACGTGACAAAGTGCTTTTCAGAAGTTCATTTTTTACCTATTCCCAGTTGTTATTTCCCATTGAAATAATGGCTTCTGGCGAGGTATCCTGGCACAAGCTGACATGAAAGGTGATTTGCAGTCTAACGCCAGCTTCTCAAATCACCTGAAGCTTCACTGCAAATGTCATACAAGCAGAGACAGCTAGCACAGAGGGGCAGGTGGTGCTGTTTGGACTCCAAAAAATCCTTGTCTCTGGCATTTCATGTTAGAACCCTGTTTTGATTCATTATTTCTATTTTCTTCTAAGGAGGGGTCACACCTAACACACGCTCACAAAAGGTGCATTTCCAAGCTGGTAATTAAGGTCTGAGCAATGCAGTCCCTGCTCATATCAGATGCAATATTGCAGTTAAAAATCCCCTTTGGCACTGCTTTGAAATTTTAGGGAGGAATGTCATATTTCTGCAGCATATATGCAGTGTTGACATTCAAACGTTTTCAGCCACTGCAGGATACTTTAGCAGCACAGCTCCAAACTCAGACAACGGACTGTAATTCAGATTTCATTGATTCACTATGCAGCACGCACGGCAAGGTTATGGGAAACTTCACGATGACCATCTGCCTTCCTCTGCGAAAGGTGCACCAAACGACAGCAACATTTCAAAAGAGGCAACAGAGCAGGCACAAATAAATCATGTTCTGCTGTATCTCCCATGAAACAGAAGATAACGGCTATTTGTTACACTGATGTACAATAGGGCACCCAGCTCATATGTCAGCAAAATAGAGAGAGAGATTTCAGATGGAATCGAGGAAATTGCAGATGCTGAATTGCTTTGAGGTCGTTTTGTCCATCCCCTTCCTTCCAAAGGCAGATTGCTTCCTATCGACGCAAGGGCTTTGCCTTTGCTGCTCTTACAGCATGCAAACATGAACCTACCACCATCGCATTTGGGAAAATGAGGCCCTTTTCTCATACAGCTCACATGCTATCTTTGCCAAATGCTCCAAGTGAGATAAAGGTCCTGTTGCGCTAGGCAGGGCTGTCACATCAATAGTTACAATTCCTCAGCAAGGAAGACAGAAGAAAGATGGGAAAAAGTATTGCCTTTCATTTTATTTTACAGGTGGAGGCTGAAATGTGGGAAAATGAAGACCCAGATGCCAACATGACTTCCAGAATTTCCTAGAGGCCTTCAAGCCAGGGATCTAACTACCTCTTGGTGTCTCATGCGCACTTCAGGGTTGCTATTCACCATCCTAAGTTCTCTGTCATCCTCCAGGACTACCTTGGTGAAAGAAGGAGACATGAATGGCTAAGCTCCTGGGATAAGCACTAAGGTTTGGGAAGAAAATGAGGCCGCAATGACTTGTATAAATGAGCCCTGAAGACCAGGCAGGTTTTGAGCAAGATCCTTCACTCTGCCTAGTTCCTCAATGAAAAAGCACTTTCTGCTGTTAATTAGCACATCCAGCCTGGAGCAGAGGAGGCCGAGGGCAGCCCTCATGGCACTCTGCAGCTTCCTCACAAGGGCAGGAGGAGGGGCAGGTGCTGAGCTTTTCTCTCTGGTGACCAACGCCAGGCCCCGAGGGAATGGCAGGGAGATGTGCCAGGGGAGGGTTAGGCTGGGTATTAGGGAAAGGTCCTTCCCCCAGAGGGTGGTGGAGCCCTGGAACAGGCTCCCCAGGGAGGCATCACGGCACCAGCCTGGCAATATTCAAGCAGCACTTGGACACGGCCCTCAGAGACACGGTGTGAATTTGGGGTTGTCCTGTGCAGGGACAGGAGCTGGACACGATGATCCTTGTGGGTCCCTTCCAACTCAGGACATTCTATGGTTCTATGATTCTATACTCATACATGATGTTATTTTTAATTTCATAACACTATTTTCATGTTTCAGACTACAGATCCCTTACACATTTTACCTGCTTATGTTGCTATTTTCTGATCTTATACACAGAAAAGCAAACTCGAAAAATAGAGTAATAATAATACTTACTGGTTGTACACCCTTTTACATCAATGTATCTCTAGAGGGTCTACAACACAATATGATAACTGTCTTTAGCAAGGTCACTAGCATGGCTGAGGCCTGAATTTTAGATTCCCAGGCTGTGTCTGTGTGTCTTTCTCTCTTTTTATATTTTTTTTCTTTTTTTAATGTCTAGTGAAAACTTTACAGTGTCTGTTCTCCCAGAGGACAAAAAGGTACATCGACCATTCTGATGGCAGCTAATTCTCTCCAGATCTGAGCATCCTTAGAAAAGGCATGAAATATAGACCACTTGCTGGGGAATGTGATATTTGATCTTAAACATGGACCAAGCAAAAACCTTTGCTTTGATGGATACCATTAAATTTTTTTTTTTGTGTACTCCCTTCTCTTTTGCTAGATGACCCAATGCAATTGGGTAGATTTAGACTCTGAAAGGGAGGAGGACAAGAGCTAAAGACTTTCAGAGGAGTGAGAGATGATGGACATCAACAGAATCATCCACCTTTTCCCCAGGAATGATGGATTTTGCCACATGCATTTATGCAGACCTGGCCTTGCATGTGGTTAAAAATCCAAACTCCTTGTCCATTCAGCAGTAAAAATCACTAATGGTGAATGGATGGATGCAGAAAAAACCCCTACTGTATTTCAGGCTAGAAACTTGTCTCTTAAGGATGCTTGGACCCTTAATATCCTAAGAAGATGTTTAAATGGCATGGGGATGTTTGGCCTATTCCAGAGCTGAGTGCAGGACTTCTCAGGTTAAACAAATCTGCTCCTACTGAGCTAAACGTCTTTTGCTGGTGCTAATGTAGGCATAGATCCTCACTTTATGCAGCCCCGAGGGATACTAGCAATACTACCTTACTGCTGAATTACCTGGGATATTTTTTGTTTCTTTAATGGTGTCAGTGCAGCTGCTGCAACCCTGACTCCCATCCCCAGCGTTCTGTGTGGTCACTGCCCACTGCCACACCAGCCCTGCCCACACCAGGTGGGCAGATCACCTTCTTCTGCCCGTTTTGAACGGCACCCGCTTCTGCTGCCTTCCTTCACGTGGGAAAAAGTTCAAGGTATTTTTGAGATGGCATGATTCCTGCCTTCCAAGTGCCCCACTCAGTGGAGGTTAGGGCTGGTGAGAGGTTTAAAAGTAGTTTCAGATCCCTGGCAAGGAGGAGAGAAGCCCTCAGCACAGGAAGGACAGGGACCTGTTGGAGCAGGGCCAGAGGGACAAAAAAATGATCTGAGGGCTGGAGCACCTCTCCTACGAGGACAGGCTGAGCGAGTTGGGGTTGTTCAGCCTGGAGAAGAGAAGGCTGCGGGGAGACCTTATTGTGGCCTTTCAGTACTTAAAAGGGGGACTATGGGAAGGATGGGAACAATCTTTTTAGCAAGGCCTGTTGTGACAGGACAAGGGGTGATGGTTTTAAACTAAAGGAGGGTACATTTAGACTGGATATAAGGAAGAAATGTTCTACAATGAGGGTGGTGAAACCCTGGCCCAGGTTGCCCAGAGAGGTGGTCGATGCCCCATGCCTGGAAACATTCAAGGTCAGGTTGGACGGGGCTCTGAGCAACCTGATCTAGGTGAAGATGCCCCTGCTCAGTGCAGGGGGGTTGGACTAGATGACCTCTAAAGGTCCCTTCCAACACAAAGCATTCTATGATACTATGATTCTAAGTGCATTTGCAGAACCTTTGTCCACAAATTTATCTCTATTTGTATTTTTATTCTTCTTTAACTGCTACCTCTTATCAGCTGGAGCAATGGATAATCATCAAGTTACATTCTAGAAAAGTTAGGATAAACCATGCAATCCTGGTTAAACTCTATTTTATCTTAAAAGTTTAAAAATGTTCAACAGAGGGCAACCAGGAATGTGTGTTGAAATATATTGTGAGATAAACATTCTAATAAGATCAATGCAGTGGTTTATCCCCATGATGAGGACTTTCCTACTCTATCAAACATAGGTCATAAAAGTATTACACTAAAATCCACAGAGGCTAGGATAAAGCCAGTTGTTTTAGTTCACTTGAAGTTTTCAAGGTAAATTAGAATAAAAATCCCACTTCTTCGATATATTATTTAAGGTTTAAGATACTTGGGTGCTCTACTTCCCTCTAGCTCACTGTAAAACTTTGGAGGAAGTTTTTTTACTCCCCAGCCACAATGATTTATCTGTCCCTGTCCCTAGTATACTTATCCATGGAGACCTTATACCAATCGATCCCTATTACACAGCCACAAATTATCACCAGTTCCTGAAGTATCCTTTTCAAACACAGAATCATAGAATCATTGAGGTTGGAAAAGGCCTCTAAGAACATCAAGTCTAACTGTCAAGCCAACACTACCATGTCTCCTAAACCATGTCCCAAAGAGCCACGTCTACATATTTTTTTAACACATCCAGGGATGGTGACTCCACCACTTCCCTGGGCAGCCTTTTCCAGTGCCTGACCACTCTTGCAGTGAAGGAGTGTTTCCTAATATCCAGTCTAACCCTCCCCTGGTGCAACTTGATGACATTTCCTCTTATCCTATCACTAGTAACTTGGTAACTTGGGAGAAGAGACCAACACCCACTTCACTACAACCTCCTTTCAGGCAGTTGCAGAGCAGTAAGGTCTCCCCTCAGCCTCCTCTTCTACAGGCTAAACACCCCCAGCTTCCTCAGCCGCCCCCCAGCACACTTGTGCTCCAGACCCTGCCCCAGCCCCGCTGCCCTTCTCTGGACACGCTCCAGCCCCTCAAGGTCCTGCTTGTCCCGAGGGGCCCAAACCTGAGCCCAGCATTTGAGGTGGGGCCTCACCAGGGCCAAGCACAGGGGCCCCATCCCTGCCTGGCTCCTGCTGGCCACACCAGTGCTGACACAAGCCCGGGTGCTGGTGGCCTCCTTGGCCACCCGGGCACTGCTGGCTCATGCCCAGCCGGCTGTCAGCCAGCACCCCCAGGGCCTTCTCCGCCGGGCACTTCCCAGCCCCTCTGCCCCAGGCCTGGAGTGTTGCATTCACATTTAATGCTGATTTATGTAAGTACAGCAGTTTTCTTGCCCTCAGAGCTATGTAGGTGCTCCTGCACGCCCACTAGACTGCTTGCTTTGCTTGTCCCTGTGCAGCTATTCTGTACGACTCAGTGACGGAGAGACTTTCCAGGGCAAGTGAGCCCTGAGAGCAATGCATTCGAGGTAAAACTGCACCTCCGCTGACCGAGAACAGGGGCACAACAATGGCCATCTGGTGCGTTCATTCAGCAAAAATAAACTGTATGAAAGTGACCATGAGAAGATATCCAGGAAATAATCCTCTAGGTCTCTGCTGCAATAATGATCAGTTCAGTAATTTCCAGCTATCCAGCAATGATGAGGTTCAGTTTATCAGCTAGTGAAGCAAATTCTTTTTATAGTCACTGAGAAGAGTCAGGCACATCCAAAGGATGATCTGCCCCATCCTAAGGTATGGGTAGAAACCAGACTTGCCCTCTGCAGTTGCTTGTCTGTCTCCATTTATAGCAGAGGCACAAGATTACTTAAGACTTGATCGTAGCATTTATCAGGTGAAAAAGTTAGGAGAGGTTAACTCACCCACAGTGGCAGATGCAAACACAAAGCTAGGTGATCTGTCTTGTCATCCGTGACTCATATTGGCCCCTTCACAGGCATGTTAACAAAAATACAGACCTTGACCCCACTTCCAGGGAAATTAAGGATCACAAGACTGATTTTTAAGTGAAGGAGATGTGTATCCAGAACATCCAAAAGGCAAACAGAGCCTTCTGGCACCTCTTTCTGATGAGTCTGGGCTCATGCTCCTTTGCTTGGTTTCTAGGTTATGATCAGGTATTTCAAAATACTTACATATTCTAGGATAAATAGCAGGGAATAAAAGAAGTGTTCCAACACAGGTCTATTCTTACCAAGTAAATCAAATTATGGAGGAATTCATATGGGTGCAATAGCAGATTGTGATTGCTATTGAGACCTCTTCTGTGCAGAGGAGTTTCTGGTGCTGGACACACTATTTCTGAGTGGTCCTCCCGACTTTGCTCTTTCAGTATCACCCCATCAGGTTTTCAGCTGTCAAGAGAGGGCAAGGCCAGAGGGAAAGCAGAAAAGGCTGTCCCTCCACCTTTGCTTCCCCTGCGCATCCCTCAGGAATGAAAACACAAATCAAGCCCTCTCCCTTCCAGACCACCTCAGTCCACACCATACCTTCCCTCCAAGACTGTATTTCACCTTTACATACTTTTCAAGCCTCCTGTATTCTTTGTCCTGTCTTCAAGCTCTTCATCACTTAACTGACTCCTTCACTGTTAAGGTCAGATTCCCATTCAATCCATCTCAGATCCCATCCCAGTTCTTCTGGGAAAAAAGGGGTGGATTTACTGCCCAGTTCACTACCAGCACAGCTTTGTGGTTGTCCTAAATTGCACCTATACAGCCAAGGACACAGTAGTGTCCTTGAAGCTGCTGAGTAATACCCATGTTGGCTGTGATTACATACCTCCCCTACATGGGGAAGGGCATTGCTGGAAGATGGGAGGTTACAGACAACACAAAGACGACCACAAGCTCTGGGAGGTAATTTCAGGGCACAACTGGCCTGCCTTTTTCTTTCTCATTCTTCCCTCCACCAGGAGCAGGATCACAGCCACAGCAGTGAAATAGCTTTGGCACTGACACTTCAGGCAGCACCAGGTGAATTGGTGGCTGCACCCCAGCCCTGCAAGATCGATCCAAGGGTAAAGGGTGCTGATGGCTTTGGGTGCCCAGTGGCCTGGGGACTGGTGAGATGGCAGGAGAAGAAGCCCTGCAGTGGGTGGCTCAGCAAAACTTGCTGCTGGTGACATCAGTTCACCTTCCACAGATCTGTGTCCACAGGACCTCTCAAGTTGTAGGTAAGCCTGGGTGTGTAAAGCTACCATGTCAGTCCTAAAATACTGCTGCCCTCTTGTTACCAGCAGGCACAGAGCCACAGCTCCCTCCCCACTTCATATTGTCCTTCGAGTTTGTTCCCTGCACTGTCCAGGATTAAAAATCCTTGAGGCAGTCACCTTGGGCTCAGCCCTCTCCTTTTCACTGCCCATCCCTGCCAGCAGAGCTTCCCTGGTATCGTAGGCCAAAAAGTCAGGCTGTATCTAGCCCCTAAATCCCCCAGGATGAAGGATGATGGTAAAAATAATCACCACAGACCAGCAGTTTCCCCTGCCCATCCCTGAATGGGTTCCTGTCTGAGGGATGGCTGTGGACAAACCAAGCAAGTGGGAAGTGTGCTTTGGGAGGGGTTTACATAGCAAGAGATTGATCAGTGATGCAAAAGAAGTGGAGTTTGTTGTGACTGTAAAATAAAAGTAAGGCTATGGAGTGGGGTGCCCTAGAGACTGGAGGTGTGAAAAAGAGGGAGACAGGAAGGAGAAAATACAGGGTGAGGGGTAAAGAAGCAGGAGTTCTTATTGTACCCTGACCACCCAGAAAGAGGGCAGGAGAAGGTGGGTGGAAGCAAAGTTGTTTTGACATCCTCCTGCAAACAGCAGACCTGTGTCTCCTGCGCCCTGTGCCGCCGTGCCACTGGCAGCAGACGAGCGCAGCCCTGCACTGCAGTCCCTGCTTCAGCTCTCGCTGCCTTCCCATCCCCCTCCAGCCTCCCTCCTTCCCACCTCCCCACAGGGACCCAGGCCACACAGTAGCATTGAGCAGAGTGGCAATAACTCAGGGCTGGGTTTAGCTACCCTACACTGATCCCCTACCCCACACTGATCCCCTACCCCAACAGAAGAATAGGAAATTTTAAGAATTTCTACCCCAAAAGACACACTTCAGCCCGGGCAGCACATGTTATTTCTTCCTGCTGGTGTCTATCTGTTCCTGAGCATCTGGTTTGCAAGCTCTGCACGGCCATACTGTGCTGCCCTGGACCTGTGTGTAGGGACCCGTACAGCACAGGAGGATTCAGACCCCATCCCCAGCTCTGGGGGTTTCCCCAGTGGCCTGCAACAGATCAACGTGCAAAGGGTGAGCAGTGGGAGAAGAGGGAGAGCGTGGCATGAATAACCCCAGCTCTGTCTCTGGTCTGGAAAGAAGCAGGGACATGGTTTATGGGTCGGAGACTTCCTCTCACCATGCACAGGACCATGCCCTGATTACTGGAGATTTTTGGCTGCCTTCCCTCACCTGCACCTTTTGCAGGCCAGCTCCCGAGCATGGTTGATTCAGTTAACCAGGAGCTTTGCACTGAGGTGTGGAAATTTCCTCAAAAACTGCTTTTCTACCCCAGGACCTCCATGCTTCTTCACACCACCAAGCAGGACAGTGTTCATATTTTTCATATACGAAAGGAGGGAAATCCAAGCTCCTGTATTACATGGCACAGTTGTGGTTCTCCACCTAGGCAAATGGGGAAAACGTCTAGGCCTCTGCCAGGTGCTAAGCCCTGAATAATATCCACGTCCAATCAAAAAACAGCTGAGTTTGTCTCCTTAGCACAGATAGTGTTCATCCCAAAAGATTTTGTCTGTGCCAAGGAGGAACATAATGAATCACTAAGGAGACAGCAGTGTGTCAAGGGGCATGCACAAACCACCAATATTTGGATATATACAGTTACACGCTCACACTCACATAAGCAGGCATGTGTGTGAAGAACACTTTTACCACCTCTTATATTTGTCAAACTCAAGGAATCTCTAGCATGACTACTTTATATTAAAGAATACTTCATTATTTCACCCACAGCCCAAACTCAGTGTTAAAAATGTTCAAAGGAAAAGAAGAAAATTACAAAGAGAGTAAAAAGAAATGCTTTTTCAGTGCAGGCCAGCAGTCCATCTAGCCCAATTATGCAGTGTCTGTGCATTTCTAAAGCATGACACACCAAGATAACGTCTTTCATAACATGGCTGGAAGACACCTTTGGGAGTCTCATAGTTATTGTGGATTTTCCAGCTCTTTAACAAACAAAAAAGTGAAATGAGCTGCTGGGTAGGGGGAGAAATAATGCAACTCTTTATTATTTACCAAAGGAATCCTTCTCCCAAATGCAGGCATTTGAATGAAATTGACAATAAAAAGTAAGGAAGATTAATGAATTAAAGCTATCTTGTGCCCCAGTGAAATCCAAGAGAGTTTTGTTATCTGAAGAGGATCTTTGCTTTCTCCAAATGGGAGTAAATAGGACAATGTTTTACTCTCTTATTCTGTCTCTTGTGAAGGTCTAATCTTAAAGCTTTCTTGAAGTCCATGGAGTTAGGCTAAACAAAAATTCTTAAATAAAAAACCCAAAAGACATCAGAAAACCTTAAAAATCAATAACACTTCCTTTCTTATTGGCTTTCCATATGAACAAAAGCAAAACATTTGCAACACTTCACCACACGCTTCATATGCCCAGGCTGAAGAATTCTGGGGAGACAAGAATGGGATCCAATAACTGTCCCTAAAAGGAGATCCTAAGAAGGAGTCACACGTTTTCACTAACCGGTTTGTAGACCCTCTTGCTTTGTGTGCATCCCACTGTGTACCTCTTCTAATTGTTTTTCCTACACCACTTGAAGTCTAACACACACAAGAAAGAGGAATAAAGCCTGCTAGGAAGCAAAAGGAGTAGGATTTGCCTGGTTTTTTATTCCATCTAAAGGAAATGTTAAAAATAAACAGCAGACAATAAAAAGTGAAGAGTAAAGCAGATCCACTGGATTTGCTTTTATTTAAGTATTTTAATATTATATATACTATATGAATATTTTTCTATTTCATGTATATGATATATTTTTATAGTTTATATAATATTTTTATACTTCTATATATTATATAGGTTGTAATAGATAACGTATATTACTTATAAATATAGTAATTTAACTAACTCCAAAATGAATCATTTAAGCTCATATAATCTGAAATTTCAATAATGAGACAGAAAAAGGTGCTTTTTTCTTTTTAAATGATGTTTTATGTTGGCAGACTTCTCTTTAATTTTCTCTTGTCTCTGCTCTTTCTGGTTTCTCTGGGGACCAGCAGCCAAAGTATGGAAACACTCTGATAATGTTTTATCAAAGGCAAGAAGAAAAGAAATAACTGAGAATCAGACAGACAAGTGTGATGTGGCAAGATTTTGGGGCCAGCGTGGTTTTGAGGTTAACTTCCAGCTAAGTAGTTTGCAGGTTTAACTAAGCCCAGCCTCCAAATGCGAAGCGCTGCTGTGCTCTTACCCAAGCCCTATCAAAAGCTTCCACTCTTGTGGTGCTCAATAAGATATAACAAGGAGCTACGTAAAGCAGATTCAGTTAAGGACACTTAACAGTTCCAGCTGAAAATTCCTCCTTTCTAAGAGATAATTAATCCTTTTCCCTCTTTTTTTGGGGGTTTTGTTTTGTTGTTTTTTTTTTTTAATCTCGTATTTGGCATTGTGAAGCAACATCCCTACCCTGAAGCATCCTCTGCTTCCCTCCAGCACACACTGGTTTTTAATGAGTTTGGCCATTTGTTAGCTGGAGGGAGCCAAAAAAATGTCTAGTTTCAGATGTTTTTCTTTTTTTTTTTTCATAACGTTGGACCAGAATCTGGAAAGGGAGAGTGGGAATGAGGCATTTAAGTAGGCTTGTATTTATGCATTAAAATATAACAGAAGCTGGGGTTCTGGATCTGCATATGAGATAGCTGAGTCCCACCCAAGGTATTTTTTAATTCAGTACATTCAAAGAGATTTTTCACCCTGACATACAAACATCAGCAGGCAGTTTTTATATTTGTGTCTGTCTCAAGATCACCTTGTAACGTGTGCCCTTTGTGATAAAACCTTATGTTCCTAGTAGCCCATAGAGATGAAGGTGCTGTCATGGGTGATTCTCCAACATGTTTTCTTTAATTCTTATTCTAGTCAAAAAAGTAAAGCTCATGGCATCGTTTCCACTTTGGGCTCCTCATTGCCTGCCATCACTGGAGAGGTCTCCCACTGGAAGTTTGCTGACATTACAAGGGTCAGCTTGTCTTTATTTTTTCAGCCATACTCTGTGGGAGAGGGTGTCTCGTGCTGTCTCAGACAGCACAGAGCATATTTACAATGATAAACAAGTGTTAAACAGCAGCATGTGACAACCTGAAAATTTTATATTAGCCCAAAATCTTCATCTAGAGATTGCAGCGGTTGCTAACAACTGCCACTGATCAAGCCGCACATGCTGGGAGGAATTCATCTTGACCCAGCCTTTGCACTGCTGAGGCCCCGGAGCACGTGTGTACCCGCACAAGGTACAGCAGGTGTGAGCTCTCAGTTCAGTCCATAATCACTGGTCACCAGTGAGGTGCTGGCATGGCCCAGGACCTTGCTGTGCAAGGTGCTGTGCAAGCACACAGCTGGAGAAGCTGCCCATGCTCCAGATATCTTCCCGTATGGTGCTGGAGTTTCCTTAGTCGCTGCATTTCACAGTATGACCTGGTGATGCTGCCAAAGGAGGCGTCCCTTCCCTCTCCTTCCTAAGCCTGCACCTCCTCCCCGCCAAGCTTGGGAACAGCAGTTCATGTGGCAGGTGGTGAACTGGATTGGAGAACTAATCCAGATTAATGCAAACCCAATGGGAAGGAAAAAAGAAAAAAAGAATTAATTCCCTCCTTGCTGCCAGCTGGCTCAGGGTTTCTTTAATTCCTGTGCTCAAACCCCATAGTCCAGTGGTGGTGTCAGCTATGCAACACCTGAATAGCTTCTTCCTCAAGGTGGCTGTATTTCACAGCTGAGTATTTGTCCTTTTGTGCGAGTACACAGTAGCTATTAACTGCAAACAGAGTTTCTGATTTGGGTGTGCCTCTTCAGCCGGAACAGGACTCAAAACAAGAAAAGTCAGAATTTAGACTCTAAGGCCCCGAGTCAGGCTGCCTAACCAAACCTGCCAGGTTAGAAGTGCCAGGACTACCAAGCTGCCTGCTCAAGAAGAGAAAAACAGGGCACCTCCAGAGGGCAATTTTGATCTTAAATGGTCTGAATCTCATTCTTAGGGTTTTTAGTCCTCCTAAAGCCTACAATGTCCCAACCCTCATTTAAATTTCATCTTTAAATGCTTAAAGTTAGGTTATATGTGTTACTAGATTTATATGTCAATGTAGCACTATTGTTAAGAATGAGTTCAAGATACCAAATAAGATGAATATTAAGTTACCGCATATAAGCACTTCTGAAGAAATGTAGTATATTAATTGCGAATAATAATAATAATAATAATGACAACAATAACACTTTCCACTTATCTGAGACACTTCCCTGCAAGACAGCAAAACTTTTTTCCCCAAATAGATATTTTACAATTACTTTAATGTAATAAATTTTTTTAAAGACAGGCTTTTCAAAGTTCCCTGGAGTGCAGAGTGATTTTTCAATTTATGCTAGTATAACCTATTTGGAAAGGTTTTGGTTCTGGCAGAACAGGGAGGATTGAACTTTTAATTTTAAAACAAAAGTGCTGCAGATAGTAGGACCTTGTGGTATGTAGTATCTGGTATCTACCTTTGGATTTCCAACAAATAAATATTTAGGGAAAAATTCTGACAAAGTAGACCAAAGAGTAATCAGATGGTAAAGCACTGCCAGATGACAGAACCTCAGCATGTGTCTTCTGAGTACTCTGCAATATCTCAGTCTCCCTGCTGCAATAAACTGCCAATATCTGGCAATCTGTTTTGCAGGAGGGTGGCATTTAACTCCAGTTCCTTCAGTGGAAGGTAATTCCTTATTCAGATTCATGTATTTTACTTCTTTTGCAACTGTTAATAATTTTCAAAATTACTTTTTCAAAACCCTGTCAGAGATGTGGTGTGAGACAAAGCTGCAAAGGGCTTGAGAAGAAGCCTTTATTTTCGCATGTCAGTGCAAATGCAGATTATACCATAGGTCATTCAGAAACACTTCACCTGTCATAAGTCTTTGCTGTAAAAATCTTAAAATATAACAAATTCACAGAATCCCAGAATCCCAGGTTGGAAGGGACCTCAGGGACCATCTAGTCCAACCTTTCTAGGAAGAGCACAGTATAGACAAGATAGCCCAGCACCCTGTCCAGACGACTCCTGAAGGTGTCCAATGTGGCCAAATCAACCCCTTCCCTGGGGAGATTATTCCAATGGTGACTGTCCTCACTGTGAAAAATTTCCCTCTGGCGTCCAATCGGAATCTCCCCAAGAGCAACGTGCGTCCATTCCCCCTTGTCCTCTCCATGGGACTCCGTGTAAAAAGGGAGTCTCCATCTTCTTTGTAACTACCCCTTAAGTACTGGTAATTCCCATAGTTATGAAAATTTCCCATAGTTATGAAAATTTAATGGAGGGTTTGTGGAGTTTTTGGTGATTTGAAATGAAAGTATGGTGGGATTCAGCTCACCTAGTTTTAACCGGCTGAAAGGTAAGTGCATAATCTGAACATTCTTTCTCTGGTCCATGGTGTTTCTGAAGAGTGACTTCATCCCCACCCAATGTAGTTGTTCAGAAAAAGTGAAATGCATTGCTTCTGGAGGTTCACCCTTCTCTCCTCTGATTGCATACTGGAGCCAGTATAGATTAGATGCCAAATATAAAAGGGCTCAAATTAGAAGAAATATATCCTATATTTGGCATGGGTTTTCCCATTGTGATTCTCTGTATGACCATCCCCAAACCGCTACATCATGGACCCTCAGTGGCAGGGCAGGGTCACAGCCTGACTCTGCAGACCAAGTGTCATCCAGTGCAGCAAATGGTGTGATGTTGCAGACATTTGTCAAGAAGAGGAGAAGAAGTGGCCTGACTCCACAATCCACTTCACAAACACTACCAAGCTGTTCCTAGAGGCTTGGTCTGCAGTCACACTCAAGTTGGACAAAAACCAGTAGAAATGATCCAGCTGAATATTTTTTAACTGTCCTGCTTAGCTGAGCTTTAAGACTGCCTGCTACGAGAATTTTTCCCTGGCACAACCAGAATATAATCAATGAATGATAAAATTCAACAGGGACAAAACTGAGCCAATTTGTGACATTAGGGGTATGTGGCCATTCAAATCTGAAGTGCTGGGGAACAATCAGATGATGCACAACATGGCAAAAAAATTTCAAGATTGGCCCATCCAAAACCCAGCATTTTGTCAGCACAAAACTCCAGAAGACGACCGATTTTGTTCTAGAAAGGTAACAAAAGGACCAAGGCAAAGCAACAATCTATCAAGGTTTCACTGATTATTTAACATATCATCTCAGCCTCCAAAGCACTGTTCAAACTCAACTGTCTTTGTCCTGCAGACCTTGATCTGCAAAAAGGTGAAGGACGAAGGACAACACTGAGCAGTGAAACGCCCATATTTGCAAAGCAGTGTCAGAGTCAGAAGTAAAACTAAGTGCCCTTTCCATGGTGGTTGCGAAATCCCAGCTTTAACATCAACTTTGTCTTCGACCTTGGTCCTGTCATTTAAGCAGTGCATCTTCAATTTGACATTTGCAAAACTCAGCTCACAGGAATGTGTTTCAAGGGAGGACCCAAGATTGCCCTTTGGGGACCAGAATGCAACCAAATCTCTTCAGGAAATGATTTTATTTTCTGTTCGGGTTTCTAGCTGCTCCTGTTCTGTCTGTGTAAATTCTCTGACTCAGCTGCTGCTGACATCTCCTCCTTGTTTAATATTATCTGTGAATTTAATTCCTGTGCAATTCAATTCCACTTCCCGATAATTAATAGAGATGTTAGATGAGATCAGACCTAACACAAATTCTCCAGATACCCTGCAAGATACCTTCCATAAACTTGTTACATTATCGTTTATCATGATTCTTCGTTTACAATCTTTCAGCCAGTTTCCAACCCACATGACTGATTTCCCATCCACGCCAACCTGAATTAATTTTTCTATTAGGATTTCCTCATAATCCTGCACAGTCCGGGGAACGGGCTAGGCTGACCTTATAAACCATTTATGTCTTTGACCTCTTGATGTTACACCGACGAGGCATGAGATTGCTTATAAAACTCCAACAGCTCTTTGACTGAATTTCTCCAGCTGCACCACAGCACTCCCTTATGATGGGAAAATCAATGTAAGGAAGAGGAAGATCTGGGTTGCAGCAGAATATAAATCCTTGAATACGTGGTCCTGCACCAAAATCACCATCTGACACCCCAAAATGCTCCTTCACAAAGCAGCATCTGAAATGTTGTGCTTTATGTTCGCTGTATCCTCATTCTATAGGAAAGACCCAGTTCAAACTGGTCCTGTCAATTCAGAATGCACTTGAGTTTCTCTGAGCTTCATCCCGGGCTATTGTCTGTCCTGGTTACCTTTTATTTTGCTACTCTAAAGGAAGTGAAAAAATATCCTATTCTGCCTTTATTTTTCCTTGTCATTTTTGCTGCTTCAAAGAGTAATTGAGTTTTCCAGAAAAAAAAAGTCAGAATCATTCCTGAAGGAGCATTGTTCAGATCTGTTAAATAGTGACAAATGTCCTGCTTTAACTTTCCATTTGAGGTGAATATTCTGATGAAAAGACCACTGAACCTATGCAATTACAGTATTTGGCGTTTATATAACATATTTTTTCCCTTCAAGAATGTCCTCCTCTTTCTCCCACCTCCGAAATCTTATACTGGAAGCAAGAAGATGGTAAAAGTTGTAAGGATAGAACCTTTATTCTTTTAGGAGAAAAAAAATACCCTTTTCTTTAAAATGAAATTATTCTCAAAAATGAAACGTCCTGAAATACTTCATCAGAGCAGGGGAGCTCTTAATCTTGTCAAGCTTGTGAAATTTATTTTTGGGTATATACCTAAAGCCTAATACTTGTGCTAATCTTGAAGCCTGGGGAAAGAAAGGACTGGAGAGACATTTTTAAATATTCAGAAATGTTCATGTTCCTTTGCTGGTGTCCCAACTTTCTGTGCAATTTACAATGATAAATATGTTGTGTATCAACTGGGTGACCAGTGTTCTTTACATGCAGATACAAAATCAGTTATGGACAGGAAAATTAATGTTAGTTAACAAAGAAACACCACTGATTGATAGACCATTTATTACCACACCTTCCAGCCACTTCTAAAGAGAAGTGGGTTTGTCATCTGGATCCAAAAGTCTATGTGGTGCAATCTCTATTGGAAGATGTTTTATGCTTATCTGTGAATGGAACCTCACCCAGTAGGACAGGAGTCAAGAACATGAGCAAACTGAAGTGTGGATTTTAAGGAGAAAAATGCGTATTAATATTTCCATGTTCTGTCTGCTCAGCACTCAATTTTTTAATGTATTTAATTAATGAATAAAAATCTACTCTAACAAACCATCCTGGAAAATGGTTAGGAAAAAGGTGATTTGTATTTGTCACAGGCCCCGCCAAACAAGACGTTGCGTTGCATAATGAAGCACCGCTAACAGCATCTTTCTTCTTAACAAACTGCAAACTGTTTTATAAACTAAACCTCTCTCAAAACTGGAAGCAAGGATCGCTTGGCCCATCAATACAGTGCCTTGGTCTCCAGTGAAAAATCACATTAAAAGAGCCAAAGCACCCTGTTGGGGGATACATTCAAGTCCACGGGGACTGGGCTGTGTCCTTGGCCACACAGAGATCCTGCCAGGCAGAGCTGGTGGGTGACTTCATTTCTCTGTGATTTTTCAAACCAGAGTGACCTCTCCTTCCCCAAAGTTTGAACATGGGAAAACATTTCCTTTTAAAGTAACTTCTCCCCGCCCCCCCCCCCCCCCCCTTTATTTTCTAATCTACAGTATAATGCGAGAGCAAAATTTTTTGAAAAGAATTTTGGAAGAATACTTTGAAAGAACCATTTCAACACAAAAAAATAGAAACATTTTGTGGGGACACATCAAAATGAAACTACAAGAATCCTCCCTGTCCAAGAAAAAAATAAGGGCATGGTAGACATTGTTTCACAGATGCTTTTGGTTTCAAGAACACTGTAACTTCTGACAGAACAAGATTCAGCTGAAATTTTATGGGCCCACCCAACACGCAGCACAGGTAATGCATGATCTAGCACAGGTAAACGAGCGACTCAGCACAGAAGCAGCAAAACATTCATGGCCACTTCTGAACCGTAGCACCCTTTACGAAGCTGTTGACACAAGTGCAAAAATACACCGTGTAAGTGGTAAAGATAACACCTCCCCATCAGACTGACAACACTTGTGTAACACTGGTGGAAACATTTATGCAAGGTGTAAGAAAAGCAAGACCCTGTCTTACACGAGGGCAACTCTTCTGTCTTGCTTAGGTATTTGGGCACAAGTGTTAGGTGCCCACTGAACCAGTCCTATAGGTGATGTTTACGTTCCCTGTACATTGTGAGAGCATATACGTTAGGTGTTTGGGCTTCCATCTGAAGGTGTTCAATGGCACTTCCCACCAACTGCACAAGGAAATTAATTGTGGCAGGCTGGCCCATTAGGAGCTTAAAATTTAATCCCAAACTCTGTACCCTGCGTAGGTGGGCTGCATTACATTCGAAGTCTCTGCAATGTGGCATTGCCTTCAGAGGCACACGACAGGTAGGCAAGACTGCCCTTTGCCCTCTCGTATGCTTTCAGAGCAGACAAGAAGGCTTTGGGGCTGGTTGCAATTGCTATTTTTAAAAAAGAGTTATTCTGGCAGATGCCGAAACAATTGCCATCGTACGTATTGAAAAAACATTATACATCTGTGGTGCCGGCTGACTTTTTCCATCTTAGTTATAGATCATTATCAGACCAAAACCTTTCTGCAATACTAGCCAGGTAGCGGCATGCCCGTCTCACCATCTGCTACCCTCCGAGCAGCTAGCTGGCTGCGGTACCAGTTTGCTAGCAAGAGTGGTCTGGGGGAGAGCACGTTTGGTGCCAGAAGACAGAACCAGGGAGAAAAGCTGATCTGGCTGACTCACGGCTGTGGGAGGGCTGTCCAACGTCTTACAAAGCCACTGCTGGGCATGCAGAAACGGCATCATGCAGGAATTACACACCAACATGTGAGCAGGGTTAAGGAGAAAAAAAGCTGCAGAAAAATCTCTTTGCCATACACAAGATGCCCACCAAGAAATTATCCCCAGTTTTCCCTTAAGCTGGTTCCACAGTAATTCTTTTTAGCTGGAAATCCTCCCACTGCCACTAGATCACACTTACCAGTGTCATCAAAGATTTCCAAGCACTTCACTCAAAGCTCCTGCTCCCAAATGGCCCAACCAGTGTAAAAGTGAAGGTAATTCACACCCAGTGAATCCAGGGCTAGGGCAGTGACACGTGCTACGGCATGTGATCATCTCTGCAATACTCAGGAGCTCTGTCACTGCTCTCTCCCTTTGTAGGATCCTTCACAGCCCTGCTATCAAGAACTTCCTTTACTATCTGTTCTCCACATGAGCATCTTGCACCTTGGTAGGTAGGAAAACACAGAACAGGACTGAGTGAGGAACAGAGGTATAAAAGCCTTTATAGCTTGCCCTTTCTGCCTCCCATTGTCTTCCCCTCTCTTTTCCATGACACACAGCACCTGCTTTCCTATGTTGTTGAAAACTTTGTTTCATCTGTGTTTAAAGCTGTTTTTCAGCCCAAGTCCCAGCCGTGCACAGCATGTCTCACTGTTTGCACTAGGAGTGTGCAATGGATGTGGGGTCTGCATAAATTAAAGGCTTTCGGTAGGAATGCAAGATCATTATTTTAATAACTGGATTCATTCCTCTCAGAAAACTGGTCAGCAATTTTTCCACCATGACTTTTGTAATAACAGCTGTGCAGAGCTCTGCATAGGGCTCTTTCACCTCTTAATGGCTGAAAAGGTTTAATACAGGTTTTGTTCTTAGATTGCTATTTTCAAAATGTCTAGCACAACCTCACCTGTATAATTGTTTACCAGCTAAGATATGAATGTAATATACATACCCATATACATATAAAGGGCATTAAGTAATTTAAGAACTTTTTTAGTTATATTTATTAATATAATTTTCTCCTTACAAAGTTCCTCCCACTTCTACCACAGAACATATATTTAATCAGTTAAAGTTGGTTTAAGGCTCTCCTCTCTCTTAAAGCATCTTTCTCTGGCTAGGAAGGTGACACATCTTCTTTACTAAGGTTCATCAATTGTATTCTCTTGCCTTGCTAGCATGGCAGTCTCTGAATTTGTTTTCATTCTTGTTACAGATAGCAAGAATACCTATCTGTTGTAAATTCAAAGGGAGAAGTTTGGAGCCCTCCAGCAACTCACACAGCCAGTACACTACAGGGCTCAAAAGGCATTTCAGAAAGGCATAGGGATGGCTGAGATTAGAAGATGTTATGTCAGAGTAGAAACACTGCCAAGAGTTAACTGAATATTTAGTAAGGGAAATAATATTTATCTTTCTGTCCACAGAGGAGTAGCTCTTGTAGGAAGGTGGCAAAGTTCTACTGGACTTTCTACCTTTGTTAAGTGGTTGACATCCGTCCCAGATCCACAGTGCTGAGCAGTCATTATTAACTGAAGGGACTTGCAATTGCATCTTCCTTTTCTCTCTACCCAAACAGTCTTCCAATTGCTTCTTTATTGTTATTCACATCACAACAAGGTCTCCAGAAGGCCTGGCACTGCGTAAAAGGCCATGTCTCCCAGCAAGTGCTGACAAAACTGAAGAGTGGAATAGCTGGGAGGGAAAGGCATGAAGCAGCTGACCAAGGTTGTCTGAGAGCTCAGTGGAGAATATTTTCTTTGCAGTCTTTGACAAGGCAGCTGCTCTCAGCTGCTCGATGGGAAGGAATAAACCCCACACCCAACAAACCTGCTGTCTACAGCCCTGGTAGGGTGAAGGTGGAATTTACCTCAGGGTCTGATAAGGAAAGTTAAGTTCATAACTGAAGAACGACAATGCAAAAAGAGGACCCTAAACCCCATCCTTGCTTTGAAAGGTTTCTGCTGCCTTTTTGCTGTTTGTTTATGGTGGGACAGCTTGTCCTGGTGCAGGTTAACCTGTTTTCATGTCCCTGGTGCAGTCACGACTCATAGTCAGGCGTTCCTTTTAGGCAAGACGGTTGTCTTAACACTCAGTCTAGCAGGGCTAAGAAAGAGACTGTTCCTAATGTACTAAACAGAGGAAGGAGTGGAGAATATTCCTAAAAATGCAAGAAAATGCTTCATTTCTTGCCCATGCAGAGCAGGCAGGCTATCTGGTCATGTTCTCAAGCGCTGATAGCTGCAGGGACATCTCCCAGTAAAGGCACAGCTAACCCGCTGCCGATACCAGCTCTGCCAGCCCCTCCAGGCGAGGTGGGTGAGAAGCCCTTCCTAGTCCCACTGGACACTACAGAAACACAGCTGGAAAAACAGGACAGGTTTTTGGTTTTTTTTCCATACAAGTTTTCCAACCTGTGAGCCAGAGAGGCTACTTGCCTTCAAACATTATCAGTTTGCTTTCATGATACTAAGCAGCTACTCCGAGCTCAGCCTGCCCAATCCTGCCTTGATGAGAGAGAGGCTTAGATGAAAACTATCTGCAGCCCCCAGCCTTCCTCTTCTGATCCTCTCCCTGCTCATGTTTTATTATTTTGCTTTGACTTAGCAACTTTTGCCAGCCGCAGAGCACTTCAAAGGATCCTGAGCCACAGGCTTGGACTGGGACAGGTGGTATCACAAATGGGTACAGAGCCGCGTTGCCTCCAAGCAAGCATCTGCTCCCTGGAATCAGAATAATCTTATAGTTGAACCGACTTTACTGAACAAATAAACAGTTTGTGGATATTATTGATATGCAGATGCCTACTCTGATGTAGGTGGGTTCTGGTTTTATATCCTCTCTGTCCCATGGAGGTGGTCAGTGCCTCACAGTCATGTGAGGAGGAATTAATCCTAGAGAAGTGGGAAAGACTCCACAAATGCAAATGAAGCAAGGTTTATTTAAAAGTACAGCTGTCAGTGTAAGAAAAATTGAGACCTGGCCAGTAGAAAGTCTGCAATTACAGGGTTCAAGATGCTAAGTGAATGCAAGTAACTTTTCTACCTAAGCAATAAAAGATTCAATATCCAGCTGATGTACTTATTACAAATGTGGTAATAGAGATGCCTGTTTTATTTGTTGCTGTTTAGCCTAGTGTTCATAAATGACTGATACTTAATTAATTGAAGGCAATATTACAAAAACCAATCTGCTTACAAAGCCTCCTTTTAACCAGCCATTGTCATATTCATTCTGCTCTCAGAGACATAAGTTCTGTTTTCTCAGAAAAACTAGCAAACAAACATGAAAAGAAACAGTAAACGTGAAATACCTGAAAAAATTCTTTCGTGCCTTTTTTTTCCCCCTCTAGGTAAGGACTGTGTTCAGAAATCATTCTCAATTCTTTGCAGTGGGTTTTTTTTTTTTCTTTTTTCTTGATAAGGACAGCAAATGCGCTGGGGTTGTTGGTAAATCAGGGTCATAAACCAATCTCCTTCCCCATATCTGATAGTACACAAGAAGTAATCCCCATGTAATCAATAATTATGTCTGTACCAATAAATAAAATGTGCCTCAGACCATACTCTGGCCCTGGGGGCAGGGGCACAACATATCCAAGCAGACACACAGTTATCCCCAGAATGGAGTAGGTAAACGAAGCAGGAGTGGACCCTTTCCCATGCTAACTCCCAAGCAATGCCCAGGAATTCTCCTGGAAGTCTTAGCTGACAAAAATGATGCCGGGATTTGTTAAAACTTGCAGTTGAACAGTTTATTGTGTGAGGGTCAGTGGACTTGCACTGTTTATCGGTTAGGGCACAATCCAGACCCCAAGGACAGGAACACTGGTGTTTTGTCCTGGGCTGGGGAAAGCATGAGCAATCTTGCTCAGGATGTAGCTCAAAAGCCTGCATCAAGACTTCATACATCCAGCTTTGTTTTCCTTATCCACTATGGTCTATCTGCATGACCTTGGGCAAGTCACTCCTGGCTGGGCTGCAGACTGCAGTGTAGCGTAGCAAGAACTGTGAGCGGGCTAGAGAGCGTCCCCAAAGCAACGGGAGCAGGTATTTTCATACAGCTTGGTTCACCTGGTCTTTCAGAAGAGTGAAATAGCCCACAATGACCCCTGTGTTGCAGAGTGGATTTTAAACCCATCTCAGGCATTTGAAACCACACTGCAGTCTGTGCTCTGGATGCGAGTGTCATCTCTCTGCTCCTCGTCTGGCGAGTGGAGGGACCAAGACTTCCTGACAGATGTATTCAAGGCTGTAAGTTCTTTCAACACTACAGCAAAAAATGATTAAAAAATCATTACCCTTCACAGCCAGATTTTCTTAGGAAAAGCCAAGCATTTTCATTAGATTTTGCAGCCCAATAACAGCTGTTTCAAATCCAGAGCACTTTGCTGAAACCTGCTTGTACCACTCCCACAAAGTTCCCGTGGAAGACCTGGCAAGAGCTCACCTGCAGCCAGCCTTCAGCCAGCCTCACCTGAGGGAATCAAACCTGCTTGGGCTCCAGCAGGAGACAAGAAGAGGGACAAAGTGAGCACTGCTCACAAGACTTGAGGGAAAGAAAAAACTACAAGATGTTTTTGCAGCTCCCAGATGGAGCAGGGGAGTGTTTGGAAGAGCTCAACATTATCATTGTGGTTACCAAAACAGTAGAGGTTGGCACTTGACCCATGTCAGCTGCAGACCAAACACATATGGGACACCTTCGCGGTTTGTAAACCCACCGTATTGACCTTAGCAGAATTTTATTCAATCTGAAGCCATTATTAAAAGACAAAGACAGCACAAAATTTACTAGTAGTAACAAAGCAATGCATCCTTTGAGAAAATGAGGCAACCTAGAAGATCCTGGTGGATCCTTATGGTGCAGGGATGTTTAGCTGAGAAAGCTCCCAAGACACGGACCAGTGAGTGTGATGAACACTGCTCCACAATGAATAAGGACATCCAGATTTGCCCCTCTTGTTTGCATTTCCATGAGGTCTAGCCACAACCTCTCCTCCATGTCATGACTCAAGTAAAAAGAAATAAAAACCCTCATAGCTACAGCCACAGGGGTTACTCCCTTTGCTGAACATCACGAGACTGAACTACTCCAGTGGGTGCAGCATCCAAGGTATTTCTGGTTAAACACATCTAGACACCTCAAAACAAACGACACAGGCTGGGGTTTCTACAGTCTTTGCTCAGAAGTGCAGAGAGGAAGGTCAGCGAAGAGCCTTGAGCCTAGATTAAATCAATATTTTGGCCATGGCTTGAAGGAGAGCAAGAGACTTTTGCCCACAACTTTCCAACCCTGTAGCTTAGTAGATGGGACAACAGAGATGACAGAGAGGGGGTTCACCTAGGGAATTAGTCTATACAAAGTAGTAATTTCTTCCCAGCAGCTAGAGCCAAAGAGACCAGAGGGACCATAGCTGAAGCCCAGTCCAGGTTCAGGGCTGACCTCAGTCCCACAACAGAGTCCTTACCATACCAGAAAAAGACAAACTGTGGCAAAGTGTGTTTCTTTTTCTCAGTAATCCCAGGAGCTCTCCTTGTCCACAGAAATTGGTTGCAATCGTTAGCTTTTCTCTGAAGTGCAGTCACAGGTTTTGGCGGCTTTACCTCCCTTCACTGAGAAGTGGGTAGAAAGCTGCCTGCTCCGTCCAGCCTTAAACCTAGGTACTTAAGGGCATTTATTCCTTCATCCAGAAGATGATACATAACAACTACTTGGGGGATTGGAGGTGCCGGGCTGGTATTTGGCAGTGCCCAGAGTCAGACATCTATGTTTTGGGGAAAGCTTTCTCTGTGTGAATTATCTAATGACCACTAATGCCAATAAATCTCTAATCCAGACCAGGTTATTTTTTCCTTTGCTTTCAGCTTTAAAAAAGGAGGAGCTGTAGGCACACCCCTAGTAAAAAAACACACTGCAAGTGACCCCATCCTAGTTTTGCCAAGCTCAGTTAAGGCTTCTCTACACATGAAAATTAATCTGGATTGAGAAAGTAGAATGACTATTTTTGTGTAAAGCTGGTTTATAATTAAGTTAGTCCAAATTATCAGTGTTCTCCACTGAACTAGCTTATTCTTTATTTTAAAAGTAAGCAAAATGAAAGCAAGCATTTTAATTCTGCAATAGCAGGATTGTCTTCACAGCAAACTAAAAGACAAAAAAATTTCAGGCATAGTTTGTCCCAAAGAACTCATGTTTCTGAACACTCCTTGCACTCAGGACTTTCCAGCATCAGCAAGGACATCTTTTCATTTCCACACACTCAACTCAAACAGACACAACTCTGTATAAAGCCATTACTGTAACATCCAGAGCAATGGGACAAAATCCCAGTTGCCTCACCTGGCCCTTTTACTGAAGCAGAAAGACCAGTAAAATCAATCTATGTCTCTGCTTTAGTTTCTGGGGCAAGGACTGGCTTTAAATGTTAACTTCAGGATCTGGCCAGTACTTGCAAGAGCACTACCTCCCTCATCCCTGAGGATCTCTCTGAAAAAAGGGGGACAGGTAACCCCAAAGAGTCTCTCTGGTTTACAAGAAGGACCATATCTTCTTCCCTGTGACCCGAGCCATGAGTAACAAGAGTGCTAGGGATTTTGTTACACTCTATTAAATAAATCCTGCCTCTGGTGCAATGCCTGGGGGAGCATGCAGATACACTGCAATTCACAGAAACTTTCAGCAGCCACCCACAAACTTTGCACCTTATTTGCTCATAGCAGGTTAGTCCTGGTGAATCGGCTTGCTCCAGATGAGAAGGAAAGCAGATGGGTGACAGGGAAATACTCCTGAGACCATTTGTGATGAATTGTTTATTCTTTTATTTGGAAGGACTGAAACTTCTTTCACCTTTTACCTTGTTTCACCTTTGCTGGAAGCCTCTAGCTGATGGGATCTGTCCCAAAACTCCAGCCCCATCCAGATCCATCAGCAGCAGAGTTAATTATTCTCACACCGAGAGAAAAAATTCCACCTCCCTTCCCCTTCTTTGCATGCAGGTAAAGAAAAAGAAGGCAGGACACCTGGAATCGCTTCTGGCCCAAACCTCCTGCTGCTCCCATGGCACTCACAGAGGCAGGGAGATACAGAAGCTCACTGTGCATTTGAGGAAAGCCTTTTCTGGCCATATTAAAGATAAATTATCCCACCACAGCAGTGGGGCTGGAAAAGGTGATAGTGAAACCCCAGCTCTCCACCCACCCACCAACCGACCTCCTGTCCCTTTTCCCCGATGTATTAACCCTTCAAGGCATTGCAAGGTCTCCCGGTCCCAAGGCTGTTCTTCACTCCCTGCTTCTCCTGGTGCGTTAGCGTACAGTCCCCCCACCCTCCCTCCTCGTACAGAACAATAGCAAAGCACCGGTTTCAGCTGCTTCCCGAGGAAAGCCCAGATCACACACATTTAGATATAGAGAGATAGATATGATTATATTTCTCTTTGCTGTTTAGGACAAGAAATGAAGTGCTGCCTCTTTAATTGGCAAAAGCATGCAGTAAGAGCATACCTTTAATTTAGTGTTGGGATAGCTCACTTGCACCCTGGCTGTTGTCTTATTGGAGAGGGCAGCCTGCCTCAGATCCTCTAGCACTGAAATAATATCATCCAGCACGCATTTCTTATCCTGATTTCTCAACACACACAGATGGGAAAAAGTATAATTATAGCCTTTGTAGTTCACCTTCATTTCCAGCACGGCTCGGTGGATCTGCAGGATCACATCAGCCTGATGCAAAATATTGCCTCCGGGTTTGGAGAGGAGAATCACCCTGCCATACCTCCCCGGGGTGTGCAAGTCCGAATAGAGCTGGCTTTTGGATTGATCGAGGGAGAAAAGGCTGCTGGCTAAGCTCCTCTCGATCTTGGCCAGGCTGTGGCTGGGGGCTACCAGGCTCTCCAGGTCAGTGTCAGGCTGGAAGCGGTTGAGCAGGCTGAAGCCGAAGATGATGGTCAGGACTGCGGGCACAGTGAGGAAAAACACCGGATGCCTGCTCACGAACAAGCCCAGCTTGTAGAAAAACGACTGGAGCCCTCTGTGTATCACCTGCCGCAGCATCCTCCACCAGATCCAGCCTGCAGATGCTCCTGGCCGTCTTAGAAAGCACATGTGACATGTGTAGCTCCTTACCCCTTCCTGTCAGTTTCCCTTTCTCTCTCCCTCTCTCTCTACTACTCCTTTAAAAGACTGCAGCAAGTTGCAGCAAGACAGCCAAATATTGATCAATGGGGTGTGTGTGCGCGCGTGTGTGTGTGTGTGTGTGTGTCGGGGGTGGAAGGGACCGGGCAGAGGAGGGAGGGGGGTCCTTGCCTTTTTTTTTTTTTTTTCTCTTTCTCTTCTTTTTTTTTTCCCCCTTCCTCCCTCCTCCCTCCCCCCCAGCCAACTGGCATCGTCCCCCCCACCCCCCCCGCCCGGGTGCCCCCCTTTCGCCGGCGAGGCTCAGGCGTCGCACCGGGAGCGCTGCCGGCTCTGCAGTGCCCGCTCCGCGCAGCCCCGCGGCCGCTCCGCGCAGTCCCGCGGCGGGCTCCGCTCCTCGGGGGCGGTGCGGCGGGAGCGGGTCCCCCCCGCCGCTGCAAAGCGCCGCTGCTCGCTTTCCTCCCTCCACTCACACCCCCCCACAAGCGTGGAATTTGCCGGGGCAGGAGGATGATGCTGCATTTTAACGGCCCCCGACCCCACCGTGCCCCTCCCTCGCCCCCCGCCCCCCCGCCCCCACCCCCCCCACGCCCGGCCGCAGCCGTGGGGCCGCCCCGGGTGCCCCCGCTCCCCGCCGGCTGCCGGAGGAGGGAGAGCTTTGCCCGGAGACTTTGCGAAGCTCTTCCCCACAGCAGCAGCAGCAGCAGCAGCAGCCGCGCTCCGCTCTCCGTCCCCCGGTCCCACGGCTGCTGCATCCCCCCCGCGCCGCACCCAGCTCTGCCCCAGCCCCGCTCTAGCCCTTGGAGGGGGAACACGCACCATTCCAGGCAAAGCTCCCAGCCCAGAATCCCACCTCACCCCTTTCGCCCTTTTGCAGCCCGGGGTGGCCCGGGAGGAGCTGCCCCGTGCTCCTACGAGGGGCAGAGTGACTCCGGGAAGGGCCTGGGGCAAGGGGAGGAAGGGGGAGTGAGCTGCTCCCTTCTGCTGCCCGGCAGCCTGGCACCTCTCCCCCACACATCCAGCAGCTCCCTGAGCAGTGTCCCAAGGGAGAGGTAGGACGGGGCTCCTGACACCCTCCAGCTGAAAAAGAGGTTTTTCCAAGCAAAGACACCAGCAGACCATTACATAAGAGGAGAAAAATTCTGCAGCTCCCCGGTCCAAAGGAGAGCAGCAGAGAAAAGCATGCATTTGCAGCAGGAGAGCTGCCCACCGACTCTCCAGGCAGCAAGCTCTGCTCCTCCAGGAGCTTCAGCCAGGACTGCTTGGGACAGCAGATCCAGCCCTAGCAGACCTGACAGCCCCTTGCAGGCAAGGCAGGAGGAAAGGCAGGCTTGTTTTGCTGAGGCTTTACACTTAACTCAGAAGTCTAAGTCGCAGAAATGTAATTCAAAAACAAAACCCCAAAAACAGAGATCTCTGCTCTGCGTCTCCCCCTCCACCAAATTCCTGCTGTATTTTAGCTAGTTTTGTCAGGCAGAAATTGATTTATTTTGGGACGGGAGCAAGGATGTAATGCAAAGCCTGAGACAGCAAGGTTCTTCTGTGATAAACCCTTACTGAAAAAGGAGGGAAGAGTGAAAACTGGGGAGCTTGAGACTGTCAGTTAGCAGACTCTGCCCGGTCCCGGACTAGGCAAACAGCAGGCTACGCTCAGGTTGAAGTAATTATCAGTGTTGGAGAAAAGCAGCATATTGGGCAGTCCCTTTCATGCTGACACACACACACTTCTGTGCAGATGAACAGGAGATACAAAGAAGGAGCCCATATCTGAGAGTTTTTTAGGGCTGGTGTTAGCTTGCAGAGACATTAATTTGGGTTGGGAGCCTGAGGTCCTGCAGACATGTGGAAACATGAAATCCTTCCAAGGGATGCAACAGAGACCCTGGGAGCATCAGATTGGCAACCTATCTGACTGAAATCAGTGGCTAAGATTCACAACTGCCTTGGTAAAACTGGCTTAATTTTTAGATATTTGAACAAACGCTGCAAGCACGTCACACCTTTCAAATTCAAGCTCTTTTTCTCTAGTGGCCTAGATACTGCTGACCTGGAGGGGCTTACAAATGTGGGCTGGAGTTCTTGCAGGCAACAAGAAGGAGAGGTCGAAGGTGGAAAACTCTGTGGAAAAAACCCTATCAGCCTCCTATTTGCTCATCTTAAAGCATTACCCATGATGGAAATCTGCCTCAACAACCCCAGGAAATGCTAAGCTCCATTGGTACAAATTACAGCTCTTTGTCTGTTTTATGATGCACTTATGCCGCTGGTTGAGTGCTCCCAGTGAATAAAGTCTAAATGCAAAGGCTTTATTGAGCCTTTGTACTTACACACATAAGCAAGACCTTGAGTGGGAAGTCAGAACCTGATGCCTCATTTCTACACATACAGGTTTATAATAGCCTTTGACAGATTATTCCACCATATCTAAATGATGGGTTCTACTGGCAGAGATACCTGAGCACTGTGGGCTTCAGCACAGGCTGCAGAAGCTCTGCCTGGAGCTTTTGGGTCCTTGGTGGTCATTGCGTCTGTAGCTTATATAGTGTTGGTACCTGGTCTGGCAGGGAGGAAGCTGCACTCCCTTCTCTTGGCTGCCGTGGCCTTGCCTGGTAAGCCCTCCACAGAGTTGATCATTGCTCAGGAGGTTGGCCAGATCTCCTGTTGACCACAGGAAGAATTCAGGAAAAGCGTACAGGCAGTCTGGGCCACCCTAGGAGGAGCAGGTCCCTCTAGTGCCTAAATAAGATACGGCAAAGGACGTTTCTTTCTGCAGCTTTTCTAGTCTTGGACAACTTCTCTCTGCCAGGATGCTGCAGCGGCGTGTTCAGACATGGCATTACTGAAGAGCAGACCTTGCAAAGAGAGGGCAAGAAATATGTGCAATGAAAGGTGTGAGTGAGCACATGCTGCTTCCTTCCTGAGCAGGAAAATAAAGCAATATTGCCAAAGGGCACTGGCAGCTGGTCTTGCCTGTCCGCTGGAGTACACAACAACAAAGTATGATCCGGCATTAGTGCCCCCACAGGTAATGTGGATGATAAAGTGACCAATGCATTATGTTGGTCATATCAAGTGGCAAAATCCATGGAGGATCTAAAAAGTCAGTATGAAGTATGTCTCAGAAACCAGTAGGGCATCAGCCCCTTTACTAAGAACCGAGCTGGGTTATGCTGATATTTATATCCTCCCTGGTGTCATCCAGTGAATCCTCTTTAAAGGGGAATAACTGGCACATCAGGGATGTTAGCTGGGGGAACTGAATGATGGTTCACAGAGTCTGGATCCCAGAGAAATAACAAACCACAGAGAGATTTGAAACACTCAGAAATATTTGAAACAAGATTCAGCTTGGAAAAAATGCAGCTGTATATGGGGAAAATAATTAGAATTGCCTACTCCCAGAAAGGAGACAACTTTGGGAACAAATGATTTGGTACAAAAAAAAAAAAAAAAAGGATTAAAGCACAGGGCAAGGTAGACATGGTTTTGGATAAAACGTTGCATAGCAGAAAGTCAAAGCAACACAAATTTACTTGCAGAGATCACAGAATCACAGAATCACAGAATGGTGGGGGTTGGAAGGGCCCTCTGGAGATCATCTCATCCAAACCCCCTGCTTGAGCAGGCACACCCAGAGCAGGGGGCACAGGACCGCGTCCAGGCGGGGTGTGAATGTCTCCAGGGAAGGGACCCCACAGCCTCCCTGGGCAGCCTGTGCCCCTGCTCTGGCACCCGCACAGGGAAGGGGTTTTGCTTCATATTGAAGTGGAACCTCCTGTGTTCCAACTTGTGCCCATCGCCCCTTGGCCTGTCATTGGGCACCTCTGAAAAGAGTCCGGCCCCATCATCCTGACACCCACCCTTTAGACATTTATAGGTATTGATGAAATCCCCCTCAGTCTTCTCTTCTCCAGGCTGAACAAACCCAGGTCTCAGACTTTCCTCATAAGGGAGATGCTCCAGTCCCCGCATCATCTTGGTAGCTCTCCGTGGGACTTGCTCAAGCAGTTCCACATCCTTAAACTAGGGGGCCCAAAACTGGACACAGCACTCCAGATGTGGCCTCACTAGGGCAGAGTAGAGGGGCAGGATAACCTCCCTTGCCCTGCTGGCCACACTCCTTTTAATGCAGCCCAGGATACCGTTGCCCTTCTTGGCCACAAGGGCACGGTGCTGGCTCATGGTCACCTTGCTGCCCACCAGCACTCCCAGGTCCTTCTCAACAGAGCCACTTTCCAGTAGTTCAGCCCCCAGCCTGTACTGGTGCAGGGGGTTGTTCATCCCCACGTGCAGGACCTTGCCCTTGCTCTTGCTGAATTTCATGAGGTTCCCCTCGGCCCAGCTCTCCAGCCTATCCAGGTCATTGGATGGCAGCACAGCCTCCTGGTGTATATCCTAAAGCAGTGGGGGGCTGTGTTCAGCTCAGAGGGTTACTGAGACACAGGAAGCTTGTCAATAGTTTAAATAAGAATTATCAGTGGGCTCAAGGGGTTGGCATAGGGGCACTGATTAGGTGTTGAAGAAGGTAGAGCCAGGTGCCTGAGAGCCAGATTGCTCTACATTGATTCACAAGCAAGCAAAGCTACAACAGTCCTATTGACATAGTGATTTTAAGTTGTTATGGTTTAATAGCTGGGTGGATATAGTAAAAATTAATGGTACAAAAAAAACATTAAATAGTAAAAAAACCCAGAGTAATAATTTAGAATAACCACAGAGGCTGTGTATATAAGAGTAAATATAATTGACTTCAGACTGATTAGCAGTTCATGTTCATACAGTTATATCAACTTGGCTGTGGATGTTGTCTACCTGGACTTTAGTAAAGCCTTTGATACTGTCTCCCACAGTGTCCTCCTAGAGAAGCTGGCAGCTCATGGCTTGGACGGGTGTACTCTTCATTAGGTAAAAAACTGGCTGGATGGCCGAGCCCAGAGAGTTGTGGTGAATGGAGCTAAATCCAGTTGGAGGCCAGTCACGAGTGGGGTTCCCCAGGGATCAGTGTTGGGGCCAGTTCTGTTTAATATATTTATCAATTATCTGGACGAAGGAACCGAGTGCGCCTTCAGTAAGTTTGTGGATGACAACAAGTTGCGCAGGAGTGTAGATCTGCTTGAGGGTAGGAAGCCTCTGCCGAGGGACCTGGACAGGCTGCATTGATGGGCTAAAGTTGACTGTATGAGGTTTAACAAGGCCAAGTGCCGGGTCTTGCACTTGGGTCAAAACAACTCCAGGCAACACTGCAGGCCTGGGACATTGAGGTGCTGGAGAGTGTCCTGAGAAGGGCAATGAAGCTGCTGAAGGGTCTGGAGAGCAAGTGTGCTGGGGAGCGGCTGAGGGAGCTGGTGGTGTTTAGCCTGGAGAAGAGGAGGCTGAGGGGAGACCTTATCAGTCTCTACGGCTACCTGAAAGGGGGTTGTAGTGAGGTGGGTGTTGGTCTCTTCTCCCAAGTTACTAGTGATAGGACGAGAGGAAATGTCACCAAGCTGTGTCAGGGGAAGTTTAGATTGGGTATTAGGAAACATTCCTTTACTGAAAGAGTGGTCAGGCATTGGAAGAGGCTGCCCAGAGAGGTGGTAGAGTCACCATCCCCAGAGGTATTTGAAAGACATGTAGACATGGCTCTCTGGGACATGGTTTGGGAGGCGTGGGGGTGTTGGGTTGCCTTGACAATGCTGGAGGTCTTTTCCAACCTTTTCCAACCTTAATGATTTTCTGATTCTATGATTTTGTACCTTTACATGGGAAAGAAAAGCTCTAGTATGATAGTGAATTTAGTTTTAGAAATGTGGATGTTAAGAGAAAATCCCTTCTTATCAATTCTCATTTAAGTTCTGAACTTCCTTGATCTGCAGAGCCAGCATTACACAGAAGCCAGGCAGGGAGGGCGGGGATGGAAAGACGGAGACAGAGGGGCCCTGTGTGCAGTACTGGGGGATGAGGCACTGGAAAAAGATGTATGAGCTGGGATAACCCTTCAGGGGGAAAAACACAAAACTGTGGTTTCTGTTTTTGCATTTTCTGTTTTGTTTTTGTGCTGTGTGGTAGTTTTGAAAATAGTTGAGAATACTCTGCCAGCTGCAAAAATGGAGGGTATGAAACAGTGAGGTGCCTTTTGAGGAGGATGTCAGGCCCTGAGGGACCGGAAGCCTTCACCCGTAGACTCTGGAGATTTTAAGCAGAAACACCTGAGACTGATGAAAAGCATCGACAGTCAGGCTGTCAGTAAAGACGCAGGAGGCTGTAGTTGTAATAACAAAAGGAGTAGATGCTAAAGAGCCCTTGAAACCTTTGTATGGGAGGAGGCAAGTATCAGATCCTTTATGTATTGATATATTTTAAAATGTTCAGTGTTACTATAAAGTTTTCTTCCCCCAATCAGGTGTTATTTCCTTAAGTAGTTACAGAGCAGTTGGTGAAGTTGCTAAAATATTACTCACATAAATAAAGATTGCCAATACATGGTTTTCAAAGTGTTAATATTTGTTGAATAAAATTGGTCAATACTTTCACATATGAAAAACAGATTTTGAAAAATATTTGGCATAAACCCACTGTTTTATTCTACATTCAGCAGATTGTTTTGTCTCTTCTACAACAAAAAGGTCTTTTAGTTTTGAAAAGCAAAACATGTCAAGTCAAAAATCAAGCTCTGGGAACAGATTAAAATATATATTTTTTAAATGATTAATTCTGCAAATGTTTTTAAGTTTCAGTTTTCCACCAAAATTTTGAAGCTTTCTTGGTAAATTATTAGAAAGAAATAAACAGGTTTTGCTCCTGTTTAGATTTTGGAGTTTTGGTTGCAAAAATGTACTTGCCATGTTCTAAGCAACTATAGATAATTCACACTGTTATCTGATAAAGCCCCCCAGTGTTAGAAAGGAGCTGTAAGACCTATGACAAGTAAGAGCATCATAAAGTGCATAATGCTAATGTATTATGTTTCTTGAGAGGACTGAAAAATTAAAATGCTGAAAGAAGACAGCTTGCAAAGATGGCTGGGAGCAGCAGGCAGTTAAGTAATATGTTGTGTGTGGGTGGGGAGGTTAAGTTGTGGTTTTGTTTTCTTTTGTGAGACAGAAAATATTGATTCAGCTGGAGAAAATGGAAATGACTGAGGAAGCTACCTCAGATGAGTGAAAAAAATCAAGCAAATACGCTCCCACATGTGTTTCTCCTTATCACTTCTGCAGAAATTAGACCCCATCTTTTCAGCTCTTGTTACTGTGCTTCCTACTATCACAAAAAGGTAACAATGAATATTCATTTCTTCCATCTCCATATGTCTTTATTTTCATGTCCCTGCCTATTTGGGAAAAGTACTTTGGAAACAAAGGTGTCTGCTACATCTCTAGACGGAGATCTGTGGAACTGTAAATTATACCTGCTATCTGTGTCCTCCTTATGGGCTTTATACAGAGACCGTATCTATTCTGTGGGTTTTCAAGCTGACCAGTGAAGCTACTGTGATGTATTTTGAATGCTACAGATCCAAAGGAAGCTGGAAAAGACACTCCTAAGCACAGGAATCACAATAAGAAAATAGATGGTATTCATTCTTGGTCTGACAATATCTTGGACACTTGCCTTGCATTATTTCACCTCTTCATTGAGGACAGAGGGTAGTGTTGTTATTTAGCCCAAATCAGAGGGTGGTGCCAAACGGCAGTGTTAGTTCCTGTTTGCAAAGGTGGTTTCAGAATGGAAAAGCAAGGCAATACTATAGGTCTTGTGGAAGAGACCTCCTTCCTAGAACATCCTCCTAAGGGGCTTCCTGCTTCTCCTTTATTGTAGGCTAGCTCTGCTAATTCTGTCAGCCTCAGACTGCCTTTTTGGAGGTGGCCTGAGATGGCCTTTGCTGTGAGACCTGTGAGAACAGGGCTGAATGCAGTAAGAGAAGCTGCTACAGAAACTGATTGGGAGGAGCAAAGTGCAGTCCACTTAATGACTTTATTTCTTTAGACTAACATATGCAATACCTTTCACCTAGTGGTCTTGTTGGCTGTTTAATGACATGAAGGGCGTCGTGGTTTCAACAAGAGGTAAAAAGGAACATGAAAACTAATGAATTTATTACCTAGGAAAAGAGTCTTAGGATAAAGTATTTTATTATTCCTAAAAGCTGCGTTGCCTTAAGCTATTGATAATAGAGAACCAGAGAATGTTTCATGAAGAGAGTACCATGGTCATGAGTCCATGCAAAACGTCGCAGTTCAGTTTATTTCTGTCTGTCTTTTAAAGAGTAATGCAGAATTGAAAAAACAAAACAAAAAACCCCAAACAAAATAAAAAACCCAAAACCAAAAATGCCCAAATCAAACCAAACCAGTGGGACAGTGGCTGCAGGAGTGTGAAGCATTTGAATGCTACCTGGAGGGGATCTGGTGGTGTTCCTGCCTCTACCACAGAGTTCCTATGCGGTGCTACTCAAATGGCTTAGACCCAGCAGGGCTGGAAGTCTCCTGTCAACTTGAGATCACCAGGTCTATTTTGGCAAACCACTGATTGTTCCCAGCCACAGTTGTGATGGGTGTTGAGCTGTGCATATGACTATCCTAGTAAAGTAAGCAGTGCCAGGGCCCATTTTCTACCCCTGGGGCCAGCTGGCACATCCTGGCGGTGTCTATAGCATTAAAACATCTCAGTCTCCAGAATAGGGTAGCTGCATCCAAAACCACAGCACAGAACAGTCCCTGGGTGGTGCTGGATCCTGACCCACACTCAGGAATGTGTTGGGAAAGTGCTGGTGGTTTTGAACCAAAATCATTCCAGGCACCATTCTAAAAATTGAAGAAAATAGGTGATTGCATAGCAGTGCTTGGGAATGTTCCCTGGCACCATTCAATCTACTGATAAAGGTAATTATAGGATGGGATTTGCCTAATCAAATATAGATGCCTACATCTGAGACAGTTGTCTGGGTCTGCCCCAGACAATGTCTAGTCAATGAAGAGAAACACTTGGGCATAATTTCTCTGATCATATGAGATCTACTTATCATTAAGTGGATGTCTAATAATGGTCACATGGATTGCACCGTGAAGGCTGCATTAGATAACACTGACTGTAAGAGGAGCCCAGAAAGACTACGTCACTACATTATGAAAAACATAGACCAATATAACCAACACAGGGAAATTATGCTCCAAATGTAGGTATTGTAGACAGTGCTAGAAGCAAAACTGGGCAAAAATCTGTGGCAGAACAGAGATTCAGTCTTAAACTCATAACAATCCCTGAACTGTCTTTTCCTATATTTTATTAAACTTCTATCTTCCTACGCTTCCTCAGGTTTTATCTTCTGGGTGCTTTCACCAGGTGTGACTAAGTCTGTGTATATCCGAACATACAGGGGCCTGATCCTGTTTGCAGATCCCTTGGCAGCAGTGTAAAAGCAATCGTAACAATTTGCATTTATACACTTCCTTCCATCTGATAGCCTCAGAATGCTTTACAAATAGTGATTGATTATGTTTCACATTACTCCTATGGGATGGCTATAAAATAGAAAAATAGAAGAGTGGATTATGAATAACTGGAACTGAGAGATAGGCAAAGAGAAAAGAAAAGCATATAATTAGAAAAAGGGCCATTACTTTTCCTTAAAACCAGGAACTCAGTGATTTTGTCCCTATTTATACCAGCTGGAAATTAATCTTTGATGCCCCAGACTCCTGGAAGAGCATGAATTTAATTCAGGATGTATCCTGGCCTTAATAAAAACTCTGGATGCTCTTAACTTTTGACACAGTATATGTACTATGTAGAGTAAAGGCGATTCTCATGTGTGGTATCAGGTTTTTGTTGCACTGGACTAATTTAATGGACTTAATAGCAAGGAAGGCTGCTTAACCAATACCTGGTGAGTGAACAATAAAGATTCCCCTATCAGTAGGCACTATAGATTTACATAGACCAAGTGGCTTCACAGGGATTGTGTTCCAGTTTATCTGACTCAGTGTCAAGTTCCTCCCAAAAGGAGTGCTGAAATTCCCAACGTGGTGCAGTGGAGATAGGCAGGGTGCTCTGGAGACCTCCAAGGAGAAGTCTTGCCTGCCTAGATTTAATCACCTAAATTAAAGTAGATCTTCCTTTTGAGGTCTTCAGGGCACCTGTCATCACTACTTACCTGGGAACTCGGGTACTTACTGTGGGACTGCTCCTATAGGAGCCAAAAATAAAGGTGTTGCTTAGAGAGTCAACCCAGGCAAACTGGATCCCCCCTAAAGAAAAGGCATATTAGAAAAATCATATGCAAGCGTTGGGGTGTCAGTGAAAGGAAAAACCTGTGTCCTTCAACAAAGACTCACCTCCCTGCCCTATTTGCTAGCTTGCTCTCTGCAGAGGTTGCAGTCCCTTTCCTGACACACCACTGCTCATGTTGAGTGATTCACATGCTAAGCCCTGAGAATCCTCCTCCCCGCTCCTCCTCATTGTTGGCTACATAACCTTGTCTGGGTTCAACTTGCTGAGTGATGCTTATTGCTGTGCACTGTTGCTCCAATCTCTGCATTATTTAGCATGCTGACAGCCTCTGTATTATCTGCAAATATTACCAATGGTGATTGCAAACTGCCTTTCAGAAGTATGGGATAGCAACAGACATAGCAACAGTCCATGCAGAACCCTACTAAGAGCATCCTCTCGGCATTATGGTTTCCCATTGAGAAACCCTTTTGCAGGTTTGTGAATTAGCCCATTCTTGATCTCCTTAACACGTGCCTTATTGATATTATGTGGAGCTAATTTTTAATCAAAGTGTTATGCAGCAAAATGTCAAACACCACACAGAAGTCTAAATAGATTACGTCTTTGTTGTCACCTTAATTAGCCAGCCTTGGAAAACCATCAAATATTTAAATCTCATTTGTTTTGTGAGACATGTTTTCTATAAAATTTTGGTGACTAGTATTAATTAATTCTATTCCCTATCATTTATTTATTCTTTATTAATTTTGCCTTTTTTTTCCTGTATCAGTTCTGTTATTGATGTTACACTGGCTTTCCCAGGAGATCTCATTCATCATTTGCTATTGACACACATCAGCAGGTTTCCCACCCTTTAGAACATCCCCTGCATTCTGTTCTTTTAGAAATTGCTTTTCTAGAAACTCTCAGGCATGAAAGTTGCCTCAGCCTGCAATTTTTCCTATGTTTTGATACATAGCCTCTCTAGTTTTTCGTGATTATGTTGAGTAGCTGTGTCAAAAGCAGGGGTGTCATTTCAGACAACTTCTATGGGAGTTGAAGAACACAGAGGAAAGGAGAGAGCTAGCAACTGCAGGAAAAATGCTGCAGTCCCAAATGAGCCTGGTAGTTTTGAAGTATGAGAATGAGTACAGAGAGCTAGAATAGTAAGATCGATACTTAGTTATGACCTGACATGAACCGCACCTGTCTATTGAAAATGTATGTCACTTCAGTCCCAGCCCACCCACTACACAAATGCTACCCCCCTTCTTCCCCTCTCTTCTGCATGTGCAGTTAGGGTTCTCTAAAAGCTTCCACTTTAACCAGCTTCTTCTGCCTTTGATGGATAGATAAAGAAGAATGGAGGTTGAAGAGGTAGATGAAGCATTCTACAGGTGACTGGCAGAAGTCTCACAATCGCTAGTCCTTATTCTCGTGGGGGACTTCAACTTACGGGACTTCTGCTGGAAATACAACACAGCAGAGAGGAAACAGTCTAGGAGGTTCCTGGAGTGTGGGGAGATAACTTCCTGGCGCAGCTGGTAAGTAAGCCTGTCAGGAGAGGTGCTTCCCTTGACCTACTGTTCACAAACAGAGAAGGACTGGTGGGAGATGTGGCGGTTGGAGGCCATCTTGGGCTTAGTGACCATGATATGTATGAGTTCTCAATTCAAACATGGGGTGTCAATTCTCAATTGAAAAAAGGGAGGTCAGCAGAACCACTACCGTGGACTTACGGAGGGCAAACTTTGGCCTGTTCAGGGCACTGGTTGACAGATTCCCTTGGGAGGAAGTCCTGAAGGGCAAAGGAGTCCAGGAAAGCTGGGCTTTCTTCAAGAAACAAGTCTTGAAGGTGCAGAAGCAGGCTGTCCCCAGATGCCACAAGACTAACTGATGGGGAAGACGACCAGCCTGGCTGAACAGAGAGCTTTTGCTGGCACTCAGGAAAAAAGAGTCTACCACTTTTGGAAGAAGGAGTAGGCAACTCAAGAAGAGTACAGGGATCTCATTAGGTCTTGCAGAGAGAAAATTAGACAAGCAAAAGCCCAGCTAGAAGTCAACCTGGCCACTGTAATCTACAAATACATTAAAAAAAAGAGAGCCAAGAAGAACCTCCGGTCTCTGTTGGATGCGGGGGGGAACATTGCCACCAAGGATGAGAAGGCTGAGATGCTTAATGCCTTCTTTGCCTCAGTCTTCAACCATCAGACCAGTTATCCCCAGGGTATTCAGCCCACTGAGCTGGAAGACAGGGACAGATGGCAGAATAAACCCCGCGAAATCCAGGAGGGAGAAGTTTATGACCTGCTGAGCCCCCTGGACACTTGCAAGTCTATGGGGCTGGATGGGATCCACCCGAGAGTGCTGAGAGAGATGGTGGAAGAGCTTACCAAGCCACTCTCCATCATTTATCAAGAGTCCTGGTTAACAGAGGAGTTCCCAGACGACTGGAGACTTGCCAATATGATGCCTATTTACAAGAAGGGCCAGAAGGAGGATCTGGGAAATTACAGGCCAGTCAGCCTGACCTCGGTACTGGGGAAGTTTATGGAGCAGATAATCTTCAGTACACTGCCCAGGTATGTGGAGGACAATGAAAAAGTCAGGCCCAGTCAGCATGGCTTCATGAAAGGCAGGTCCTGCCTGACCAACCTGATCTCCTTCTGTGACAAGGTGACCCGCCTGGTGGATGAGTGAAAGGCTGCGGATGTTGTCTGCCTGGACTTTGATATGATCTCCCACAGCATCCGCCTAGTGAAGCTGGTGGCTCATGGCTTAGACGGGTGTATGCTTCACTGCATAAAAAACTGGCTGGATGGCCGAGCCCAGAGAGTTGTGGTGAATGGAGCTAAATCCAGTTGGAGGCCAGTCACGAGTGGGGTTCCCCAGGGATCAGTGTTGGGGCCAGTTCTGTTTGATATATATATCAATTATCTGGAGAAGGGGATTGAGTGCACCTTCAGTAAGTTTGTGGATGACAACAAGTTGGGCAGGAGTGTAGATCTGCTTGAGGGCAGGAAGCCTCTGCCGAGGGACCTGGACAGGCTGCATTGATGGGCTAAAGTTGACTGTATGAGGTTCAACAAGGCCAAGTGCCAGGTCTTGTACATGGGTCACAACAACCCCATGCAATGCTACAGGCTTGGGGCAGAGGGGCTGGAGAGCTGCCCGGCGGAGAAGGCCCTGGGGGTGCTGGCTGACAGCCGGCTGGGCATGAGCCAGCAGTGCCCAGGTGGCCAAGGAGGCCACCAGCCCCCGAGCTTGTGTCAGCACTGGTGTGGCCAGCAGGAGCAGGGCAGGGATGGGGCCCCTGTGCTCGGCACTGGTGAGGCCCCACCTCGAATACTGTGTTCAGTTTTGGGCCCATCAGAACAAGAAGGCCCTTGAGGTGCTGGAGAGTGTCCAGAGAAGGGCAACGAAGCTGCTGAAGGGTCTGGAGAGCAATTCTTATGAGGATCAGCTAAGGGCACTGGCACCGTTTAGCCTGGAGAAGAGGAGGTTGAGGGGAGACCTTATTGCTCTCTACAACTACTTGAAAGGAGGTTGTAGTGAGGTGGGTGTTGGTCTCTTCTCCCAGGTTACTAGCGATAGGACAAGAGGAAATGGCTTCAGGCTGCATCAGGGGAGGTTTAGATTGGATATCAAGAAAAATGTCTTCACTGCAAGAATAGTCAAGCATTGGAACAGGCTGCCCAGAGAGGTGGTAGAGTCGCGATCCCAAGAGGTGTTCAAAAGACGTGTAGGTGTGGCTCTTCAGGACATCGTTTAGGAGGCATGGGGGTGTTGGGTTGATGGATAGACTTGATCTTAGATGTCTTTTCCAACCTTAATAATTCTATGATTCTATGACGGATCCTAGCCCTCGCAAAAGACCTCATGTTTATAAGTGCTGTTACATATGAGGGCCTGCCTTCCTCTCAGCCCACATCCACTCTTGCAGTATTCTGATACTATTGTTATCCCAGAGAAAGGAAATCTTTGATGGTTTAAATCATCCCATGAGGGAATGGACACTGCTATACATCAAGCGCATTAACATTTTCTTAGATTGGATCCTTTAGCAAGATGGGCGTTTTAAGAAACTGCTTTTCTCCCTTACTCGTTACAAGTCTTAAGAGGCTTTAACTATTTGGTAGCATTTTTCCTTCCATTTTCAGCAAAAGGGTCAGGTGTAATCAAATCAGATGGCTAAAAAAGTGAATGCCAGAAAAAAAGGAATAACAATCAAAGTAGAACAAAAATAGAAGAGGTTGTAGAGAACATTTAGATTAATCTAAACTGGATTCTCAGATAATTTATGGAAAAGTATCTTAGTGTTATTGTCAGGTGTCTGTGAACTCCTGGAAGCCTGATGAGCTCCCATAAGATAGGAAAAAGCAATTACTGTGGACTTCTAAAAAGGAAAAGTAAGAATAGAAGGCAAAAAGGTATTGAACAGCCAGCCAAACAGGTATAACTGAACAATAACTATCTGAAAGCAGGTAGGGAGAAATAAGCAGTAATGTGGTATTGTTAAGAAGTATAAAATAGTGTCAACTGAAATGAATTTCCTTCTATGGCAACCTTCAGGATAGGTAACAAACAGTAGTTAAATACTTGACTTTAGAATGTCTACTGGCATTGTCTCATATCATTTTCTCACAAACAAACTGGAGAAAGATACTTCTGATAAAACCAAAAGTAAGGTGGGTGAAAAATTGGTTAGAAAATGACTGCCTGAAAGTAATTATGATTGGTTCGTTTTCCAAATGGATGTACTGTGAAAAATTTCTCAATACTCTTTCTTTGGTCAGGTATTACCAAATATATTAAGTTAAGCCTTAGATATTCAAATGGGGAGTATGAGTATTACACTTGCAAAAGGAATCAATTGGGGTGAAGGCTGAAAGGAGTGGAGAATGGAACAGGGTGGAAGAAATGCACACAATTCAACTAAGTATATGTTTGTCCACTCAGATAATAATAGCCTTAAGACAGGATATAGAATGTCTGGATTCAAAGGTATTTCTGAATAAAAGTGGGGTTTTACTGCATCACAATATGGACATGGTGTAATAAAATTGGGTAGTTTCCGAAATGGCCAAATATCATGTCAGATGTGTCTGTAAGACATGTCACATAATCCTTCTGCTTACACTTTAAGGCCTGATGTGGTTTAGCCCCAGTGTTGTTGCAGGTTATAAAGAGATGAACTAGTGTTGTGGTTAAACCCCAGCCGGCAACTAAGCACCACACAGCCACTCACTCACTCCTCCACAGTGGGATGGAGGAGAGAACCAGAAGACTAAAAGTGAGAAAACTCGTGGGTTGATATAAAGACAGTTTAATAGGAAAAGCAAAAGCCAAACACACCAGCAAAGCAAAACAAGGAATTCATTCACTATTTCCCATGTGCAGGCAGGGGTTCAGCCATCTCCAGGAAAGCAGGGCTCCATCACGCATAACGGTTACTTGGAAGACAAACATCATCACTCCAAACATCCCCCACTCACTTCTTTTTCCAGCTTTATATGTTGAGCATGATGTAATAGGGTGTGGGAAAACCCTTGGGTCAGCTGGGGTCAGCTGCTCCAGCTGTGTACCCTCCCAACCTCTTGTGCACCCCCAGCCGACTTGCTGGTGGGGTGGGCTGAGAGGCAGAGAAGGCCTTGATGCTGTGCAAGCCCTGCTCAGCAGGAACAAAAACATCTCTGTGTTATCAACACTGTTTCCAGCACAAATCCAAAACACAGCCCCATACTAGCTACTATGAAGAAAATTATCTCTATCCCAGCCAAAAGCAGTACACCAGGAATATACTTGATTTGGCCAGTGTAAACGGTGTTCCAGACTTCAAGTTTTAAGTCAGAGGTCACAACTCAAGGACCAGATGCTGTTTGGTAAATCTAATCTCAGTGCTGTTTCATGATAGCTGGTCTACTCTGAGCTTTAATTTCCTCCTATTGACCAAAAAAAACCAAACAAAAAAGCCACCTGTGTTATTTGTTAAAGGACTGTTTCCATCACTTATACTTTAGAAACCATAAAGAGACAAAGTTGGGTGTTTATCTTTAGGCGATGTGGCAGTCTTCTCCCACCCCAAAGTGGGCAAAAAGCATGAATGCCTATGTACTTTCCTCATCTTGCAGAAACCTCTGTCATTGTGGTAGTGCTCTTTGCTTCTCTCCCTTGCAAATTCAGGTCTGTATGATAGAAAGTTTCAGGCATCAGTGCTCACTTCCCTCACACCAGTTACCCAAGGAAGAGCTGCGAAATGCATCAGACTGACTGCACTACAAGCAGGTTCCACTGCAAGGCATGAGATATCATACCTCAGCAAACCACGAATTGATGCTTCAGTCAATATTTTTCCTCTGATGTTCTTTGCTGAATTTAATTATTGAGTTTGACTTCAAGATTCTGTCATCATCAGAATGAAAATGATCGCCTGAGAAACTTACTGCAGCAGAAACCTCATCATTTGATATGAATGGCTTGCAATTAAATGGCAATAAAAGGTAAACAAAACTTTTTAAAAATAAATTTCTCTCTGTTTAAATATTTCTGGTTCTATTTCCTCAGAGTCAAGTTGCCCATCTGAAATGTCAGTGGCTATAAAACCAGCTAGGTGCCTCTTTCACCTTTGCTGAGCAGATTCCAGTTACACACTGTCCCATGGTGAGGGAGTGTGAAGTAGAATTTCAGTAAACTAATTGCACAGGGCTCTGCTGTAAGCTGACCTGATTGCCCTCTCTTTGCTGTGAATGGCTCCATCTTGCCAAAAGGAGACAATTAGACTGTCTTTTAGGAATGCCGTGCCAAGATCATGAAGTACTTTGAATACTAGGACCAACTTATCAAATGCTATGTGATACTCTGAGACTATCACACTCCTTCCTCTTCCCAACCATTTATGAGATTTCTTCCTAATCCTAAACCTTCTTCCCTCTGCAAACTTCTCAGTTCTTCATGCTTATCTATCTAGTTTCCTCTTGAGATGGTACTGCTCAAGAAAATGCTCCTTGCAGTATGCACATGCAAAGGCAAAGAACAAAGGGGGCGTGATGGTCTTTTTCAAATATATGGAAAGTGGATACAAAAGAAGTAATGATTAATGTGTTTTGCATGTCCTTTGTAACTAGACAACATGTAATAAACCTCCGTGAGCAGGTTGTTGGGTATTGCACCAAAACGTTCTAACACAGAGAACAGGTAAGCACTAGCACTGACTGCCCAGAGAGGCGGTCCAGTCTCCAACACTGGAAGGTTTTATGAGTCTGCTATGAGTTTCCCAGTAGTCCCTGTCTTGAAGGTCCTCCTAACAGAGGAGTACGACTGCAAAGCTGTGGAGCACATCATATTTCTCCAATCTCACCCTCCTCAGGGATTAAAAAAAAAAAGAAAACCTGAATGGTACAATTTTTTCTTAAAACAAGAAAAGAATGAAAAAACTTTTGTAATATATACACACATATATATATGTTCTTATGTTCATCTTCAGTGGTCGGCAGAATCTGGGACACACTTTTGCAAATATTGGTTATTCTCTATCTAAATGCATTTACATAAGAAAATCCACAAAATAACCCAGAATAACCTCATTTAAGTTCTTTATTTTTTCATTTCTCTTTTGCTGAAAAACGTGAATGACAAATTTCTTATTTTCTAAAGATGTAATTAACTTCCCCTCCCCCTGCATTGTAAGAGCCAAATAGCTTTCACATGGATCCAGGAATTTAATTAAAGTACGGAAACCAAGGTTTTTGAAAATCATTTTTATTAGTTAAATAAAATTATCTTAAATGTCCTAGATGCATAAGCAGTGTTTGGGAGCTTTTGGCGACATGTTTTGCATCTAGGATGAAATTAAACTATAATCTGTACAAATAAATTGAACAGATTGCTTCAGAACTCCACAAGATTTACCATAGCATCACAGTATCAGGTCTCATCCTTCCAGATGGGAATAAAGAATTTTCTCACTTCTTTAATTCCTAGTTGATTTCTTTACTTTGAACATGCTAGCACTTAAATAAGTTGACTGTGTCAGTGGTAGAAACAGAAAATACTCTGCACTAAAACAGAGCTTAGTGGCATCAGCATTAATCTAGCTCTTTAACAAATCCACTTCCTGCTACTTGCTCAGTGCTTTTCACAGGTTAAATGGTTTCACATTTTTATAACTTTGATAAGAACTCTGAACTACTTGAAATTATTTTAATTTAAATGATTTATATAAATGACAGTAACTATAATGTCAGTTTTAGCTTATTCTAAGTAGATTAACAGAGGTGTCAGAATTTAAAATTAAATATTAAGGACACATTATTGAAATAAAAACATAACTGAAAATCCCATCATTTCATCTGATATAATTGATTTTTATCATTTTATTATCTATCCATTTTTCCTGTGATTTCAGTGTACACAGTGCATTTTGTATTGCAATATTGAAATAATATGTCATAAGAAGTAATGAAATTCATTTATGGGACAGGTTACAACTCACCTAACATTAGCTGTTTAAAAATTATGTGCCTAGTCTCATCTAGTTAGGTAGGTCCCTTAATAATCATCAAAAAGATATCTTCACCAGGAGATTAATCTTAGACTTATGTTAGATCTTTTATTAGATGGGGATGAAATAGCATTTGTACATGACTGTCTGTCTCCAGGGACTATTGATGGCTCCTTGACGGTTAGTTCAGACCAGATACCTAAACTTCAGATGGCTGAAGTCAGGTAAGATCAACGAACTCTTAGAGACTATGAGGGTCACTTGCATTGTCAGCTACCATCATTCATCCAGGTAGTCTACCAAAGAGATCACTCCTAACGGAGCAGAAAGATTCTGTCAGGAAAGGAAGCTTCCCTCTGGGCAGAAATTGTGGAATGCTTCAGTAAGCGTGTCCCCCTCCCGTACTGATGTTAATTAACACGGCTGTGTGGACAGGTGCAATTACAATTCACAGCAAACACAGGTCTGCATCTATCTACCATGAGATAACCCTGAAGCAGCCTCATCACGACAGGCTGGCACTATCCCTCGGTGCCTAGATCAATCTTCCCCCTGGAAGGGCATTCTTCACATGCCGACCGTTGGATGTTCAGGCATTCCTGGGCAGTACATGAGTTAAAGTCTAGGCTGCTGTCCAGGGAATATTAGGGCTCATCTCCAGATAAGCACTCTTCTGTGGAGGGTTTTTATCTTGGGTGTTTTTCTTTCAGTCATAAAAAAAGAAGGAGAGCAAAAAATGTTAATGCAATGACATTCCCCCAAGAGAAGGTGGAGCAGCCTCAGGAAAACCAGCAGAGAAGGAGAAAGGGACCAGCAGGAAGTCTCAAGGTTAATACTTTGCCCTTGTCATTCTCTGCATAGGGAAGCTGCCAAGAGTTTTCTTTGTCATGCTGCTTTTTCTGGAGGCCTTTTGACTTCATTTAGTTGGTGAATGGAAAGTTGCACATGAAATAAATAATGTTTGTGAGACCAAATGTTGCCACAGCATTGTTCTTGCGTGATGGTCTTTACTTCTCACTGTATTTTCCTTTGGAAACGCCCTTCTCACCCCATTTCAGATACTCCTGCTTGCTTCTGTTTAGATCCATTCTCCAGACCCACACCAGCATTGCCTTTTCATGATATCTTACCCACTACAGCAGTTCTGAATTCTATTTGTTATAATCAGCAGCAAATAAAAGCACAACCAGCTCCTTTTCCACTTCCCGTTTTTTTGTTCAGCAACATACAACATTTCTTTCACTTCCAGACTGTGCCAGTGATTTGGGCAGAGATTGTCTTTACCAGTCCATTCCATAAAACATATACTTATTGTCTAATAACAACAACATCAACAAATGATGAGTGAATGATGCAAAATGCTCATCTGAGGAAACATGTCAAGGTAAGAGATGACATTGGATTTACTCGACCCACGTCTATTGGCAATGTGGACATAAATGAAGATACCTGTTATCGCCTTCTAGAAACTTGCGGCCATTGTACCTACACAAATATATACTGGTTTGACTCTGCCCACAGCCCTCATCTACCCCCTCTGAAAACCCATTTAATGCTCATCTCTGCCAATCTGATACAGATGCCAGTAGTGTGATGAAGGGACCAATGTTTCCTCCTTGTTTCCTTCACGTGTGCCCCCCTTCACTGAAGTGAAGATGGTTTAACAGCAATGAGAACTTTACGGCTGGCAGGTCAACACCTCCTGGAAGAGAGAGGGGTTTCTGTTCATCTGAAGCTCATGTGTCAGTGATCCAGAGCAATGCAACTCCTCAATAAAGACATATGTTGACATGTGCTAATGCCTTGCTGCAGCCATCAGGATGAACAGGCTTGTGTCTGGCCTGAAGGATATCTCATTCCTTACTGTTCTTTATTCATTTAGTATAATGGAGATAAAGAAATCGAAACAGGAGGGTTTGACAGGATAATAGGCTTGTGATGCTTTGAAAATAAACATCTACCTCTGTCTTGACATTTATTATCTATAAACTGCTTGGCTTCTTTTTGGCAGTTTTATTGTATCAGGAGACCATTATCCTGTCATAGCACTGTATTGCACTGACATTATCTCTTGAGTAAATTTTGGTATTGAATTTACAGTTCTGTGGGTATTTCCAGCCTTACAGTGTTGAAGGCTCAAAGCAAGGTAGGGCAGGTCTTTGAACACACAGGTGATGAGACTGCACCAAGGTCCATGTGATGGACCAGCTCAGGTTCCTGGGTGCTGGTGGGAAAAGTCTTGGCAACTGGATAGACAGGAGGCTTGTTTCCTTCCTTGCACTGGAGCAGGACTTGCTACACACACAAAGATCATGGGACAAGCTGCCACAGCAGAGTCACAGCCTCTCAATGGATGCTAATAATACTTCTACTATATACTACTACAAAGAAAGAGAATAACCTGGTAATACCATGCATCTTATGGGACATTATCACCCTAAGCATGTGCCCAGTAAAGAAATTTTAAAATAGAATGTAAACAAACCCCAGTGTTAATTTGAATCAATTTATTTCTGCGCGAGGATAAAAGATTCTAAGGCGGGCCAGGTATGGTTACTGACAAAACCAACCCAATGAAACAAGAAAATTAAGTTCATTCTCCTGTAGTCTTTTGTAGTGTTTCTAATACCAATCAAACAATAAAAAATCTTTTGAATGTATTTAGTAAATTGTGGATCCAGTGAAAAGCCACTGTTTATGGTCTGCTAACACCTCAAGAAGTAAGTTCTTCCTGGAAGAAACTGCAAAGGCAGTTTCTCAATATCTCAAAGATGCATTGTTTTAGGGGAACTGATAACTTCTCTGTCCAGAGACCCATAAGAACCATCGCTCTTGTTAGTCTAACTAATGATTTCTCTTGTTGTAATAAAAAGAAATCCATGAAAAGCAGCGACCATAGCCTTTTGTAGCCAGTTAATAAAATTCACAGACTCAGTTCCCAGGGTACAGAGCTGATCAAAATCTTCCAGTGCTGAAAGTCTGTAGCAGCATTTGGACCACCTAGTTAAATTTCATTTATAAAATGCACCGTAGCTCCTATACAACAAGACCTACCTCCTTCATATTCTAACATCTAGCCCTTTTATTTGTGCTTTACTTGCAGCCTACGTTTCCTGCTTCTGTTACCCTTCATACTCCAAGCATAGGTGTTTCCATTAAGCCTTCAATCAAAGAACACAAACCCTGCTTTTAGGATTTTGATGTTCGTTAAAAGCGGAGGCAATATTTTTAGTTTTATTCAGAAGGCTTCGCTTCCTTCTGAGGGACTGAATTTCTAGAGTATGGTATGCAACCATGGTAAGGAGGCTATAGATATTAATTTGGCAGCTTTAGGGTCTCTTCTCTTTAGAGATTCATCCTATTTCCTACTTGCATAAAGTGGCAATCTTGCCATGCTTCCCTCCATACTTTCTAGTTTCCAATAGCTCAGGTTTGGTTTGACCACCTCCAAATTGCTCTGTAGCTCCAGAATGGGAATGTTTGGCAGTAAGGGCTTTGCGGTACTGCCTAGTTTTGACTAACGTTCAGAGTTGTTGATGGATATCAGATAACACTTACACGTAGCCACTGTAACAGGCATAAAAATCTGTTCTGTTTTTCGATGACAACGTAAGCATTATCTAATTTCCATTTTTTCCTTATCGCCAGTTCTAAGTGCATAACCTTTCTACACTACATCCCTGTCATTTCCTATGTTTGGGATTAGAAAGTCTTGTGAATGTTAGACTCATGGAATTGGCTTTTTAAAATAGCCATTACTTATAAAAATATTCATTTTTTTCAAGCTATAGTGTCCTATTTTTAATAGCTTACCTATTTTTTAGACAGTGTTCGTTCCACTTTCAGCCATCTTACTTTCTGAAGCACACTAAGGAATCACTCTTAGGTAGGATGGCAAAAAAATCCCATGGCAAGGGAGGCAAATGCTCCAAAACATATATCCGTGGAGAAGGTACAATGCTGCATAAGCATGGTGCTCAAGGCTGGTATGTACAATCATGTATAGTTCATCCACAGAAATCTGAAGCACCTTGTTAACCTCAAAGTTTTAATGCCAGTGGTTTTCTGACAATTTTTTTTTCCCCAGACAGATTTTACCCTGGGCCATTATTCCATCACTGTCCTCTATGTGCCAAGTAGCTACTGGAGTCAAGTAGTACATCTGTAATGATAAGAAATCAATTTGACTGACACGTAACCTTGCCACAAACATTTGCAAAAGCACTCCTGTTACAAAATACTTTTATTTTCCACAATAATTCAGAGATCTAATATCAATTGTTTTTTCTGGGCTCCCTCTGTTGTCAGTGGAGAGGCAAATGGGGCATGGGGGAGCATGGTCCATCTTGTCTCAAAATCAGTAGGATAAATTTCCCTCTAGAGGTACCATTTTCCTCCCTGTGACTGGAAACAGCATCATGACATTGAATGTAGCATGAGTCAAATCTCTTTGCAAGTTGTTTGACAGCATTGCCTAGGTCCCACTGAGCATAATGGCAATTTAAACACTTTCATGGATCCACCTGGATGTGGGTGCCAACACGTAGATGTCTGAAGCTGGAGATGAATCCTAGCCTCTATGAAAAGCTCAGAAAAGAGGCCTGTTTTTTAAAGAGCAAAGGTTGGGTGAAGCTAATCCTGCTCTGTATGGGAAACCCTACATGACTTGATATTAGGTCTTTTTCAAGCTAAGACTTTTTTCTTCAGTGGGCTACTGAACATTATCCAATCCCCCATCATTTAATTGATTGTTCTTTGTCCAAATTAACAGATCATCTGCAATTACTTCCATCAGCCAAACTCCTCCAAGATCAGGAAGTTTACAATAAATACCTTTGCCTCATTGAAACAAGTCGGAGTTTTGTCAGGGATTTCAACTGAGTCAGGATTTAATTTCTAAAATTTTTGGTGTTTTTGAATAAGCTGAAGCAACCTGATTTTTTTTTTTTTCTTGGTAAACATCTATCTTCAAAAGAGGATTCTGAAAACATCACTCTTTCTTAACCCAGACCTGCCAAAAAACTTTGGCTGCCATCCAACACTGAAACACATTGCCTTTTCTTCCTCCTTAACTTTCCAGTGACATTAAAGATTATGTACATTTAAAAAAAGCCTAATACATAATGCAAAACACAGCTGGTAGAGGAGGGTGTGGAAGAAGGCAACTTAGCTTTAGGCCACCAATCTCTTCTTTCTTCTAAATTTTTTGACATGACAGTTGCATTAACACCAAGTCTCACAGATCAATACATGACAAAAAATATCAGATGCAAAATTTTGTAGGTATTTTAGCCAAAAACATAAACCATGCTATGTTTTCATACCTTGGTGGTGAGTGTATCTGTAACAAATCACCTGATTTTGTCTTGTAATGGCAAGTGAAGAGCAGGAAGATGTAAGACAGAAAACTAAGGCAAGAGAAAATCTCTGCTTGAAGTAGGTGTTGGAGAAAGGCACAAAGAGTGTGAAATGTATTTTTTCTGTACTTTAAATCTTTTAAAAAATTATCTTAATAAGCTACTATTAAAATGGAAGGGAGTTAAAGTGAGAGATAAATGGGTGTGTGTTTGGGGTTTTTTTTAAATAATGAAGCAGCTCTATGTTTTGACAATCTTGGAAGCCACAGCTACTCTTCCTAGATTCAGTGTGTTTGAATGGTCAGAAGAATGAACAATGCAACCTGAAAGCCATCCAGAAATTAAAAGGAAGATAGATTTCTGCAGCTAATACCAAAGCTGGTCAGCATTTTTGACCGGGAACACTTTTTCCTTTGGAATATGCGGCTTTGTTAAAATTAACATATAATCAAATTAAATCAGTGTTAATACAGACTGTCATAGGAATCTATTTTGGTAAAGAAATGAATCCTTTACTGAAAATTGCATTCTCCTGAAGAATTAACATGACTTCAAAATTGCTAAGGAAAATATGAGTTTCCTCTACAGGAGGAAACTTTATCCAAAGATAGTCATCTCTATAGGTTTCTTCCTCAGGAAGAAATCTATAGAGCCTATAAACCTGCAGCAGCAACGGCAGAAGTTAATAGCTCTGATAACAAAGATGGCTGAGCATATAAACTCTGCACATCTCTCAAGTTAAAGCCAATATGAGTTTCTCAAGTGCAATAGTTTATAGTTTCAATCTCATTGAAAGGTCTCTCTGAAACACCAAGGAAAGTGCTGTTTACACATATTTAATCTTCATAATTAGAATATTACCAGAAAACTGCATGCCAAGGTTTGATTTTAATGGTAAGAATTAATACCATTACTGGTTCACAGAACAAAGCAGGCTCATGGGAGACACCTTCATCAAGGACCATGGACACAGATTTTTGCAGGAGCAAGAAGCAAGAAATGCTGGGGAAGTGGAGGTCTGTTGCAGACATTCACTAAGCCTGGAGCAAGACCTTTAGCCAAGTGAGATTTTCCCTTTTCTCTGATGGAAGACATAGTCTTTGCAAGCATTTGTACCCAGCATTTGTAGAGTCTGCAACTGAAGAGCAAATGTAAGGTTCCACCCTGAGAGAAATACTGAGATTTACACATTTGGAAGCTCTTTTCCCAAAAGTTTTCATCCTAAACCAGGATGAAAAATTTAAACAAATTATCATGTAACTCATAAATTTTTCAATTTGGAATTCTATCCTCATTGAGAAACGTTAAACCTAAATTACTATCTCCTTTTTTTTTTTTTCTTAATTAAACTTTCCTGAACCATAAATTTCATTGCTCTTTCCATGGCAAGGAACCATGTTCTACTACACCTCTGTCTTCAGTCAATTATTTAAAATTTTATTTTAATGTTATTAACAATACCTTAAGCTGGCAGGGACGATGGAAAGCTTGAATCCTGTGTGAGTGTATTATACAGGAAAATTTCATCCAGCAGAGACTGAGTCCCCATATATAGCCATCTCAATGTGTTCTCATGATAAAATATTAAAGCATAATGGTAATATATGTATGCTAATGCATTCAAATAAAGTTCATACTAAATCTTGTTTTAATGAGGGATAAGCAAGGGCAGACTTTCTGAGTATCTTGAGTCCATCTAATGAGCTGATCCTTATATACTGTGCCTGCTTAAGGAACTTCAACAGCAAAGGTTTTGTGCCTCCAGTAGAGCCAAATATCCAGTCTGTTGTTGCACTCTGTGAATGGCATGAGGTGTCCTTCCAGAGCCTTTCAAAGGCTGAGACCTGAATGATTGAGGTTGAAATATTTGCTCTCCCTCTGTTGCTAAGGGTCAATATTGATGGAGTAAAATGTGCTGCAGCACCTTCTGGGGGCAGACCTGAACTCATTCAGTGTCCACACTTCAAGCTGACAAGAAGCCGCATAGTCACGACTAGCGAGAAATCAGCTCTGATGCTATATGGAGAAAAGAGATATTGTAAATCAAAGTCAGTGTCATGCTGCCATTACTAATTACTTTTAGCCATTGCAGATTGTGGGTTAGATGAACCCATACCAGCCTGCACAAGGCCATGAAATCAGCTGCAAAAGAAGTGGATTAAAAGCAGATTAATCAGGTGTATCTCCAATCCAATATATTTTAAGTAAAGCTCCTAGCAGCGACAGTGATATTTGGATTAATCCCTAAAGAGTGTATTACTTTTCTAATGATGGTTACTAAGAATATTTCAGATGAGAAACTTAGAATGTAATATTTGGAATATCATGGACTATTTAAGGTAGATGAGCCCTGACATATTAAGATGTCAGTTCTATTCTGATACAAAAAGTCTCCATAAGCTTGACAGATCCAGACATCATCTTTTAATTGTGCTCTGATTGCTTTCCCCTGAAGCACAGATCTCTTTTGGGCTGGTGATTTGAACACAATGTCCTGCGCTTCAGAAATGTGCCTGAAAACCAAACTTTGCAGTCAGAACTTAATCCAAAGGTAAATCCAAAGTCATCAAGAAAGTTTGGATTGTGCCATTTGGACTGAGCAAAGGAGTCAACTCATAATGGTGCTCTAACTTTTGGAGTTTTCTTTAATTCATCTCCTTCAGACAAATGTTGGAGTAATTAAGCTTTGTGGCAGAACTTTTACTTGGAAAAAGATGAGCTTGAGGGAAATAGAAAATATTTGCGAAAGTAAATTCACAAACATGTAAACATACCGATTCCTTTAAGAAATTCTTCTAAGAGGCCATATGGAGGATCCATCTCACCTAACTGTATCCACCTAAGAGTATAAATATACTCTGTATAACACTGGAATAAATCCTGTCCAAGACAAAAACGTATAGGGTCACATTCAAGTTTACAAACCCAAAGCTGTACCAAAAAGCCATTTACTTATTAATAGTGGTCGGTATAATGTATCACATTAAAAAAAAAGTTGCCCTACCTTTTCTTTGTTTGATCAAGCACTACAAATGGGGGGAAACCAACTAATAAACAGTGTAACAATGCAGATAATTGCTTTCTGTGAAATTAAGAAATAGGTACTGAGACTAAGCCTGTGTTTGAGAAACAACCAACCTGTGAAGAAAATGCAGGCTTTGTCAATATCAAAATTTGAAGCAAATCCACAATGAGGTGTAAGACTTGAGTCTTATGATCCAGAAAAACGAAGGATATTTGCTGAAGCTCCCAGGAGAAATGAGCTCATCAAACTTGCTCTATTTGTTATGAGGCCCTTCACAGTAAGGAGACAGAAAGGACCTCCTTCTGCCAACAGCCCTCTGAAACCCCACTAAATGGTCTCATCCTATGTTTGCCCCCACTAGGCCCCTTGACAGCTCCTTCCAGGTCCCTTAACTCCAGGTCTTTGGAACTTCATAAAGTCTCCTAAAGTCCTCCCAGCTCTCAACCTCACCCCTCACAAACCCTCACTTCCACTTCCAGCTCACCCTGCTGTCCCTGGGACTACGCTGCCACTGCCAAGAAGCCCAGAGCTTGCCGGGCAGTAGCTTGAACCTTTGTATCATTCTCCAAAAAGCTTTGTAACTGCCTCATCCATCCACTTTTTTTTTTTGTGTGTGTGTCCTGAAACTGGCTTCATTTGGCCATGACACAAGGAATGAAAATTGTCTTTGTTCTGTCAAGAGCAAGGACTGGAGGGTGCTGCAGGGCTGAGGACTGGGTGACAGAATATGAGAGACAAGAGGAGGACAGAGAAAAGGGCTGGGAGGAAGATTATTGCACTTAACAAAGTGAAGACAATTCAGGAATAATACTGAGAATATTAAAAAAACCCATGAACCTTCTTACAGGGAATTAATTATTGAAAAATGCAAAGCAATAATTGTGTGAATGAATTCTCCAGTAAAATTAATTACATTAATGAAGCAGTTATTATAGCAAAAAAAAAATCCAGTGATCAACAAATATAGAGTCTAGGCAAAGAATGGGAGGTTGCATGAAAGTATTTCCACTTCAGTTATATCTGGGCTGTATTTTCGGTGTAGATAGACTTGACATGAAACTTTTAGGTTTGTTTCCTTTTCATTTCCTTCAGATCATTTCAAAAGACCAGGTGATGTGGGAACATAAAATTTGCAGGGCAGGGGGGCATAATTCAGTTTGAAAACAAGCACTTTGTTTCAAATATATATTTGTATTTGTAGTCAAAAACTGTTCTCCAAATAGCATGCAAACTTTCAAACAGCTCTGGAGCCTTCATTCAAGAAGGCTACAATCCATTGAACAATATCACCCGGCTCTTCTCTGGTGCAAATGTATGATGCTGTGAGAAGGCAATGAATTATTGGTAACGGGTAACGGGTATTGGTAATTACGGGTAATGAGAATAGGAAAAAAATTAACAGGAAGTCTATGGCTGCATCGGATGGGTGACAGCTGCAGCCCAGAAACAGGCATTATGAAAGATACAGCCTGAAAGGCTCTTTTGGTCACTTAAATACTTTGCCACAACACTCTTTGTAAGCAGAAGAGTGGAAAAGCCCTGTCCATGGCCCTAGTCACTCTCTAACATCCTTGCACCAAACACCTCTCACAGCGCTCAGATTCAGCTGTTTCAGTGCACCAAGGCTACCTCTAGATGTTGTTTATCCCTCCGATTCAGAAACCTCTCCTGTTGAGCAACCTACACATAGAAGTACCTACCACCTTGAAGTGTGAATTTAATTCTGTCCCGAAGCATCTATGCAATCTCTAATGATATCTGTGGAGTAGAAGGAGGGGTAACTGGAAACAGAATGTAGCCAATTATCTCTGTGATTTCAATCTACAACATGAATAACGGAAAATCCCCACCTCTGAGTTTGTCTTCACTGCAGCGTACTTTTTCAAATTTTATTTGAGATTTATTTTACTGACTTAAGGGAATTAAAAGTACCTAGTGGAGGAATGCATCCTGTACATGGGTACTGGCTGAGAAACTGTAACTGCTTCCCTGAAAAAAGATCACTAGCCAGTGAAGAAAATCATCAATATTTAATCTCTTGCCTTCCATCTGATACATAGCTCTAATTGGGAAGTAACATTCAAGCTTTTGAATGTGACCTTGTATGTTGATTAGGTTACTCCCCCAGCAGTTGCATGTCATCAGTTATCCCAGCCATTTACAGAGAACACTCTGCATAATGTGGAGCATCCAAGAGTTTAAGGGACTGCAGCTCCCTCAGGGGTCACTGGGAAAAATATAGATGTTGCAATACAGCTCCACGTACAAGCAGTAGTCAGAGAATCTCAAAGAAGATGTTTTCGGTCTTATCTGGCAGGAAAATCATAACCAAAATGAAATCCCTGTGGAAGAGAAGTGAATGCCATACACGCTGTGCACATTACACCTGAACACAAAAAGGCTGCCCCTCCAGGAACAGAGCATGTGGGAAGTATGTAGGTAAGTCAATAGAAAAGCTGGTGAAGACGTCCTTTGCATTCAACTAGATACATAGCAAGACCTGAGTTAGTACTTATCTATGCAAGAAAGAGTATAAGCTATGATTTTTATATATATTCTCCTAGCTTAAATTTTTCTTACATAGATAAGATGATATATAAATAATAGCTATATTATAGCTATAATTATATATTATATTATGTTACATGTTTTGTATATAATCTTATATATATGTAATATAGCTATATTATAGCTATAATTATATCTATATAAGCCAGGCACTGTGGCAGAGCTGGGCCTGCCACCTTGATTGCTGATGCGTGCATGGATTTCATTCCCTTCACAGAGGAGGAGCTTTGGTAGGTTTTATATGCAGCACAGTGGCCATGATAAGCACCTGGGAGTGTTACTCCTGATTTAAACTCAGGGGTGTGACAGACTGCGTAATCAAACATCGGCTCTGCATGTTGAACGTAATCTCTCAGCTAAAATAACTCAGAACAGATCACTTTGCATTCAAGGAAAATTACAGAGAACCTGTTGATGGGTTAGTCCTTTTTAGCACCTCCTCTTCTCTCTGAGAATTGTGACAAACCTAGATCCTGACCCAGGCACGTTTCTTGTGTGCACCAAAGCTGGAAACTTAATTGCTCAAAAACCAATAGTTGTGATAATTTTGTTCGTAGATAAGTGACACTGTGAAGTTCATTGATACAAAGGAAACATCTGCTAAAACCTTACCAAGTCCAAGTCATAGCGGTTCTTCTAGAGAAGAGGAGACTGTGGTTGTGTTGGATGGGACAAGCTCTGAATGGGTGCAGACATCCTTCCAGAGGCCAGCTGTGAACAGCCCAGCATCCGATGTGTCACCGACTTACAGTCAGGATGGCTCTAGTTTATGCAGGTATAAGAAATTTCATTCATGCATCACAACAAGCTGCTCAGATAAAGCTGTTTTAGAACACTGATCCTGTTTTATTAACTACCTGAGCTAATGTTAAAACTAGCTTGGGGTAGGATAGAAGTTTTTCCAAGCTCACAATATCCACTCCGTTTTACTGAGAATCCACAACTATCCTCCCAGTGTTGTGTAACTCAGAGTTTAATTAGCAAAAGTCTTGAAAATTGTTATGTCTGCTCCCCCCACCCCCATGATTCTCACTTCGAATCAATGCCACTAATTAAGACAATTTAAGTCTGAAAGCAGATGTAGTGGTGTTGTAGAGGGAGCAGGGAATGGGGAAGGTAACTCAAAGGAGGAGCTTCTCCCCATTGTAAGACTGGGATCCTACACCGCACCAGGCTGTGTAGTTTGGAAATATGCCAAACAAAATATTATTACTATGAATCTATCACTATCTATTATTTCCTAACTCAAACTATGTACTTTAAAGTGGAGCTGCAGGCTGATGTTTAGCTCTACTTTAATTACAGCTAAGACTTTCGATGTGGAGGGTATGGTTCATCAGGTCTGACTTTTGCTGTCATACTATGGATGTCTGGTCTGAAACACTCATGGTCAGCAGGGACAGATGGGAACCTCCTGAAGTGAGTTAATCCCATCAAAAGGCAGGTGCGAAAACAAGTTTGATAAATCCATCCCTAGAGCTGATTGCAGCAGAAATTGAGACAACCTCCTTAGACTGTACGGCTAACTGCTGGACAGCAGAAGTTCAGTAAAATGAATTCTATCCTATAAGCATATACTCAGGGACCTGGGTGAGGTGCCATCTCTCTTGTTCTAGTTACAAAGCACCAAACAAGGAAAATGAACAAACAAAAAACCATGCTTAGTTGGCTATACTTAGTAAGAACTTCTTTCTCTGAAGTGAGTTTTACTGCCTTCCTGGAGGCTGGGCTTGGTTCAGGTATCCATTCCTGTCGTCTCACACTGGGTTCACCCCCTAGTGGGTTGGTATCACACTCATCCTCAAATTCTGCACATGTAGATTCAGAAATAAGCTTTTTAAGGTTGATTTTTCACCTTTTCAGTCTGTCAGGAATTACTTCTGAAGTGATGTAAGGATTTCTTTTCAAGCTCAGTCCCAGCTGATGAACATCTGCAAGTACATGGAAAATTCAATAGTATGAAGTGAATACAGGCATATCATGTTGGATTTCAATACGTGCAGGCCTGTTGCTAAAACACAGCCTCCAGGCTATTTAGAGTGGCCTGTACTGACCCTTAGCAGCTATTTCTGCAGCTCATCTGATAGGGTCATGTGCTTTCAGCACTGATGACCTCAGCTTCTATCCATTTTCTGTGTCAGCAGTCAGATTTTATTAGGTAAAAATCATAAGCTCCTTTTCCTTGTTATTTTCTGGGTTTTTTTTTGGCCAGCCCAGGAACCATTTCCCCAAAGTTTATATGTCTAACTCTTATGTCATTACTTTAGACTGGTCAGCTAGATGAAAAGATCTTCAAGGCATGTCCAGAGAACATTTCATTCCCAGTCTTAAGAGGAACTGATTCACTTTCAGGGAATACCCCTCTCTCCACTGTCCATCTGCCAGTGTATATTAACATAGTCTAGACATCTCAAATGGTATTCCAATCTGGATTCACATCTAATTTCAGGTGCCTGCAGGCATGTTTATGTATGACCCAGGGACTCAACACAACTGCTTACACATCAGGCTTTAATAACTTTAGAGATGCTTCAGAGCATCTGAAACACATGCCTGGCCCTGCCAGATGTGCAAGGGATCCTATGAGACACTGGTGCCCTCCTGCACCTCCCTCCAGGAGGGGTCCAAAGGCTCAGGGTCCTCACTCAGTTGTCCCTGCCTGACTGGTTTTGGTGCAGGATCACAATTATACAACCCTGAAGAGCAGTGAGGCTGCAGATGTTTTCTACCAACACAACTCTATTTTGCTGACAACTGAGTTATAGCTAATACAGCTGGCCACTAGTTTGCAGCTGAAGATAAAATCACAAAAGATGACATTTACTAGAGCAACCTGTGCAGATTGTCACTGCTAGTAAGTTATGTCCTTTAAACTATGCACTCAGAATTCAGCAAGCAATGATAAATATTGCACTGACAGACACCATTACTTTACTTATTCATTTATGTAAAATTCATGTAAACATGTCCAAGTAGCACAGCATTCTGTGCCAACCATTATTAGAAGGCATTAGTTTCATTTTGTAGAGTAACGAAGCTGGAATAAAGTAAATGATCAGTCCGGTAAAGATGAGAGCTAAACACAGATCCCATTTAAAATGTGTGCCTTGGAGTCTTATAGAGAAGGATGACTCCAAATATTTTCAGGTTTACCTTTATTTTCAGGTCATTATTTTCAATAAAGAGGAGGATGGCTCTCACAAGTTTACTCTGATATTTGGCTAGAATGGAGCTAGCTGTTTGAAAGCATTTTTTTTAAAGCTGTTCATTTTTAGAAATGGTTTGAGTAATTGGGTTTAAATATAGTAGGTATCTCTTTTGTTTTTTTTTTTTTTAATCTTACTGTAGTCCCTGCAGCTACTGTACCAATATAAAAGAAAAAATTATTCCTTCTTCAAAACTCCTTAAGCAGGTAATTTCTAATAGGTGAGTGAAAAAAAAGGCAGTCATAAAGAAACTGATGATGTTACAGGCAGTGGTTTGCAGCACCCAACTGATCTGAATGTTATCAAGGTTTTATAGACATCACAGAAAAGAAGACAGTAAAAAAATATATGAAGAAGAAAGAAGATATGACCTTGCAAAGCACTGGCATATGATGCTATCTGGCTATTTTAATTTAGCTTCTTTGTTTATTAGCAGATGATCTGTACTATGTTATGTTGTAAACACAAACGTATTAAGGGATCAGCTAAACTTTCTCCATACCTTTTACCACAGTAGACCTGCTAAGAATTATGGAATAAAGCTTTTTGTTGACTATCAGACGTACAGCCTGCATGCCTGTTACCCTAATACTTTTTACTTTTGCTCTTGACTTAGACAGATGGAGATTGGATCATTCTGTTAAACTGAATGCCAGAAACAAGGTGAAAAAGTATTTCTGTCCAAGATCATCCCTTAACAGGTCTTCGTTTACAGACACTGTGGCACATACAAGACCAGAATTTGGTAATAGCATCTATGTTACTGGTTGGTCACAGACTTCCCAGTAATAAACAATAACTCATTGACTTGTAGCAAACTGGTATTCTGGACTTTTATTCATATTCAGACTAATATTAAACGAAAGGTTGCTTTGGGGGAACTTAACTCAAGAACCTGGGACAAAACAAGGACAAAACATAAAGCATTATGTTTCAAGCAGGGGTTTGAAAGCACATCTGACTGCTAAGTGAGAGAGAACAAGCTAATATGTAGAGAGCTAAGTAAAACCATGGAAAAGAGAACTTTCTTACACTTAGTGCAACAAAAAAGACACAGCAGTATTAAAGAAATAGACAGAAATAAATTGTATGATCAAAATAATGCGGAAGGAAAGTTGCTTTTGCACCCAAATTCTGGATAGACATCAGTAAGAATGAATTGTGCTTATTGAGGCTTGAGACATCAGGTGCTCAGAGCCTGGATACAATTTAACTGGATGGATGGATTAGAAAATATGCATCTTTTTACAGAAAGTGACTGCGAGATTTAGAAATAGCTTGATGTGATGGAGAAAAATCTGCATAGGTGAATATCATGTCCAAATGATAAGCTTGATTGACAAGGATGATGGTGTTATTTTTCAGAGTGACTGAAAATGAGGCAGAATGCAAGTACAGGGAAGGGGTGGAGATTAGGAGTGTTGTTTTAGCAATGTTCAGTTTGAACTGAGATATAAGTCTGGCTAGAGATATATCGACATCTTAATTGGGAATGGGAGACGGATTATGGCTCATTTATAGAAGAGTGTTTCATTTTTCTTTGCTTTGCACAAATGGAGCCTTTCTCTCCCAAATGCCCCAAAGTTCCTACATTTCCAAAGCTGTCTCTGTTTTTCAGGCTTGTTAAAAAAGTGTATCATGACCAAAGGAAGACGCACCACTTGACTGTGAGGTGTCAAGAATGGTTCTAAGGGAATTCACTTGCATTTTTGGATACTCAGCTGCTTTGAATATTAGGCCCCCCAGAACTACTAGCCTCCTTTAGAAATGCAGGTCATGGTATTCTTCCATTGGGTTGGTTTTTGGTAGAGCTAGTAACAGGTACCAGGAATGCTTCACTCATACTTTTTCCTGTGGTGGTTTTCCTATGGTGGCTTTCATGTGAATGATCTCCAAAGCCTTCTGAGAATCAGGAAACCAGTGCATGCATTAAAGGCTAAATCTCTGGGGAGAAAAATCTTCACTTTTGGTTTTTGCCTTTAGATTTATCCATCATACAACTTTTTCTCCACTTCCACATGCAGAAATAGAGCAGCAAAGGAAATGGTTCTCAGACAGTGATGATTTTATAGGATTTTAAGGATCAACAGTTGTCATCAGTTGCAGCCCTTTTATTTAAATGACCCATTGCAGGGAGCACAAGAAAAATCCTCCTCCCAGCCTGCTCAGAAAGCAGCCATCCACTGCAAGATTTGGATTCACTGTCATAAATTCCAGCATTCACTAAATATGATGAAGATAAAGAAAGATGTGCTTTTTGCTAAGTTTGTTATACAAAAGGAAAGAATATGAAGCAATCTCAATAGCCAGCAAAGCAAGAAACAAGGTATACGTTAACTAGAATATTTTATTCTTTCAGCTGCAGTAAATTCTGACAAAATACAGCACCCATCTTTCCTCTCTAACTAATCACAGAAGAGACAGAGTCTGTTTTTCATGTAAGGCAATAGAACACACTGGAACTGCCAGACAATAAAAGAAGATACCATAATGGCTATGCTTTTAAGAGCACACAGTTTTGTTGTCACAGTAGTCGTATGGGAGCAAATTGAATATAGCTGAAGGTAATAAATACATAATACTGTAGAATCACCTAGCAGGCAATACAAAGGGACACTGGCTTTGGGAAATATTGGAGAGTCATCACTGTATTAACCCTAGAGCTCCAATCCCCTCCCCCGCCCCCCACCCCCCGCCCCGATTCAATGTAAAGCTTTAGTCAAGATCCTCCTTTAGATTAATCCCTGGACCTTTTCTTCTGGGATTTTCTATAGGTGGTATTTAACAGTGAACTATGTTTACCATTTCCAAACAATTTGGTGTTAGCAGTACTGATTGAATAAGCCATTGGACAGCTAGCATATATGAAATACAGCCAACCCCTCCATGAAAATTATGGCTATAGGGATAGGAAACATGGCATATGTGGACTATCCTGATATTTCATTTAATTCACAGGAAGTAGGAATTTATTCATCAGACAACATGTGCCTAATTTTCTATTCTGAAAATTTCTGATCATTCAGAAATCTGACTGAAGGTCTACAAATGGTCACCATTTAGCAATCAACCACTTATATGAGATCAGACAGGATTTCCTGGAAATGTAGGACAAATCTAGAAATTGTTGCTGATGGATGGATGAATCTCTTTCTAAGACAAAACAGAAATAAATTATTTTACAAAATGAATTATATTGAATTCAACCTGTTATTGGAATAGACCGGATTAGAGTAGTCAGAGTCTTGTTCACAAATATAATTTGCTGCCCTGCATAGAAACAAATAGCATGTTCCTTCCAGTTAGGACCAAGTAAGCAAGAAATAATAAATTACAATGTTTTGGATTCAAGGAGTATGTCTATGTCCTTCAACAGGCATCTCGACATGTTTCATATCCTGATCTTCCACACCTTCAGATCAGCCTACAGTGTCCCTCTGCAAACATGTACAGTAAGACACAAACATGAGGTGGGATTCAGCTGACTAAATACAGTGGTGAGATTCAATTTGAGATGAAGACAGCTAAACCTAAAGGTTTACATTTTGGGGTCTGATGCATTAGGGAATCAGATCATTTCACAGCACGTAAGTGCCTGGTGGCATAAGAGATGCATTAGAACACCTAAGACATTAACACAGGGCTGAAAGATATGATATCATTGTGCCTTGAATAATGTGTTCAGTTTTGGGCCCCTCAGGACAAGAGGGACATTGAGGTGCTTGAACGTGTCCAGAGAAGGGCAAAAAGGCTGGTGAAGGGTCTGGAGAGCAGGTCTGATGGGGAGTGGCTGAGGGAGCTGGGGGGGTATAGCCTGCAGAAGAGGAGGCTGAGGGGAGACCTTATCGCTCTCTACAACTGCCTGGAAGGGGCTGGAGTGAGGTGGGTGTTGGTCTCTTCTCCCAAGTTACTAGAGATAGTATGAGAGGAAATGGGCTTAAGTTGCATCAGGGGAGGTTTAGATTGGATATTAGGAAAAATTTCTTTACTGAAAGAGTGGTCAGGCATTGGAACAGGCTGCCCAGAGGGTGGTGGAGTCACCATCCCTGGGGATGTTCAAAAGGCATGTAGGCATGGCACTTGGAGAGATGGTTTAGGAGGCGTGGGATTGTTGGGTTGACAGTTGGACTTGATGATCTTAGAGGTCTTTTCCAACCTTAATGATTGTATAATTCTCTGATTCTCTGATTCTAGTTGGATGTATAGGAAACCTGCATCTGTTTCGGTCAGCAACTACAGACAAGACAGAGTATCTTAGGGCATCACAGATAGCACTGGGCACTTATTTTTAGACAACTGAATTAGATTTACATTCGATTGATGCTGTGCATTGCCCAGCCCATGCTTCACGTCAGACTGTAACCCGAAACAACTTTGTCCTAGGCTCAGTGCCCCTTACAAATTTTTTTACCTTCATTGATTTTAGGGTATATTTTTTTCCACTCAGAAGATTTGCTTTGCCACATCAGTGGCTCTTTCCACTGGTATGTGAAATACCAACTTGTCAAGCACTCAGCAAAGCAGGTAAGGGAGGATGGATCCTGCACTTAATGGTTCATCCTTCCAGAGAGCCATGTCAGCACTTCAAAGAAGCGAGGTTTCAATTGTTGCTTAAAATACAGATCCGGTAATGCTACCAACTTACATTTATCTCTGTTATTGAACTTATTGGCCACAGCAGGTGAGGACAAAATTCAACAGCCACTTTTCTTCATTGGTGTTCAAGCTGTAGATCCTTTTAGCACAAGATTGCTGTTTATTCCAGCAAAAGGCAGCAAGGCAATAGTAGCAAAGTTTTAGAGGTATTTCACGGAGTGTAACAGTCTTACATATTTACTTCTAAGTGATGTCCACTACCTTACTTAGCAGTTAACTATTAGTATCAGTTGAGGGGGATTTATTAATGGCCCTGCAGAAAGTCCCTGTAAGGCTTTATATAGAATACTGCCCTGGCCATGCATCACCAAACAAGAGAAACTGCAAAGGTCTACAAGAAAGATCAGAGGAAAAGAGTCTCTCTGTTAAGAGGACTAGAGAATCTTGGTCTATTCAGTGTAACAAAAAAAACTGTGAAAAGGGAGGGATGACAATCCATTGGGGCAAAAATAAACCTGGGGAGTGAAAAGAACCCATTAACCTAAAGGCCCAAATAATCACCCAAAAAAAAAAAAGTTTTAAAGTCAGCTGTAGAAAATGTAAGCATCAGAGACACAAGGAGCTGTGATACTTTCCTTTAGGCAATGCTTCATTGTGGTGACAAGGGGGCATTGCAGCTCAGGCTGCATTCCCTTAGGGATGGCAGAAGTCACTACTTGGGCACGTGTTTTACAGAGTCCCAGTGTTATAGATTGCATGTGGTTCATGTATGTCAAGGCCAACCTGTGCATAAAGTTTTCAAGACCATACACAGGTTGACTGCTACTTCTGACAGCATAGAGGCCAATATTGATGGTGTGCATTGCACGTTGCATGATCTGATGCAAACCATGTAGCCTTACATAGGGAGGATAAGAGGAGCGTATTGAGGAAGGGAAAATAGCGGATGGATACAAGACATGGGATTCGTCTCACCTAACAAAGCATACTGCTGTAAAAGCTAGCAGTCTTCTTTACACTCGAAGAGGAGAAATAGGCATCTAAGGTTTGATTCACCTGACCAGTTTTAAACGCTAATATTATGATAAGAAACTGCAAGCCAGACAACTACACAGTGTCAGTGAAATCTTCCTTGGCAAATTTTGGAGGAAATTAGATACAACATGTTTCTTCATGGAATAGGGAGTTGCAAGATTTTACTTTATTAATATTAGGCACATGTATATAGATAAGAAAGTCAGGCTGTGATTTAGTCAAGATATATATCTAAGGAAGCTAGCAGTTTTGGAGAACATTTCTGGAAGATACGAGGTAGCTAGTAAATTTTGCTTTCACTGAGAAATAGTTAGGGTTTTTATATAAATATGGGCTCGTTTCAAGGTTGGTGGGTACAAGTAATTATATTTTATGGAGATAACAGATTAAACTTTCAACACTCATATCCAGTCAGCTGCAGTGTAAGAGCTAATAATAACTGTCCTTGGGAAGATTCAAAGTAGCATCCAGAAAAATCAGAAAAGGCCAGCAGTGACGTTCCTGAAATAGCCAAGAAAAAAATAATTGCTATGAATAAACAAACAAAAAGAAATAATATCTTTGTACACCAAAAAGAGACAAAGCATAACCCCAATTAAAAAAAAATCCATTGTAGGTCACCTTAGAAAGGAACAGCTTACAGTCATTGGTAAAATAAAAAATGCAGTAAGGAGGAAAAAAGTTTGAAAGGAAAACAGTAGGAAATGAAAATAAAAGTGGCCAAGTTAGAAAAACAGTAATAATTGCTTTGCACAAGCTTCCAGGCTTTAATAATCAAAAGAGGGGAGTGTAATTACAGCAGAAAATTACAAGAGAACACAGATCACTTGAATAATCCAAAGTGATAGAGGAGTTTCTGGTATAGCATTTAGACAAAGAAATAAACATCATTGACAATACACTGCTGAAGGTGGCACTTAGTTAGAGATGAGGATCTTGGCAAGAAAGCACAGAATGTTTCGACTGATAATTTCTTTCTTAACCAAAAAACCCTAAATCTGATCAGAAACTAGTGCTGGTTGGTGTTTGTGACAGTTCAGATGGTTAACACTCACAAATACATGGGTTTTCCTCTTGGAATAAAAATACAGATTGCAAAACTTCATTCAGAAGTCATTTATCAAGGAAACTCCCTTGCTTGAAGAAAAACTGCCCCCAGTCCAATCAGGTTTGCTGATAACTGCCTCCAGGTCATCATACTTTGGTGACCTTAATGCACTGTATATAAAAATGGGTAAGGAATAGGTATCTGGGGACTAAATAAAAGTGTCTGTGCCTTGTGTAGAAAAAGTTATGGGGGATTTTAAGCCTCCTCTTGTCAGCATCACTTTAATGACAGAACACAGATCTTTGGTAGCAATAGTAGAATGTAGCCTACATATGTATGTGACTTCTAAAAATGTTTGTCTTACCTTCCCAAGCGTGATGAATAGAAAGTCAGAGACATTTGCTCTCGGTCTGTGCTGGGTAGCGGGCTGCACTTTGCATGTCTTCCACTGAACCCATAAACACACCACCCAGGACTTGCTGCCAAAGGCAACAAGCCTTCAAGAAACCAGGAGGAGATTTTCCACGCCCCCCTTCAGAAGTTTCCTGTGCAGATATCTGCATCTGCACTACCAGCACTTTTAATTATCAGTGGAGAGAAATATGCACTTTTAAGAAATTAGTCACGTAATGTCTCTCTTAGGATAAAATGCATTTCAGCTTACAAGCATCTAAACCTTTCTACATTATTATAAAGGGAATCTAGACAGCTGTGTCCATACAAAAATCATCATTACTGTCAAATGTATTTGCCTTAATACCCCAACAGGAGCTTGACTGCAAGATTGTACAGATTACTTTGCCTGGGTGAAAGAAGCCTCATGTTCCACACCCTCATGCTCAAAGGCAAATTAAAAAATACCATTTCCTTAGCAGCCTGAGATGCATAAACTTCCAGCATGGAAGGCAGAGAAGGACTTTGTTGTTGGATGATATGTTACATCTGGGGCAGCATATCGCATAAAGGAGAGGATGCTCCAGAGCTAAATGTGCCTGTAAATCTAAGAAGCATTCCTGTTGGTAGCCAGTATCACCTCAGGATGTGAAATTAGCATGTCATTTCATTCTGACACCTTGTTTGCTCTTTGTATTAATACTCAGACATGTTTCAGGGCTCTGACATGGTGGTCTACCAGTAATTAAGATTAAGGCACATTCTTTGCTGACAATTCACTGATGAATTAAATTGTCTCTGCATTCAGCCTGGGATTCAAAGTTTGCTTCATTCCTTGGCTGGGACAGAATCCTTGTTATGATTTATTGCAATCCTTATTATGATTAATAGAGCTCTGCGTTGTTCATCTCCTGGGCAATGAATGCAGGATGCCTATTCAGCCCAAGGAGGATCATGTGGTCTCACTTTCAGATCAGCCTGGTTACAAGCTTCCACATAGGGTATTTTTGAAACCATGTTTCTCACGGAAGGAGATCAGCTGACTAGTTTTGTGGTTTTGTTCTGTGTTCTTTAAATGCTCTTAACTATATGTTACAGAACAGCTTCTGTCGATTTTCTGATGCATCTGCAATGTATCAAGCTTATAATTTAAACATTCATTTAGTATGCTTCAATACTTCAGCAGCATAACATCAGAAATAACAATATGAAAAATGCTTGATAAAATGTCAATGAAAAGCTGCTACTTATTAAGAAATAAAGAGGATGAGAAAATGTGAGAAGTAAAAATATTAAAAAATACGTAATGGGTTGTGGCTTTTCCCACTCTGTTCAGAAAACCAAATTGCACGAGATATGCTTGTTTACTATTTTTAGAATACCAATGTCTGCAGTTATTTACTTTATACAGATTAAAATAATTTAATACAAAGAACACCTGATAATTGTACAGAGAGTCGCATGATTTTATACTAGGTGATATGACAATAAGAGGAGGTTTCTGTGCTGGGGTGCTATTCCCTGACACTGAACTTCTGATCAGGCTGAGGTTCCTACTTCCAGATCTATTGAAACCTTTGTAAAGTAGTCTCTGAACTCAGGTAAAGTAACTAAGATTTCTTCCCAGTACATTGACCACCAGCTTGTATAAGCCTGAAATTTTGAATGTAAACTACCAACTAATAATCTCTGTCATTACTGATTTTATAAATGCCAAACAACTGTCCTTCATATCTACTAATACTGCAATATATCCTGTTTAAACACAGGTAATGCACATGTATGTTTCTAACTAACATCATTTCTTGACTTCCTCAATTTCTAGCTCATGTCTGGAAGTCATTATATGCAGCCTAAAAAGTTGCACTGATCTTTTTGAAGCTACAGTAAATATAAATAATTAATATTCGCTTATGCAATAGCTGGCTGCCGTGAAAGTGCCCTGTAAGGGGTAGTTGACACCAGTAATTTTTAATTCCTGAGGTATACCTCTCAGATGGATCTGTATGAACCGTAAATGAGGTGACTAGCGCCACTCACCTCTTTGGCCTCAAGAGCTGTTTCCTACCCTGAGCTGAAAAATGGTTCTTAATTGACTTGAGTGAGATGTGGACTGAAAAGACTGAGAGGATTTTCTTTATAAAACCTGTTTCACTTTGCACTAGCACGGATTTAGGACTGCTCTAATGATCAGTTATCATTGCTCAGCTAGCATAGGTAGCAGAGAGCCTGAGGGTCAGTGACCTCTCAAACTATTCCCAGATCCACAAAAGAATGCCTGATTTCACACCGAAATCTCCCTTTCAGAGTGGGTATCGGTGTGGTGATGTGACCTCAGGACCTTGCAGTTTGGTAGCAGGATGGCTGTGGTGCTGTGGTGGCATGGGTTCTGCACCCCTGCATACCAGTGCCATCAGTGTTTCAACAGTTATTTAGTGAATCTGCTAAGAGGGAGAAAACCTAATTACAGTGCAGTCCTTTGAATGGGTTTGTGATTCACATTTGATGTGATTCCTTTCTATCTGCACTGCTGGCATCTTTAAAATGCAATATCTAAGTTTAAAAGGGCTAGTTTAAGAAGTATTGTGTTCCTGTTTATTTTACTCCTTCATCACATGAGCTTTCCATGTTCTTTTTATAGTTCTAGTAAATACTGATACTATCCTAGTATTGTATGCAAAAATGAATGCCAAAGTGTAATGAAAAGGAGCTTTATTTTAAGGCTTCAGTGGAAGCAGAACAGACCTGCAAAAGACTCAGAGAGCGCCATAGGATCAGCGTATTTGTGTCTCTTGAGAGGCAGGATCAACTACTTGGAGCACCCCAGAGACTTCAATAAATGGAAAGAACAGAGGGAAAGCCAAGGAAAAGCAATGTACATCAGTGTAAAATATACGAAGAAGGAAAAAAGCTTACTTTCAAACTCTCAGAGATATTTGGATGCCTAGGATCCTTTAAAACTTATGATCTCTCCTGGGTTTCCCTGAGCATTTAGGTACCTGTCAATGATAAATACTTTAGACATGTATTGTGGCTTTAGCATTGGTAGGTACCTATGCTAAATGCTTTAGACACATATCGTGGATGTCCAGGCCTGACTATCCAGGGTAAATGGTGGGAAGCACAAAAACAGCCACTTCCATCAGAGATGGAGTGGAAACGTTCAAGGTCAAACAAGGAGATTCATAAACAGGAACTGGCAGTGGGAACATTGCTCCTGGGGATCCTCCATAGAAGTAGCTGGCAGATGCAGCTGCAGTTATTGAAAACCATGTTTCTAGTTATTTCACCCAAGAACATTTGGGGGTGGTGCTGGAAGTTTGCAAGAGTAGTTCTCCTGGTAAGTTTTAGGTTTCTGGTAAAATGGGGATACACACTCTGTGGGTGAGAGTAGTCATTTTGACTGCATCTGTTTGCTGATTAATGCTAAAGAAATGGGATTATTTTACTTACTATTGAATGGGGATCACAAGAAACCCTACGACTCAACAGGTGACTTGCACACCAAACACTGAATAGGCTTCCTAGAGAGGTGGCCGATGCCCCAAGCCTGTCAGTGTTTAAGAGGCATTTGGATAATGCCCTTAATAACATACTTTAACTTGGTCAGTCCTGAATTGGTCTGGTAGTTGGACTAGACGATCGTTGCAGGTCCCTTCCAACTGAAATAGTCTATTCTATTCTATTCTATTCTATTCTATTCTATTCTATTCTATTCTATTCTATTCTATTCTATTCTATTTTAATTAAATCTCACAAGCTTGAAGTGAACACGAGGCCCTGCTCACTCCCGAACACAAATCACCTGAAGGGTTGGGCATGCAATAAATTTTCCGGCCAGTGCATCAATGCCTATGAAAGGCTGCGCAGCTTCAAACTCAGAGCACCCTGAAGAACAAGAACCCCTCCTGTTTCATTGAAACATAGACCAGGCCTTTCACCAAAGGTGTTTGTTTAGATCTTCATGATTGTTGCAGAACTGCTCCTTGGCTCTTAAAAAAGTCTCAATATCAGCAACAGCTCTTGAAAGAATTTGTGTTGAAGGAGAAAAACAGAAACCTGTTTCTTCCAAACACCCGATTTTGACTGTTATTTTGGCTTGGCCATGCTGTCCAAAGTATAATAGATAATACATTTTAATGGTACAAATCCTCACCCAAAGAATTCAGTGATATAAATAAACCTTTTTCTGGCTCTACTGTGTTTGACATAGGCTCAATTCTAATCTCATTTACAAAAGTCTGACCACGACTGCCTGTATTGAAATTGACTGAATTTTCCTAGTGTGAAAATATGACCAGGCCCCATAGCTACAATTATGAATAAAAATGGTTGTATAAAATAAGGCTTTGAGTTGAAAGGAATCCTACTGACAGATTAGGATACAATGACCTTTTTCTCTGAGGGGGAAAAAAAAAGCACATTTTTTAATACAGAAAAAGAATATATGTTTAGCAAACTTCTTTGCTTGGTCTGTGGCTGTAGCCACGCTTAAATTTCATAACACAGCTGGCAGGTGGGAATTAGATGCTTCTGCTGAGCTCTTTGTTTCCTTTAATTACTTTCATGCCATACTGAGAAATTAGGACCAAAACATTAAAATTAATTAAAATATTTTCACTAATAGATCTGTGAGTCCAGAAGCTATTCCTATTCATTAATAGAATTTATTAGTTTTTTCCTTATCTTTTCCTTTTATTAATTTTTTCCATTTTTTTCTCTATATCTCTGATTAGATCCCTTGGAAGTATGGTCTCGTCAGGCTTCGGAAAGCAAAGAGGAGGAAACAAAAAGCTTTTGCACTTTGCACTGTGTTCAATTACGATGGCTTGCTTACAGCTCTTTGCCCTCTACACTCACTATTCTGAACCCAGTTACACCATATGAAATGTTGCCATGCTGGTTTTTGACTCTTCTTCCTCCTCCTTTTATTAGAATTTGTGCCGAAACGTAAATTTTGTAGGAGAAATTTACAACAAGGTAGTGTTCTTCCATCAAAACCATTGTAAGAACAAACCCCAAAACCTTTCTAATCTTTTCATTTCAGCCATCCCCAATGAGCTCAGTGCTAGACCCCATTTTTCTAGCCTTTTATTAGACTGGTCCCACACCTCTTACCTCTTCAGAGCATGATTACTGTGATTCCTCTCCATTTTTCACCAAGTACCCAAGTAACCTTCTCTTGCTGCATCAAACCAGTGCTCAGCTTCTCACCAACCCTGCTCATCTCAGACTTCTCGAGTTGTTTACAGTTTTATCTTGTCATGGTGACTTGCATGAAGGCCTTCTTTCCTAGCTAGCTGCCAAATTCAGCTGCTAATTTTTTCTGTCTTTTGACATGCCTTTGTGCCTTCTTCTATTCAGAGCAGTCACATACATTAAACAATCTCCATAATTCATGATATTTCATTTTTTCAATGCCAAATGGTCTCAGTAACAGAATCGACTCTTCTGATAATTATGTAGTCTTCATTTTTTTCTCTTCTCTTTGGTTGTGAGAGTGATCCATATTCTCTCTATTCTTTCTGTAGGATCATAATTGCCATAATCCATTAATAATTCAAGCAAAGTCCCTTTGCTTGTTTCTCATGCTTTTTGAATCTTGCTGATGCTACAGGATACTACTGTTGTTCTTTCACCACCAACACAAAGCAAGCACAGTGTCTGCTGTTGCTAACTGAGCTATGGTCTCATGAAAGGCAAGTCCTGCTTGAATAACCTGATCACCTTCCACGAAAAAGTGACCTGCCTAGTGGATGAAGGAAAGGCTGTGGAGGTTGTTTACGTGGACTTCAGTAAACGCTTTGACACCATTTGCCACAGCATTCCCCTGGAGAAACAGGCTGCTTGGATAAGTGCACTCTTTGGGGTAAAAAACTGTCTGGATGGCTGGGCCCAGAGAGTTGTGGTGAATGGAGCTAAATCCAGTTGGTGGCTGGTGACAAGTCGGGTTCCCCAGGGATCAGTATTGGGGCCAGTTCTGTTTGATATCTATTTATCAATTATCTGGACGAGGGGATTGAGTGTGCCCTCAGTAAGTTTGTGGATGACAACAAGTTGGGCAGGAGTGTAGATCTGCTTGAGGGTAGGAAGGCCCTACAGAGGGACCTGGACAGGCTGCATTGATGGGCTAAAGTTGACTGCATGAGGTTTAACAAGGCCAAGTGCCAGGTCTTGCACATGGGTCACAACAACCCCATGCAACACTACAGGCTTGGGGCAGAGGGGCTGGAGAGCTGCCCGGCGGAGAAGGCCCTGGGGGTGCTGGCTGACAGCCGGCTGGGCATGAGCCAGCAGTGCCCAGGTGGCCAAGGAGGCCACCAGCCCCTGGGCCTGTGTCAGCACTGGTGTGGCCAGCAGGAGCAGGGCAGGGATGGGGCCCCTGTGCTCGGCACTGGTGAGGCCCCGCCTCGAATGCTGGGCTCAGGTTTGGGCCCCTCGGGACAAGAAGGCCCTTGAGGGGCTGGAGCGTGTCCAGAGAAGGACAACAATGCTGGGGAAGGGTCTGGAGAGCAGGTTTGATGGGGAGCAGCTGAGGGCACTGGCACCATTTAGCCTGGAGAAGAGGAGGTTGAGGGGAGACCTTATTGCTCTCTACAAGTACTTGAAAGGAGGTTGTAGTGAGGTGGGTGTTGGTGTCTTCTCCCAAGTAATAAGCAATAGGACAAGAGGAAATGTCATCAGGCTGCACCAGGAGAGGTTTAGATTGGATATTAGGAAACATTCCTTCATTGAAAGGTTTATGAAGCATTGGAACAGGCTGCCCAGGGAAGTGGTTGAGTCACCATCCCTGGAGCTATTTAAAAGCCATTTGGATGTGATGTTTAGGGACATGGTTTAGTGCTGGACTTGGCAGTGTTAGGTTTACATTTGGACTTGAGAATCTCAAAGGTCTTTCCTGACCTAAATGATTCTATGGAAAAAAAAAAAAAGCTTCTTGAGTTTTTCAGCTTTCCGAGTGCTCTGTAAGGCTGCATCACACAGTCATTGACTTCTATGAGTGTTTGAAGTGCTTAATGAGCTGAGATCAGCTCTGGTCCTAATTGATTTGTGCTCAAGTTTTCAAAGCTATGCAAGTACTCACTGAAATGAGTGGGTTCACTCAAATACAAAGATATAGGATTACCCAAAGTTACCTGCAAACTCATCCAAGTGAAAATTTTTTTTTCCAAGTGCTCAGTCAGGTTTGAATTGTCAAAAATGGTGTGTTAAGTGAAAGTTTAAAATCAAAATCTTACAGCTTCCTCACTTTTCATAGATTTGTGCAGTAATGAGCCCAAAACATAGAAGATACCCAGTCAGTGAAGAGCCATTGTCCAGAGCAATTCATATTATCAGCTTTTTCAATCTGTGTTTATTAATAAAGGTGAATATGCAGTCTTGTGTTTTCATTGACACTGGATGTCAAGTGAAGGAATTGTGACTGACATTGCATCAAACCATTCAGCCCACTCCTTACTTTCTCATTTCCTCATGCCTCAAAAGATATCTATAAAGTAAAATCAATACCTCTACCTCAGTAATATTTGACAGATAATTTTGCCTCACAGAATACAAGCCTGTTCCATGTCATTCACTGCATTATGCAAGGAAAAGAGCTTTATGCAAGTAAGAAAAAAGACTACAGCCTTGTAAGGTATCATAAACATGTATCACTACATCTATATCTTATTTTGATCAAATGCCAAATTTCCATGTTATGTCATAGCCATTTGGGCTTTTCCTACTGAATTATTCCACAATGCCTTCAAGCATTTTGAGATGATATACCCATGTTTACATTATAAAAGAAAATTAGCCAAGAATCTTTTTCTAGCACTGAGGTCAAACAGAGTGAATCCTCTCATATCTGCACATCTGCTTCTGCACATTTCTAACCTCCTTTCCCAGTCCAAACCGCTTACTGGGAATGGTCCCTGGCTGGCACTATTCCCTGCTTCAGGCCCATACAACCTGTGGGAGAGTTTTGGTTGGCATGAGTCAGTCTTGGCCTGGGGATTGAACTGGCAGCATGGGCATTCATGGGCAATACTTGAACCCATGTCCCAGTCCCATTTTATTTACTAATATAAGCAAAATCTGCCAGGCCTGTTAGTTATAGCATGATGAAACTTAACAAAATACTAAGATGTAAAAAATAACCTAAAATTATTTTAAAAATATATATATATAGTGGACAAACTTTCCATGATTTTTTACAACACAGACACTAGGTTCTAGCAGTTGTACTCACTTCAAGTAGCATTCATCTGACCAAAGCCTGTTGTGTCTAATATAAATGCCTATGTTTCACTAGACCACCCTTCTCTCTTAGTGAAGTGAAGCGTGGCCTTTTTGGATGGGATCATTTCATCTTGAAATGGAAGTCTAAAAGAGGTCAGAGACATTGTACCTGAAAGCGTCTGGTTTTAAATATAGATGCATAGACGCTGAAAGAGTATTGCATGTCTAAAAGAATAACTCCATGGGAAAGGGCAAAATTAACCATGCCCTAGAATGTGTGTTCTCTTGGCTGTTGGAACTGCAACTTCCTCAAAAATCCAGCTGTTATGTGTTTAGGAAACATCTACAAGGTGTTTAATGGCTGAGCCAATGCCTCATTGGCTTTTGGCTAATAGTCTTTTCTACAGTGATTTGGAAAGTGTCTAAAGTAGAATCCGTCTGTTTTTGTACGAATATTAGCTATATGCTTTGCGGATGAAAAGCATTATGTGCTACGAGAGCTAACCATTATCATTTATCTTCTTCGACTTTCTGAGTCTAGGAAAATGGTGGCAGTCCCAGTGATTTAGTTAGTGTTTCAACAAGCTTCAAGATGCTATCTGCGAGGAATTGGGCTGAGAGGAGGGAAGGGGTGAGGCACAGGCAGATACCCATTTGATCTCTACAATCTTAGCTTTTCAAAAAATAAAATATACAGCCAAACAAGGACTTTAGGATGATGTACATATAATTTAATAGTATTTAGATGGATGCAGGTACTTAATTTGAACATTCTTATCCAAAAAACCCTCCCTTCACCAAGGCAGACACTTGAATTTAGAAGGAAACGCCCTGTTTTCCATGCAGGTTCTTTAGGTAGCCATAGTTACACTTTGCAAAATGGATCCAGTTTCTGTCCTTAGATAGCTGGTTTGGCTAAGCTCAGTGACCGTCAGGAATTTGGCATCATTATTTGTTGATCAACTAAAGACCAATGTGAGCCAGTGCAATCTCAGCTCTGGTTAGGTGGCTCACAAAACTCAAGCAGTGACTTTTTTTTTTTTTTAGTTCCATCGCATCTATCTACCTGAAAATTAGATAAGGACTTCCTCCAGAAGTGGAAAGCTCAGGTTCAGGCTAACACTTTCCTCATTGCTCTCTTCAAACATGTTGCAGAAGGCCCATGACATCAGAAAATAAGGTAGAAGAACAGATCTGAAACTGTATTTTCTACCAGAAGGATAAGGGAGAGTTCTAAATCCTTCAACTGTTCCACAGGAAACAAAAGAAAAGCCATTAATTAAAAATACATAAGAATAATAATTAAAATCAGAAATAATTCTGGGAACCTGAATCTAGGGTAGTTTTTCACTCCATCTATATGGCTAGAATATTGTCCTACAGTTATGAATCACCTATGTATTATTATTAGCATAAAAACAGGCTTTGCCTCATATTTCTTTGTAGAGCAAGCCTGAAGTTTTTTTAAGTTAAGATTCATTCTTTTAAATTATGGATACAATATCCACCCTCAGAAGACAGCTCCAGGTGTGGGATCCCATGGGCCTCTTGTCCTGCCTCAAGCTTCTAAAAACTGGAACAATCTGGAAGTTCAAACACACTTTTCTGCACAGTATCAGGTGATGATTATCTCCAGGCACCTCCCCGCTCATACGGATGGTTATTCTGGGTCCTGTTCCCTGGGGAACCAATATAACACTTTGAGCAAAACATACCTAAGTTCATACCTCTCTTCTTCCTTCATTCTCTGTGACATTTTTTGGTATTCTTTAGCTTCAGAAAAACATCTCTACTTCCCTGCAGTTTGGCAATGACTCTAAGTGGGTATCTGTATTAATCGCAGAGCTGAGTGAATAGTAAGAAATCAGTCTCTTTTTTCTTTTTATCCAAAACTGAAGTGTCCATCAGAGGGAGGCAGCTTCCACAAAGATGAGCCTTATTTAAATTCACATCCTACTTTGAAATAAACTGGATAGCTTAATTGCAGTTGGTCAGGCAGTGGAATTTCTATTCTCTAATTAGGTCTTTGTAACCCTTACAACGTAGACTCCTTTGGCGGGGTGGGAACCAAACAAAAACCAAACAAACCAACCAACCAACCAAAAACAAAACAAAAACAAAACTCTCCTGCTTTCTTCTTTGGTTGAGGATACAGAATAATAATAATCTAGAGGGGTGAAAAAGACAAACAGGATTAATGAATTTTAGAAAACTTAAGCCTGTTTAGTTGCTTTGGTTTGGCTTTGATTATGAAATTGTGTTTAGGCTAAATAGAGCTAACATATAATTTGTCAGCTGGACAAAAAATCCTGTAATTCTCCATTTGCTCCTGTCACCCTAACTGAAGAAAAATGAAAAGCAAACCTGGCAAAGCCTAGCTGGGTCTCTGGCTTGTTTGAATTTCTCTGCTGAGGGTTCTGGAGGGGCAGACCAGAGCCCTGGCCTATTGCCATGCAGAGATCACAGAATCGCAGAATGGTGGGGGTTGGAAGGGACCTCTGGAGATCATCCTGTCCAACCCCCTGCTTGAGCAGGCACACCCAGAGCAGGGGGCACAGGACCGCGTCCAGGCGGGGTGTGAATGTCTCCAGGGAAGGGACCCCACAGCCTCCCTGGGCAGCCGGTGCCGCTCTTTCCTGTGGGAAAGGAGTTTTTTCTCATATTGAAGTGGAACTTCCTGTGTTCCAACTTGTGCCCGTTGCCCCTTGGCCTGTCATTGGGCACTATTGAAAAGAGCCCAGTCCCATCATCCTGACGCCCTCCCTTGAGATATTTATAGGTATTGATGAGATCCCCCCCTCAGTCTTCTCTTGTCAAGGCTGAACAAACCCAGGTCTCTCAGCCTTTCCTCATATGGGAGATGCTCCAGTCCCCTCATCATCTTGGTAGCTGTCCACGGGACTTGCTCAAGCAGTTCCATGTCCTTCTTAAACTGGGGGGGGGCCAAAACTGGACACAGCACTCCAAATGTGGCCTCACTATGGGAGAGTAGAATGGGGAGGATAACCTCCCTCTCCCTGCTGGCCACACTCCTTTTAATGCAGCCCAGGGTACCATTGGCCTTCTTGGCCACAAGGGAACATTGCTGGCTCATGGTCACCTTGCTGCCCACCAACACCTCCAGGTACTTCTCAGCAGAGCTGCTTTCCAGTAGTTCAGCCCCCAGCCTGTACTGGTTCATGGGGGGTTGTTCCTCTCCGGGTGCGGGACCTTGCCCTTGCTCTTGCTGAATTCCATGAGGTTCCCCTCGGCCCAGCTCTCCAGCCTGTCCAGGTGTCATTGGACGGCAGCACAGCCTTCTGGTGTATCAGCCACTCCTCCCAGCTTGGTATCATCAGGGAACTTGCTGAGGTTACGCTCTGTCCCTTCATCCAGGTCATTGATGGATATGTTTAACAGGACTGGACCCAGCACAGACCCCTAATCATACAGCCATAGAATGGTTTAGGTTGGAAGGAACCTTTAGAGGTCATCTAGTCCTACCCCGAGATATCCCATCACATTGTGAGACCTTTCTACCATCTGCCCAGGGTGGAAGCACCACCTGGGAAGGAGATGCTGCAGTTTGGCTCTGAGATATCACATGAGGCAAGAAGTTTCTGTTCTGTGGGACTTGAGTTATTTTATGCTTAAAGTGGTTCTTAAAGTATTCTTCAAGCATTCCCGGGAGAGGGAATGAGAGAGAAAAAGAAGACCTTGTCCTGGCTTTACTCTATTGATAGGAAGCAGGCAGGTTTGGCTGACTTTCATCAAGCCACGTGAGACACTCACTTGGTAAGCCAAGCAAGTGACACATTTGAGGCAGCACAGATAAAGTGCAACTGCAATCTCCACTGCCATTTTGCAGTTTATAAGATCGCTTTCTGCTTGTGTTAGTTGGTAAGCTCATAGCAGTCCAGGAGGACTCTCACTGCTGGCAGATGCGTTTTAATGGCTGAGTACACAGAGGGCCACCAGGGATCACTGATAACAATATCGTTAAATATGAAAGCATCACACTGTGCATACAGGTCATGGGTATCTATTAGCCATAGTGAGCTCCTGATTGTAAGTGTTGAAGTTGGATATTACAGCTATACCTGCATTAATAAATTAAATAGTGCCAAGGCCCAAGCACCACCTCAGTCCTTGATGCTGTCACCTATACTAGGTTCCACCAATGTCAAGGGGTCTCGTAGCTGAGTTCTGCTTAGCTGGAGATATGCACACAAATCTCCCATGGCAGTAAACACTTTGTAGGCAGGAAGAATAAAAGGAATAAAAAAAGATAAAATAAACAAATAAGAAAGAGAGAAAGAGATAAAGAGAAAAAGGAAGAAACAAAGAAAGAAAGAACAAGAAAGAAAATAAAATACTCCAAGTAAAGCACCCCCAAAAGAAGTCAGGATACCAGGGTTTCAGGGAAGAAATTAAAACTGAAATAAAAAATAGTGCATGTCTCCCAGAAGAAGGAATTCCTTGGTTTATTCAGATTTATTCAGAGACTGAACCATTCCCTGGCAGGGGAACTGCTGCAAAGGCTTTGGCATTATTTTCTCGAGAAGACAAAGATGTTCTGTTACTGCAAGGAACAAAATAACAATACATTTCTCTTTTTCTGTCCTCTGTTCTTTTTCTTACTCATTCCACCTCCTTCCTTAGGCCATCATCTGCACAGCAGCCATTAGCTAGCACGTATGTTCTTAAAAGTAGGAACAAGGTCAATCCCATCCCAGACTGACAGAAAGGTCTTGCAAGGAGAACTGCAGCTGCCATGGGATTTGACCTCCTCTTGTAAAGTCTCTTAGCCCATTGCATGGGGTGCCCTGAAATGGTTATGGGCTGAAATATTTACATTCGGTTTTTGGATTCATAGGTAATGGCTTTTTGTTATTTTGAAGGTGCAAGATAAAAAATAATAAAGCTCCTAAGAGCTGCTAAGATTAGTTACATTGTTTAGATAAATAGCTCAGATAATAAAATGACATTAAAGAGAAAGCATATTTTATGAACAGGTCCTCTGTTCCAGACAACAGGATTTGGAGTCTTGTAGCAAACCCTCTTATGCAACACTTCTGTTTAAGAATTCCTGTTAGTTTCTGTTTTCTTTCATCAAATTCCATTCAGATTCAAATTCCGTGTACTGGATTTTAACTTGAAGGCCAAGGCATTCTTAAAGGAGCAAAACAGTTTGAAAGAAATCCTGAGAATTAAGATTCTGACTATAATTTCCCTATGAGTTCTAGCAAGAAATTTTGAGCTCTGAATTGTAAGGTTGAAAACAGAAGTTCCAAACTTGACTTGTTTTATAGATTTTATTCAGCTGCATATTGAGTAATACTTTCCAGGCATTAAAAGTTATGAACTTTTTACCCTTTTTTTTGTATATGTAAGGATTATCAGATGCAGAGACTTAGGTGGCACAGCTCTTTCACTGATTTTTTTTTAAAGTACCTCCAAGATACATCACTTTAAAGCTATGTACTAACAGATTCAAGAATTTTAAGCAGTACTAACCATTTTTCTACTCATTTTCTTCTAATCACTTTACTCTGGGATTAATGTTTGGCAAGGGACGTGAGACAGAAGATGTGGAAACAAAGAATAAGGGAATTTTTCCAATGACTTGAACTAATGCCATGTGCAGTGCATGTGTGCTGCTTTCAGTCATGTGAGCCCATAGGTGGGATAAATTACTCTAAATATTTGAAGCAGGCTGAACTATATAAGAGGCTCTGAGAATTTAAACAAAACCAATTCCAAGACTTTAAGTAGTTTGAGCATTGTCTTCGCCTGGTTGGGCTTTACCCTAATGGAAGCCGAATACGAAAGGGATCCTTTTTCAGATGATCCTTTTTTAAAGGATGAAAAAGCCTTAGCTGAGAAGAATATATCTGGGAGATAGAGAGGTTCGATAGGGGTAGGGATAGCTGTTTATAAATGTCAGAGGCCTGATGGCTTTGGTTCAGTGAATTTAGCTGATGTTGAAGCATCAGATTTAACTGCATTGTTGAAGTAAGTAAAATTTTCAAATTCAGGAGCCAAATTCTGCTCCAACTTGGGAGTTAAAAAGTCTCCTGCCCATATTGCTTTCAATGTCAGTAGCTCCAAGCCATTTTCTTTTCAACTCCCCTCTATGGGTTTTCCTACCTCTGTGGATGGCAAAAGGTCTGGAGATGGTCCTAAAGCAATCACAAGATCCAGCTTCTTCAGGAAGACATGTCCTGAGAGACCCCATAGCATTTCTGTGGCCCTCAACCTGTGTGAGTGGATGGGGGGTTTATATTTATGTCATTAAAGAGCTTAAGTAATATTTTGCCAGCACTACTGTCTAGTGACTATTGACACTAGCCAACCTCTAAACCTGTGTAAAACTGCTGAATATTGGCAGAAGAAGGAGAGGAGCTACAGACAGAGAAACCTGCTGAAGATTCAAAAGCCATATACTCCAAAATCCCTCTTCAGATACAGCAAGGTGCAGGCACGGGGGAGGAGGGAGAGGCTGGCTTTTTTCACCCCACATAGGTGTTGGGTCAGGGCTCACAGATAGATCCGATTTGTTCCCCATGGTCCTGCCAACCATGATAGATAACTTCTGTGTGGTGACCAAGAATTTTATAAAAGGTACTGTGGGTAAAAACACCTAATTAAAAACATATAAACCTAATGATTCAGGCAATAAATCAATCTTTGCATTTCTTGATTAAATTCAGCAAACATTGACACTACACACACATCCAAACGTATTTCAAAAAACAAACATTAACTAAGCATAATTTTATCATAGAATGATAGGATGGTTCAGGTGGAAGGGACCTTTAGAGGTCATCTAGTCCAACCCCCCTGCACTGAGCAGGGACATCTTCACCTAGATCAGGTTGCTCAGAGCCCCGTCCAGCCTGACCTTGAATGTTTCCAGGCATGGGGCATCGACCACCTCTCTGGGCAACCTGGGCCAGGGTTTCACCACCCTCATTGTAAAACATTTCTTCCTTATATCCAGTCTAAATGTACCCTCCTTTAGTTTAAAACCATCACCCCTTGTCCTGTCACAACAGGCCTTGCTAAAGAGGTCGCCCCCATCCTTCCTATAGTCCCCCTTTAAGTACTGAAGGGCCACAATAAGGTCTCCCCGCAGCCTTCTCTTCTCCAGGCTGAACAACCCCAACTCTCTCAGCCTTTCTTCACAGGCAAAGTCCTCCAGCCCTCGGATCATTTTTGTGTCCCTCCTCTGGCCCTGCTCCAACAGGTCCCTGTCCTTCCTGTGCTGAGGAGCCCAGAGCTGGACGCAGCACTGCAGGGGGGTCTCCCCAGAGCGGAGCAGAGGGGCAGAGCCCCCTCCCTCGCCCGGCTGCCCACGCTGCTGGGGATGCAGCCCAGGGCACGGTTGGCCTTCTGGGCTGTGAGTGCACATTGCTGGCTCATGTCCAGCTTTTCATCCCCCAGTACCCCCAAGTCCTTCTCTGCAGGGCTGCTCTCCATCCCTCCATCCCCCAGCCTGTATTGGTATTGGGGGTTGCCCTGACCCAGGTGCAGGACTTTGCACTTGGCCTTGTTGAACCTCATGAGTTTCTCACAGGCCCACCTCTCCAGCTTGTCCAGGTCTCCCTGGATGACATCCTGTCCTGGTGTGTCAACTGCACCTCTCAGCTTGGTGTCACCTGCAAACTTGCTGAGGGTGCACTCAATCCCACTCTCTGTGTCACTGATGAAGATATAAAAGAGTACCGGTCCCAGTACGGACCCCTGAGGGACACCACTCATCACCAGTCTCTATCTGGACATTGAGCCACTGACCACTACCCTCTGTATGCGACCATCCAGCCAGTTCCTTATCCACCAAACAGCCCACCCATCAAATCCCTATCTCTCCAGTTTAGAGAGAAGGATGCTGTGGGGGACTGTGTGAAAGGCCTTACAGAAATCCAGAGAGATGACATCCATAGCTCTTCCCTTGTCCACCGATGTAGTCACTCCATCATAGAAGGGCACTAGGTTGGTTAGGCAGGACTTGCCCTTGGTGAAGCCGTGCTGGCTGTCTTGGATCACCTCCCTGTCCTCCATGTGCCTTAGCACAGCTTCTAGGAGGATCTGTTCCATGGTGTTCCCTGCCACAGGGCTGAGGCTGACAGGACAGTAGTTCCCCGGGTTCTCTTTTCTATCCTTTTTAAAGATGAGCACAATGTTTCCCTTCTTCCAGCCCCCAGGGACTTCACCTGACTGCCATGACTTCTCAAATATCATGGAGAGTGGCTTAGCGACTACATCAGCCAATTCCCTCAGGACTCTGGGATGCACCTCATCAGGTCCCACAGACCTGTGTATATCCAGGTTCCTCAGGTAGTCACGAACTTGATCTTCCCTTACAGTGGGAGGGGCTTTATCCCCCTGGTCTCCATCCTGTGGTCCATCGGCTTGGGAGGGGTGAGGAGGGAGGTTACCAGACTGAAGCTAAAGACTGAGGCTAAAACATTGTTGAGTACCTCAGCCTTCTCCTCATCTGTTGATACTATGCATATTCTTGAAAGATAACTGCACCAAGAGAGTGAATGAAGAGGAATTGTATTGAAAGCCAGTGGCCCTTACAGATGAATGAGCTGATACAAGTAATTCGTGGCTTTGTGCAGTTAAGGAATTGAAGAACTAGTGCAGAAAAAATGATTAATTTATTTGCTTGAAGTGGGAATCTAGCCTTTCCCCAGACTACAAGGTGATAATGGAGACTAAGCTCTCAGTTACCAAGTGTAAGCAATGTAGCTCTGACACAAAATCCTCAGTTTGCTTTGCATTTTCCTGGCGTTCTTTTTTTTTTTCTTTTAAAGTATATAAAAATCCCTTTCAAACTTTTTGTCATTTTGCTTCTACTTCCACGCTGTCTTTCTGCCTTTATTGGTCCAAAAGTATCTTGATGTCTGGATATTCCTTTAAAGAATCACTTTAAACCATAATTTCTTGCTTTGACACATGGAAATGAACCAGAGAGTGTCCCACTAATTGTCCTTGTGTCCACTTAGGCTCGATCCTAAGGGTGGCCCATATCAGGGATCTGGCATCATGGTAGGGGTGTACTTTATGTGCTAGAGAAAACAATTAAGAAACCAGTAGTAGTGTCTTCCTAAGATTTTGCTAAGTTTTATAACTGGCTACTCATGATAATGAGCACTTGACTTTCCTGTTATAACAAA